>NW_024412429.1:31914060-31946267 GCF_014898765.1 Herpailurus yagouaroundi | reverse complement strand
TTTCTTTCTTTCTTTCTTTCTTTCTTTCTTTCTTTCTTTCTTTCTTTTTCTAAGCACAATGTTTGTACATGAATTACTGCGCTAGCCCTAGCCCTAAACTCTCCTTACTTTTTAAAGTCTTCCACCTCCAATGCTAGGCTTTAAACTATAGTTAATCATGGGAAAGTACCAACTGTGGTCTAGGGTCTGAGCTTCTTGCTGCTGTGTAATATCTTGGTTTCTGTAAACAAGAATTAAGTCACTTGTCTTCTTACTAACCCCTTACTTTCATTAAACTCCTAAAGGTATATATTTTCTACTTAGATTACTTTTACTGAGTTAATGTTCCTTTAGTTATCCTTGACCCTACCCTCTTAATCTCTAGTCAGATTCAGGTTAGACCAAACCATATGCATATCCAAATAAATATTGGTCTATATTGTAGATCAAACACAATTGATATTTAAGGGGTGGTTTTACCATGGGTCACCTGCTCTTCCTGGCCCACCTTCAGACAACAGTGTCTGCTCCAGCCCTACAGACATCCGGAAGTCCTATTTTTCTCCCTTTCCTACTTATGACCTGTTATTCTTAAAGGGATGTCCTTTCCTCTTCTGTACAAGTCTGCTCCATTCTTCAGTACCCCATCCAGGTATCTTTCTCCGAAAGACTCTCCATGGAGTCTGTGTAAACTGGGTCCTATCAACTAGTTTGCTTCCTTCCTCCTCCTCAGATACATATAGATGTACGTGAAAATATATTCTAAGTTGTCTTCATGTGTGTATGAATTTCTGTAAATTCACAAATGTAGCTGTATATTTAGTGTGTGGCTTGGATTATCCTTTGGAAAGGTACCCTTTTTAGATAATTGGGAAATATTTTGGATCCTAGGTAAAAATCCATACAGTCTACCCACCCCCACCACCTACAACAATATGCACTTAAAATATTCTTGATAATAACTAGTCACTGAAATTTTACCTTATTGGATGTATTTTTCCTTTTCAGGATCCCCCCATGGCTGTAACTCTTGGACTCCGAATGGAGGAAATGATTTTTAATCTCGCTGATACACATTTATTTTTTAATGATTTAGAGGTAAGAATTTAAAAAGGTAGGAGCTGTCGTATCCAACCGTTAAAATGTTTAGATGGTTTCTATACACGCAGATAACTTCAAGAAATCTAAAAAAAATAAAAAAAAAATTAGCTCAAGAGAATAGTAAAAGTTTCTGTCAAGAGGAAAATGTATATACAAATATAAACAAAAGCTAAATTGCATTAATTAATTATACCTATGTACTGGCACATGTTTAAAACAAAAATATCTCAGAAGGGGAGGTCTGTCTGCTTTGCTGTCTCATACTATACAACCCATTTGATACCCTCCCCATCAGCATTTGCTTTTCCAGGCTACTGTTCACATTAATCGCTGGACAACAGCCATAGATATTAAGTTTTGTAGATCACCTGAAGCCAAATTTTAGACAACGTTATTGTTCCTTATTTCCTCCCCATGTGGATAAAACGGTGCCAGAGCTATTTACATATCACATCTGACTGGTTTCATTGCGTTTATTTTTTTCTCTTTCTGATTTATCTTTTCATTCCCAACCTCGAAGGGAGAGTAAAACCAACAATAACAAAATGAAAGGACTCCCCCCCCCACCCCTCCCCACTCCCCGATAGCCTCAAGGTAGCTGAATAAGTACTGTAACGAAGTATATAATCTGGGTGCTACTGATCTAAGTTATTAGGCACTCAGATGGTCAAATTGGAACTAACTGTACAGATTGGGCACCGAGCAGAAGTACTTCTCAGTCACATGCAACTACGCTGAAATATTTTTTAAGTGACATGTTTACATGTACATTTCATCTCATGGTTTCACAACGAAATAAAAGTGTCTATAATCATATTCTAAATGGCAAGAGAGATGATTATGGCCAAACACCCCTAGTACAGACTTTGTATTGGATTTTCCATTAATGAAATAATACTCTTTGAAATAAATATGTTTATCACATTGTTTTTGTCAAGGAGAAACTGTAGGGTCCACAAGCATAAAAATCACGTCTAAGGTTACCTGCCAGCTAAGTGGTAAAACTGGGATTTGAAACTCTGGAGTCTCTCTGGCTCCAGAACACATATTTCTACCCCCACGCCTCGCAGAAGTGTGTGAGAAAGAAAAGCTAAATTATTCAGTGTCTTAAATAAGTTTTAAAAATTGACAAGGTCTTAAATCCAGTTTTGGCTACATTTGAGGCATAAGAGTAAAAATTCTGTGTTTTAGTATATCCCGTAAATGTATGTGTTGGAAATCTGGGTAGTATCATTTTTTTTTTTTTTTTTGGTGTTGTTTTCTCTGCAGTGAGTCACTGTTTTTATTGGATAATAAAATTACTGTCTGTTTAAAGAGGTTTTATTTGTTTTCTTTAATGGCCAATATGAAAGATCAGTGTTCCTAGGCAAGTTTTCCAGTTTTAGATAATAAGAAAAAATAATCACCTCTCTAAAACCTGATTTAAATTAATCCTGCTACTTATTAGTAGTGTAGTATACAGAATGACTTTATATATCCATTATAATAGAAAACACATTTTAATCTTTGGAACTTGAATTTTTATATAAGATGATAACTTTTAGGTTGGTTTTCCTGTTGGTTAAAATGGATGAGTCTTATTTTTTAAAGAAAATTCTAAGATTATTCATCTTTTTAAACCCCCCCAAAAAAAGGAAAGGAAGAAAGGAAGAAAGAAAGAAAGAAAGAAAGAAAGAAAGAAAGAAAGAAAGAAGAAATTTTATGTGGTTTTATTCAAGTTTTAGAGTTTTTATTTCTTTCATTAATTATTTTTTACTAGAAATAAGTGGAATAAATAACCTTTTAGCTTTTTAGTGGCACACTAGAAGCCAGATGGAATAAATTTACCACCAACTTTTAACAGAATACTAAAGTAAGAAAGCGAAAGTAACATATGATGAATTTGCAAATACTTCTAGCTCATTGGACATGAATATTGGCATATCAGAAGCATGTGGTCACCTATGGTGCTTTAAGAATTTTTATTTTGGATTATATACTATATAAAATATATTTTTGAAATACCCGACAGAATCTCTGGTAAAAATAGTAACTGAGAAAATACTGGTATCGACTTTCTCTTCTGATTATAGCTTTTTAGTGATGTTCTCAAATGTGATAAAAATTCCACTTGACTCAAGCACTACAACTTAGGGTCCAACAGTAAGTACCTAATCAGTGAAATGATTGAGTATCTGCATATAAGTTAATTAAACTCTCATACATGTGCACAGACATACCCATGACCCCTATGCATGTACATCTAGATGAAGTGCCCAAGGAGACCCAAAGGCTTATAAACAAGCATGAAAACAAATAACGTCTGAACAGTAGCTTTTAAGATCGTTCAGTGCACTTACATATATATCCGCTCTCCTCCTGCATCTGACTTTGAAAGTCAACTTTACTCTCACCCAATTTTTTATTTCAGTAAACCTCTTGTAAGCAAAGATAATCATGGGCTACATAACTGGTGTTAAGCTATTTCTGCTTCTGCTAACAAAGAGGCAAATTCCTCAAGAGAGTAACTCCATCATTCGCCTATTAAGTTTCCTTTTTTTTTTTTTTCCTGGTGTATTTATCCTCTCAGGGTTCCTTTTCTTAACCCAGAAATCTAATTTGAGACTCAAATCCTTCAGTAGATACTGTAACATATATAGTGGCAGCTGCTCTCACATAATTCTTTAAAAGATACAAATTTAAATCCTAATAGACACTTCTCTACATCCTGCCCAACTGCAGAGAAGGCAAATGCTCATCGTCCTCCTCCTCCTCCTCCTCCTCCTAAGAAGAGAACACTCCCTGTTGAAATAAAATGTTATTTCAGTTAGAATAACTTCCAGAAAGGAAGGCACTGGGGAGTTCAGCTTCACAACAGTGACAGAAGACTGCTGTGCGGGTTGTGACTGATAAAGATCAGTGACAACTTTGTGGTCACCTTGTAAGACAAAAATAAAGAATTTAACATTAGCATCAGAATTATTACAAATGTTTGAGTCTTTAGACTGAAATTTGTTGAAGCCAAGCATTACACTGTTTTTAGTATTTCAGGTTTGGGTCAAAACGATCCTTGCACAATTCCTCTGAGTGAAAACTAATTGAAGAACAATTATTTAGAATTTTCTAAAAATGTAAGTGATTGAAGTTCAGGTTTCTTTCACTGGACTGTAATCCTCAGGCAAGAGTCCAGAGTCAACAAGCATAGTTAACTAGGCATAAATTTAAAGAGAAGTTCCATTTGGAAAAATCTCAAACATAACTTCAAATATGGAGCTCATGGTCCAGTAAGTTTGATACACTGATGTCCTCAGGAGTGAAAAATAAATCTCGGGGTAAAATGTACAAATTAATCATGTGAGTTAATACTTGAAATGTCAGAGGAGTTTCTCCACAAATTAGGATGAGAGGGTATGAAATATAGAAATAGCTTCTAAGTAATTAGGAGTAAAAGAGTGATTCATAAGGATTTCCCCCACTTTTTTGGATATTTACTTATTTATTACTGTTTATTATAAGACAGATGGAAATTTTTACGTGGTGAAAGATCTCAGAATTTCAGTAGAATGAGCAGCTTTACATGATGCCATTTTGATAGTGATTTAGTACACTTTTCATACTCACCAAGAATGTCACCGTCTCTAAATAAAAAAATAAGTCTTCTTTAGAACTATTTTGCTGCCTCCTTGTTCTGGAAGAACTTTATTTCCAATTTTCATGCTAATAATGAAACCTCCCCACCCTTTCCTTGAGAGCCCAATCCAATAGCCACTACTGTTGCTTTTTCCTATACTTTTCCCTAAGATTTTTCTGGAAGCATAAGGCCTCCTTCGGTTAAAGTTTGGGCTGTACTCTTTTCTTTCTTTTTTTTTTTTTTTTTGTTTTTAATTTTTTTTAACGTTTATTTTTGAGAGAGAGAGAGACAGAGCATGAACAGGGGAGGCTCAGAGAGAGAGGGAGACAGAGAATCAGAAACAGGCTCCAGGCTCTGAGCGGTCAGCACAGAGCCCGACGCGGGGCTCGAACTCACGGACCGCGAGATCATGACCTGAGCCGAAGTTGGACGCTCAACCAACTGAGCCACCCAGGCGCCCCTGGGCTGTACTCTTTTCAACCCATACTCAGTCAAAATGGGGAAAAAAACCCTTTCCAAAAGTCTATCCCATTCTGACACCTGCAGCCTTGGTTTGTACCCCATTCTCTCTCCTCCCCTCCACTCTTGGTATAAATATCTTCTTACAGTCCTTATAGCATCTGGAATATTATTTTTAATATAATTGAAATGTTGTCTTAGAAAATTTAAATGACTGTGGTAATTTTGTCAGGAACTGTCATTTGTCTGGACATCTGCCATTTAGCCAACCAAGAGTTGCTGAGTGATTACTGTGTGCCAAATTGTGCCTTAAATGGGGGTATATCCAGGTGACCCAAACACCCTTCTCAGGGAGCTTCTGGTCAGGTTAACATTTTGGAGCCCTTCCTCACCCATGAATATTGGTAGACATTTATTCAAAAATTCCTAAACCCATAATTTATGTAAATCACATGAACCTTCAATTTACCTGGATTTTCAGGTTATGTACTAAAGTTCTATTGATTGGGCTAACCTTATATTTTATATATTTTTTAATGTTTATTCATTTTTTGAGAGAGAGAGAGAGAGAGAGACGGAGAGACAGAGCATGAGTTGGGAAGGGGTAGGGAAGGAGACACAGAATCCGAAGCAGGCCCCAGGCTCTGAGCTGTCAGCACAGAGCCCAGTGCAGGACTCAAACTCACGAACCACAAGTCATGATCTGAGCCAAAGTCAGATGCTTAACCAACTGAGCCACCCAGGCGCTCCTATATTTTATATTTTAAAAGAAGCCTGAGTCAATTAGTTCACCCCAGACGATAATAGGATCTAACATATTCAGTATAGAAAACCGGAGATGATAAATATTTCAGTACCAGGCACTTCCCAGGTCCTATAATGAATATAAATGGTAGCTGAATTTATATTCAGGTAGTTTGATATGGCATCTTATTGTCAAAGTTAATAATTTTTAAAAATTGATTTTGAATAGTAAGTACCATGTATACAGTCAGCATCTGTGAATATGACTGAAATAATTTGAGTAGAGAAAAAGAGCCCAAAAGGCTAAATTTACCTACCCTAAATTTCATAAGTACTCAGTATTTTAAATGCCCTAGCCAAATTCCACCTTCAGATCACATGCTGTTTCACTAGAACTTTTCAGATTATTTGAAGAGAGAACAGGATTCTTAGAACAGCAAAGAAGAATTTAATCCTTATCCAGAAAAGTTACCGTTTGTTCTGAGAACACCGTAATTTAGATCAGGTCAATTATATGGGTATATGTACCTCAAGTTTACTTTCCTCTGAATTTGTAGCCCATTGGAGATGGTAAATCTTCATTATTTCCCTTTTGTTTCTAAGTATTGTTTTCAGCTTAAAGATTTCAAAACTTGAACAAAAGTGAAAAAAAAAAGAAAATGTCGACTTGTGTGGTTATTAGCTTTTTTCTGCGTTGAGAGACCAGGACTTTTAAAATAACATCAGCATGGTTCTTTCATGGTATCCCTGGCCCAGCAAAAGGCAGGAAGTCACAGAAGTCTCACAGGGCACCATAAGCATCAGGCCTCTCTGTTGTTGCCCAACAAATACCAAAGAATAGTAACCACCTGAGGTTCGGCCCAAACGAATTCTGTGTATCTTCAGATCAGCGTTATTCCCATACTTAAGTATGCACAACAGAGATGGCTGGAAGTGAACAGCAGTCATTCCTGTAGAGACTCAAAGGTAATTTCTTATCCATAATTTTAAGATTAAAAATTTTTAAACGGCTCTAAAGAAACCTACAGGGCATATGTTTTCAGACCTGTTTTTATGGCACTCTTCTGGGCTTAGAATAGAAATGATGCCATTTCCCCAGGCTGGCAGTGGGATGGATGGGCAAATGCTGCCACCTTCTGGCCATAGCCTGGCCAAATGGAAAGCTGGAAAACCCTCCAACACCATACAGACATCGTTTGAAAAACAAATAACTTTTCCAATGTTTTTAACAGGAGTGTGATCAAGTTCACATAGATGATGTTTCCTCTGATGATAATGGGCAAGACTTAAGGTAAGCCATGCCTTTCAGTATGCTATTTCCTACAGAAATTCGGCTGCGGAGTTTTGCACATGTAATTATTTCTTTTATTTCTTTTTAATGTATTTTGGGTGTTACAGTACCTACAGTTTTGCAACTGATGGCTTCCATGCAGCTGCAAGTAGTGCAAACCTTTGTTTGCCAACAGGTGTAAGAGGAGGGGTTGACTGGATGAGGAAGTTGGCTTTTCGTTACAGAAGAGTAAAAGAATTATACAACACCTACAAGAACAATGTTGGAGGTATGTGCGGCTCTTTAACTCTAATAAAGCTACTGTAGACAGAGGTAGGGTTTGAACTGTAGTGCCGTGTTCCGTATTAGAGGCTATCCTACTCTAAGGTAAATTACCAAGCGCTCATGCTGAACTACTCTGTCAGAATTCTAAGTCCCTTAGAGTTGGTAGCAGAAAAAAAAAATGTAAGTGCAAAATAAAATGTGCATCTCTGCCAAAAGAACTGGGAATTCTTTGGGCCCAGGTACTTGGTTAAGATTTACAGCAGGGCATTTCGCTTACCCCTCGTCAGCAGACATTGTTAGTGTAAACCAGACAGAGGAAGCGATTGAGGCAGCGGGAAGACCTGTCTAGAAGCGAGGGCCCCCAGTCATTAGAGCACAGTTGTTAGTCATCATTACCTTTCTGGAATTCTTTTAGAAATAAATATCAACAGTGCTTTATGTCATTTCAAAGACTTAAGTCTGTATTTTGTAATTGCACGTTATCTGACAGTGTGTCTTTCCCATGTATAGTATTAAATGTGATTATCATGGTTTTTTTTTTTTAGTTTATTCATTTATTTTGAGAGAGAAAGAGAGAGTGAGTATGAGTGGGGGAGGTCAGAGAGACATAGAGAGAGAGAGAATCCCAGTCTCCACACTGTCAGTACAGAGCCCAACATGGGGCTTGAACCCATGAACCCTGAGATCAACACCTGAGCCGAAATCAAGAGTCGGATGTTTAAGCGAATGAGCCATCCAGGCACCCCATCATGGTCTTTAAATGTTCAGATACTCTGTGGGTTATATCTAAGCCATTTTATTTTCATTCATATATATGGGTGATATTACAACTTGTGACCTCAAAACTAAAATCTTGGATGTTCTTCTTGGTAAAATAAACCATAATTATTTCTATTATTACGATCAGTTGTAGGTCAGCAAGATTCTAAGATTAGCTATGAAGTCATATAAATTTTTTCTCCCAGGGTTTTCTGTCTCTCTCTCTCTGTCTCTCTCTCTCTGTCTCTCTCTTTCTCTTTTTAAAGGACGGATGGTTGAGGAGTTTAAATCAGAATCTAATACTGAATGATAAGCTATATATACTTATGCATACTATACAAATGTGTATTTATATACATATCATAGAATACAATACACAACAGTAAGTAACATTTTCATCTCTAGTATATATTATTACACACACCACACATGTCATGAGGGCAGGGCTGTGTTTTCTGTTCATCATGTATCCCCAGTGTCCAGCTAGCCCTAGGTGCTTAGTAGATACTCAGTAGCTACAAGAGAACAAAGAAAACATGTAGAACCATAATCAATACTCATGTTATTATTATTGTTGTTAGAACCAAAAAGGATCTTAGAAACGAGAGATCTGCGGGGCTCCTGGGTAGCTCAAGTCAGTTAAGCGTCCACCTTCAGCTCAGGTCACGATCTCATGGCTCGTGAGTTCGAGCCCAGCGTGGGGCTCTGTGCTGACAGCTCAGAGCCTGAACCTGCTTCGGATTCTGTGTCTTTCTCTCTCTGCCTCTCCCCCACTTGTGCTCTGTTTCTCTTTCTCTCTCTCAAAATAAATAAACATTAAAAAAAAAACACAAATGAGAGATCTTCATTTCCCGGTGAGAAATAGGCCCGGCAGACTTCTGACTTGTCCAGGGTCCTGAGCAGACAATTCCGGTTTCCTAATTCACTCTAAAGCTCTATGTAGGACACTTTAGTAAAATCAAAGAAACAGGTGTTCTCTTTCACATCAATTGTGGGCAATATGCTTAATTTTGAAATAATTCCTTTGAGAAATCTGAACTAAGTTTTATCATTCAGACGTGACATTGTTTCCCTCGTGAAGGGTAATACTAAAATCATTTAAAAATGAACAAGATGAGTAATAAATAGTTTTATAGCTTTAAGAGTTTGGTGACATGTAAGTCCATTTTTCTGTGCTAATCTGTTAGCATCGCTATATTGAAATAAGGACAAATGAGTTGCTAAAAAATAGAAATTTTGATTTAAAAAATCCTCCACCTGGGGCGCCTGGGTAGCTCAGTTGGTTAAGCGACCAACTTCGGCTTAGGTCATGATCTCACGGTTCGTGAGTTCAAGCCCCCGCGTCAGACTCTGTGCTGACAGCTCGTAGCCTGGAGCCTCCTTCAGATTGTGTCTCCCCCTCTCTCTGCCCCTCCCATGCTCGTGCTCTGTCTCTCTCTGTCTCTCAATAATAAATAAACATTAACAAAAATTTTTAAAAAAATCATCTACCTGTGTATGTGCTCCTGATGCCCTGAAATACAATTTAAATAAGAAACTTATTTCTGGTGGATTGCATGATCTTATTTTTTTCATAAAAACAAGGGCTTTTGAAATAAAAGAGATAGCATGCCTGCTTCTTCTCTTACCCCAACATTAGTGCAGCTTTAACCATTGTTTATAACTGTGTCGTATGCTTCCGAATTTCAAGCGTAGTTCTTGCCTTTTTTAAAAACAGAGTATTTGTGATAGCTTCGGTACTACTTGGCAACATAGGATAATGTCATCATTGCTGGTTAAAAGCGGTAATGATTGTGATTATTAAGAAGTGAAGCATGTTCAGATAGCCAGAGTGTTTGAAGTTTGAATCCCTAGACTGGTGAAGCCCCACCTTCTTCTCCAGCTCTATTCTATCACTGTCTTTTGGAGTGGGACCCAGGCACGGGGACTGTCGCAGCTCCTCAGGTGGTGGGTGCCCACCGTGCCAGATTCTAGGTTCAGTGAGTACAGAGACCGAGATCCACTTTTTCACTGTTACATCCCCAGTTTGGGACCCAGTACCTGAAACCTGAGTTGTTTAGTAAATGTTTGTTGGGTGAAGGAGTAATTAGTTCTGAAACGAAGGATCAGTATTGATCTAAGTCAGTCTCTCTCGGCTTCCGATGTTATCTATACTGGACAGAAGGGAGGCTAAACTAGGTTTTCCTGAAAACTTTTCATCTGTTGATTCTACCTTGCTTTTCATCATTGCAGGACTCCTTGGCCCTGCCAAGAGAGACGCATGGTTGCAGTTGAGGGCAGAGATTGAAGGTCTGACAGACTCCTGGCTAACAAATGCACTTAAATCATTATCGATTATTAGTACTAGGTAAGTGGTATTGTTGCACTTTCTATATTTATTATATTCAAGATATAGTTTTAATAGTGTAATATGCATCATTTTTTTTTAATTCCTAGAGTATTTTAGAGTTTGAAGGAACCTAAGAATGTAGTGAATCTAGTATTTTCAATGTACTTTGAGGGGGAGGTGTATGGGGGGTGGCAGCTGGGAGTCGATGCTTCTCAGAATAGCCAGGAGATCCTTTCTCTTTACCCTTCTTTCTGCATAACTACTGGCAGTCTCCACAGGAAGGTCATGTGACTCGCAATCAAACAGGAGCATGTAGTTTACCCACAGAGTGCATATTTTAAAGTGTCTTAGGCCATTATAGATAATATACGTGATTTAAATGCAGCAAAATAGTAAGACAAGCCTCTTTGAAGAACTTGTAACCCTTGTGTTGTTTGAGCTAAACAGAGAAATACTGACTTACTGGTACAGGCAATAGAACTGAATAGACTTCTGACTACATGGGTATGGCGTGTGCCATAAATGCTACCTAATAAAATAATATAAACCTGGAAAGTGATAGCTAGTTGAGGTGGGGATGAATCTTCGCACCATCCTGTTCCCTCATTTTACTTCTGAGTTAGGTGGGCAAGTAGAAGCATGCTTAGCAAACCTGTAAGTAGCACACATGCAGAGAAAGACTATGTGGACTGATGGAACCGGGATACAGAAAGCCTTGGCAGGGTAAAAGGAGAGTCCCGGATTAGAGCGTGGAAGTAAATGTGTGTGCCTGAAATCCTGCACGTGGCTTGTAGCCGCAATATCGGCAGCGGCAGCAACCACATCGATGGTGGGAAGGATAAATGGGGCGGGAAGGGAGCTGTAGTGTCCTGGGTCAGGCTGGGAAAGCCAGAACAGAGTACTTTGCTTTAGTTCTGGGCACCACATTCCAGCAGGCGCTCAGACATATTTGAAACATCTTGTTGGACAAGCAAAGTGTCCAGAGGGTTTTTGGCTGTGGAAACCACATAAAAGGAACAGTTGGAGGGAGGAACCAAGGAGTTTAGTTTGAAGAAGAGTCTTACATGGAACACGATTACCGATGTCAATTGTTTGAGCTGTTAGGCCAAAAATAAACACCTCTCTCTGGTCTGTAAAGGAGAGAATTGGGAGGGATGAGTAGGAATCCTAGGAAGGAAGGTTCTAGGTCTGTGTAAGGAAGAATTGTCCCACAGTTGAAGCTGTTTTAAAATGGGACTTGCTGCCTTGTGATCTCTGTAACTGGTGATATGGGGATGAAGGGTCAAGGAGGCTGGGATGTAAGGCCTCCTAAGTCCCTGAAATCGTGTGCAAAATGTAGGGGCATGTGCATTTCCCTGCAGAGGTGGTCAATGGCTTTCATTATTTCTAAAAGAGTTCTAGATAGTTAAAAACCAAGGCTATTACCTTGTTGTGTAGATTATATGTGTGCTATCCATAATATAGAGAGATTATTAGTAAATGCATGGCCTTAAAGCAACTATATGGGTATGTGATTTTCAGAAATAAAAATATTAACAAGGAAAAGGAGGGGAAAAATAAGTCATTACACATTGAAGATTTAAATGACGTGAAATTTGCTAAGCTATCCACAGGGATGACCATATTGGTAATTTTTTTTTACAGAATTTCTAGGATATCAGAAAAACAGAGGCTTTTACAAAATGGCAGAATTATATATCAGAGTCTTTAGCAGAGGTTGCCCCCTCCAGCTCTAATTCCTCCCCTGTGAGTATAGTCAAAGGACGTACTCAAATGTGTAGGAAATTTTTCTGTGTAAGGCAGCATTATTTACAATATTTAGAAATCAAAACCAGTGACTGAGTGAGCCTCACTTTAAAGAATTATGTTGGAGCCACATACAGTCTTCACACATTCTGTCTTGTTAGGAAAAGAGGACTAGTAGACAATAGGACATAAATGAATAGGCTCACGATATAAATGAGTGAAAAAAGTAGAATAAAAACTTAGATATATATGAAGTATGGTACTAATGAGAAAAAAAAAAAAACCTGTACACAAATAGAAATTCTGAAAGTAAACACACAAAATGGAGAAACCAGTTACCATCTCTGGATGGCTAAATAATTGATGCTGTTCGCCTGTTCACGTTCTTTATGTTTGTTCATATTTCGCACAAGTATATACATGCCATATATAAATATATGCAATGTTTGGAATTGAAAGTTACAATGCATTATAAATTGGATATAAATATATGCAGTGTTTGCCACTTATAAATCTGTAATTTATAAATGTGTGCAACGTACGCCATTTAAAAAAGAAATGATATAACTCCAATTATCACACAGTGTAAGTGGCAAAGCTAGATTTCCCGATATTATTTCGATCCAGTGACGTGTTTGTGGATTATGCCTGATAATCTGCCATTATTTGGGGAGTTTCTTTCTGATGATAGGCAGGCAAATCACTTTTCAGGTCTTTATTTCCTCATCGGCAAAATTAAGGATTGCATTGGTGGTGCTTATTAAAGTTCTGCCTCTCGAAGGCTTTGTTTCTTTAGCCCATATGAGTGATAATCTCATCATTTGTCTCCAGGAGTTAGAGCTTCTGTTACAAAATCAGGGTACCTCTGGAAATAATTTACAAATGGAAATGTTTAAAAGGCTGTCATTATAAAGATTTTATAATTGTTTTTGAATAAAATGTAGTTTTTCTTTATACAGGATACGTCTAAAGAATATAAAGCATGATATTAAGTGTACTGGGGACTCAGTATATACATACCCATGAAGAGTTGACACTCAGCTTGTTGAAACCAGGCTTCTGACTTACTGTTGAAACCAGGCTTCTGACAATCAATCCAGAGAATTCTAGGGGCCCTTACTAATACGTATTTAAGGCTCCTGCTACAAAATACCAGTAGAGAAAGGCAATCCGAGTCCCAGTTTCATGTGTGTGGTGTAAGCCCCTCAAGGCAGGATGGCTCAATTTTCCCATAATCCAGAAGGAAGGACCACAGTCCATTCTTTCCAGATCTCTGCCTCACAGTTCCCACTCTCTTGGTGTTTCCTTTATCTCCCTGCAACATGACTGTGAACGAAACCACTGTAAATTGTAAAATGGAAGATTGTTACTTTCAAAGAGGAAGGCCTGTGTAGGTGGATTAAAACTGGGTCCATTAAATGCAACCCTATGTTGTTGTTGGAAAGGAGATTCAGAGAGTCACGTCTTCTGGACTAAATAAGGGCCCTCTCATTCTTCTCCAGAATCCCCATCTGTCAGCCCCTTGACTGGGACACTGGGCTATTTCTTGCACAAAATCCAAAAACTACTTTTACCCATCCCGTTACCTTCTTTCTGCCTATGTCCACTACTTTTCCAGGCTCTGAAAACCCTGAGACATAGAGTCTTACCACCCTAAAAAATTACCTCATCTGGATACTTGTAAAACTTAGAGCTAAGCCATCCCTCTGATAACCTTCCCATGATTGCCACTGGCTGAGGTAGGTATTCTTCTCTGAGGTTCCACAGGAGCCTGAGGAGATCCTTATTATAGAACATATTTCATATTGCAGGTGTCTATTGTGTCTCTCCTGTATCTCTGGGATGCGGGGGGCAGGGGAGGGGGACAAAAACGTCATTCATCCATGACTTCGTTTTGCCCATTCTTCCACTTCCCCTATTTGGGGATGTATTCCTCGCACCTGTCATGGTACCTTCCAGATAGCAGGCGCTCCATAAACAGCTGTTGATGTTTAAAGGTTAGCTTATCGGGACCCATTTATTATGGAGTTAGAGGACCACAGTGACAGTTTAAAATCTGTGCCATTCGAAATTATTTAGTATCGGAAAACAACTATGCATATTTCCTCCCTATCTTAGGAGTAACTGCGTAAATGTCTTGGTAACGACAACCCAACTGATCCCAGCTCTCGCGAAGGTTCTACTCTATAGTTTAGGAGGTGCTTTCCCCATTGAGAATATTTACAGTGCAACTAAAATAGGTAAGACAATTACTTCCAGCTCTGTGTGGAATGTGCTCACAGCTGGGTTTTGGGGGATTTCCTTAATATGTCTGTCTGCATGATTCCCTCTTCCATGAGTTTTGCTATTAGATTATCAAGCAAATTTGAATGGAGTGCAAATAACAAAGTACCCTGAAACCCAATGTATGTGTGCAAATTTTATGAAAACTGTTGCCCAGTGAAATTCTGAATTCAGTATCTGGACAATTCTATTTGCTTACTTATGTGTTTGTATTTACACTTCAGGACAACACGTGTTTTCTGAATACTAGACAGTGTCTTTAGCCATGGTATTTAATACCTTAATGATTTAATATCTTAAATATCTTAATTGCCTCTTTGCAGATGCAGTAATCTAGATCTAAGATAAAATACTCTTTTGACATTACAGGGGAGTGCCGGATGGATTGAGTAGGATCCTACACTTCAGAAAAAAAAAATAACAATTTCATGAATTATAACCCACGAATGGCTAGAAATACACATTTCCAAAAATGTTCAATCAGTAACCAAAGAACTCCAGCCTTGTTCATTTGCTTAATATCTCTCTGCGGAGCCATCTTGGAGTTTTCACTGCCTTTCACAGACCAAGTCTCTAAGCATCTTTCAAAAACAGAACTTCCTGACTTCTGCTGTCCTGAAAGAGTTAAAAGAAAACAGCTCCTGTATTCCACTGTCTGTCAAGGAAATGACTGGGGAAACAGGTTGTCTAATGCACCCTGCAGGTCAACAGACTTAGGGTCTGGCACCTTGACAAGAGTTCAGAATCCTAAAATCCCCTACCAAAAATAACCTGCCCTGGGTCTCGCCGAGTTTTGATATTGGCACAGGCAGAAAGAGCCCCCATTTGCAGCTGTTCCAGGAGGATAGTTAAAGAGAGCCAAGCCTTCATGATGTCAATTCCACATTGTCACGGCACTACATACAGTTCAGAACCCTGATACCAATCCCATTCACTTCTTACATAAATGTATGTATTTACGCCGCAGGATTAATGTATCACACTTTGTCTTCCATTCTGGCAAATCAAATAATTTGACACCAGCATAAACATTTCTTCTAGGAAGGATAATATTCTTTTTTATTGGTCAAATTGTTCCTTATATTTAATCTGAAAAAAAAACCCACAATCATTCTTATTTTTCCCTTTAAGCTAGTATTTTTTGGAGTTCTGAACTATCAGATTAAGAAAAAAAAATGCAAAAATAGCCATGACTGCATGAACATTCTGGGAATGAAATTCAGAGGATTATGGCAGTGTTGTAAAATGAAGAACATGTAGAAATTCCACGGTGTTATTCTCATAGTGCAATCAGAGGAGACAGGTGTCACCAGTGCTGTGGCCCAGACAGCACCCTTGGTACAAGTAATCTGAACAGACTAGCTCCTAGCCACTTGAAGAAGGGAGTTTTGTTTTTTTTTTTTATCTTTTTTATCAAGGTAAATTTACATCTTAGTATTTCCTCTTTCCTTACGGATCAGCCTTCAGTTTTTTTTTTACAATTCTTTTTTTAGCCAACTTGTCTATACTGCTCAGACGAGACACAACTGATCCGCAGGGTTAAACAAATAGATACTAAAACTCACAGTTGCTTATCAAAGTTGTTCCAGAATTCTCTTACTCATGTACAAGGCGCTGACATTTTCTCTGGGCCAGATGCTTAACCCTACTGGCTTTTGTGGAGTGTGAGACACATTTGTTTAATAATCTGTCTCAAGTGAAGACTGACATTATTCAAACATATTGGTTGATTTCGTAAACCCAGAGGTTGCAAGCTAGTTTAAGTGATTGATGTTCGAGAGAAATTAACCTAACACTTTATGAATCTTTAGGTTAATGAATGCAGTGGCTGGAAGAATAAGCAGTGCATTGTTTTTCAGGCAAGGAAAGCTGTTTTGAGCGTATAGTGTCCAGGTTTGGCACTAACATAACTTATGTTGTGATTGGAGATGGCCGAGACGAAGAACATGCCGCTAACCAGGTAACTTCACTCTGAACTTTATCTCATTTATCTTCCAGGGAAAGAAAGTTGCTTTGAACGAATAATGCAAAGGTTTGGCAGAAAAGTAGTATATGTTGTAATTGGGGATGGTGTAGAAGAAGAACAGGCAGCAAAAAAGGTAACCTGTCTCAAACAATGTTGGTGTGATAACTTCTAATGCAAGCTTTTGTGTTTGCATTCCTGTAGTTTGGCCCAATGGCAGCTTGACAAATGATCTAAATTTATAGATGCAAAGCAGTAAAGAGCATGAGAAGGTCGATACTTACATTCAAATAAACCATTTGGAGTCTAGCATTTTTTGCCTGAAATTTGATAGAAATGTAGGAAAATTCAGCCAGGTTTATTTACGTGCGTGCGTCATGCACACAGATCCAGTGATCTTTAAGAAAGATGGGGGGGGGGACCATTTTTAAACACGAAGGTCCACCTGATAAGTTTAATGAGCTCCGTAGAAATCACACGAGTGACTCAGTTCTTCCCTTTTTGCTCACCCAGCTTTTATGCCCTATGGTCCTGGTGAACGCCTTGTAGTAAGCGTGTTCCGTGGTGATAAATGCTGAGGCTATTTTTAATAGCTGAAGAAAAACCATGCTAGCGAAATTAATAAAGGCTGTTGGAATGACGTGTATTATTCAGATCCTTTGGTGCCAACTTGTCATAGAGACTCAGAGGCAGTATGCCTCGTATCTTCTAGAAGAATGTTGTCTGTTTTAGTGAGATGTCAGTGCGTGATTGCAGCCAAGCAGCTGGCGTTGAACATATTCAGGAGACCTCATAGGCCCTAGGTATTTAAATAAGCCCTTTCATCTGGCCCAAATTTCTGAAGAAGAAACTAAGGCAGTTAAAAACCATGAAATTATCAAAAGATCGTTAAGTGGTCAAAAGATCAAAAGAGGAGTGATTCCAAGATTGGTCCTAGACACCAAACCATCAGTCGAAACAACACTGAGATCTAATGCTTCCTTTACTGAATGACCGCAAAATATCTATCATCTGGCCAGGATAAAAATCATAGAATTCATAAAATAAAGCAAAATGATAACTGCTGTTTTTAAACAGCGACACATTGGCTTATCTTGTTTTACATAAAAAGAATGTTGTCCTTATCCTGAGGAGACCTCAAATCATCATCGAATAAAGCCTTCACTGAAACACTTGTATGTGCTGCTGTGTTCACCTGATGTCTGTTTTCGAAAAACAGGAGGGAGAGGGCTTAAGAAAATTTATGGCTATACTAGAAAGATAAAAAACGTGATTTATGTTTGTAGATCATTCAAATCAAGCAAAGTGAAGAAGGAGCTTCTACTTTAGAAGGTTTGGTCAAGTATTGGAAGCCGTAATTGAAAAATCCCATGCTTTTCCATAACCTTGAGCGAGTTGGTGCAGGCTCTGACGCCCGCAGAGCTCTTGGTCTCAATTAGCCGTGTCAGTGACCCCAGATCGCACCCTGCCCCCCCTCCCCCGCCAGGACGTTCTGTAGAAGGCCAGGGATGCAGCCTCAAGAAACACCACTTTCAGTGCGGACTGCTACATAGAATCCTCCTCGTTGCACACAGTTGAAATAACTTCTGGAGTTTGTCAATGGCCTGAGTCCGTGTTGTTTTGATTTTTCATGTTGGCACCAGAATTAACACACAAGTGGTCAATGCAGCCACTGCCGCACACATTTTGCAACTCTTGCAGCTTACGCGAAATTCACATCTGTCTAGGTCAGGGCTAATAAAATTCGCTTTTCCAAACCAGGAATGTTATATGCCTTTGAAAATGAAAATGTAGAGAGTCTACACCGTTTGCCCGTGGTGTGAAAACAGGATGTGACCCAACAGTTGTCCTCCCCTCTGCTTTACACCTGAAACTTCAGGGGAAAAAGGCCTGACTCCAAGTGGATGAGAACCTGGGTTAGAATGCTACTTCCAAATGGTTGTTTATGTAGGTGCAGTTTTGGTGATGGTGAAGGCTTACAGCTCTGTTTTGAAACACAGGTGGCTGGTTCCTCTAGTATCCAGGATGCATGCTTTTCTTTGGATGTGGCTGTTACCGCATGCGCAGAAATACAAAGTACTATGTCGTTACTATAAATAGATCTGAGCTGAATGGAAAAACAAAATGTTACTTTACGTGAATAGCTGTGCTTTCATTGGACCTAGAAACATGCTTTGTTTTGCAAATTTTAGCAGAAAGTTGAAAGTTTAAGAACGTATAACCGCACTCCCCCATAGGAATATATAATGTGAGCCATTATTGTACTTTTCAGTTTTCTGGAAGCTGCATTTAAAAAAAAAGAAAAGTAAAAAGAGACAGGTAGTATTAATTTTAGTAATATACTTTAGCCCACTATGCGTAAAATATTACTGACTCGACACCTAACAAATGTAATAATTACTAATGTGATGTTTGTATTCTAAGTCTTTGAAATTCAGTATGCATTTTGGACAGGACTTGCCATATTTCAAGTGCTCACTAGACACATGGGGTTGGTGGCTACCATATTGGACAGCAAAGAATTATAACAATAGTGATTAATAGTTGAATGTTTAACTTTTATACTAAAATATTTTCCCTGTTTTATATATATGGATATATTTATTTCCATTGTATATATAGATATATATTCCACGCATATATATTCTATAAGGTGCCATCAGCCCAAAATTACAAGTAATGCTTGACTTTGTTAATTGCTATAGTGCATTATTTCTTTGTTTTCATTATTGTCCATAATGGCGAATTTTTCAACATTTTTTTTTTCTAATCACATTTTGTCATGAAATTTACCACACATATACCGTATCCTGGTATATCTTTGGAGAGCCACAAACCAATGTAATGTCTAAGCATATTTTTCCCCACAAGAGCCCATTATTGTTCCTTCGGGTACATATCGCTCCTATTGTGAATGGATGCCGGAGTGCGAAATTTCTCTCAGTCCCACACCATGAAGTAAGTTAAGTCAATGCTACCGGCTTAAGTTATTACTTACCCGAGACAAGGAAGAAGTTTGATTATCCCTGCATTGTTTTCTACCTTACGTAGTCCAGCTTCAAATTATTTTTTACATACAAAAGAATTCACCCTCTTCCTCTCAAATAGATAAAAAGCCTGGGACTTAGGAAGTGTGTCATTGTCAAAATTTTGTTTCTAACCGAGAGGGGAACCCTAAGGAGTGTTGTGGTTAAAAATCGCGTCCCCTCAGCCAGAGAGGATTTTGATGCTCAGCTTGCACCCCCAGATGCTAATCTTGGTAATGATACGTTCCAGAATAAATACTAAACCACTTTAGAAATTTCAGTATTTGCTTTTATAAATATTCAAATCCAGTTCAGATCTATTTCTCTCTTATTTGAAGACAGTATGATACTGATGTTACCGAGCCTTCAAATACAATCATGCCTCCCTTGAATGTGGGTGTACCACACGTTTCTGTGTCTACTGTTGCTTCGTTGAGACAATAGTTACGATTTCTCTCCATTCCTTCCCCTTCTCTCCCCCGTACCTCCCTCTGTCAACACACAGCACAACATGCCCTTTTGGAGGATTTCAAGTCACTCAGACCTCTTGGCTCTACATCAAGCACTGGAATTAGAGTATTTGTAACTGTGTTCTCTAGCTGGAGATCCATTTTTTTTTATATATATATATTTCAAGTACACTGAATTTTTATGTGTGATTCAATGCCTCTGGCTTTTACACATATAAATTGTCTTAAAGGATGAAATCATATTTGGAATGACAGTTCCAGAATGAAGAATTCAGATTGCTGAATGGAAGTTAAACTTTAGTGCTACAGAAAGGAAGCTCTATGGTCTTATATTTACAACACTTTAATGTTTCAAAAAAAAAAAAAATCTGTGGAGGTTGCTGGTACACACCGAACAAGTCCTAACTGGAATTAACAGCTTTAGCAAAGAACTCTTACCCTGGCAAAGTACCAACACGTGCTCCGTCCGACAAGGTGGTGCTCAACAACATTCCTCAAAATGGGAGATCTTCTCAGCCCTGAGGTTTGAATCTGACTTTAGCCTACCTAGCCCAGAAAATCTGAATTGGAATGCACTCAGACTGTATAAGGACAATCCTATCTAGACCTGTAATTTGTGTAAATTATTGATGAAAATAATTTACTGTGACTTTATTAGCAGCTGACTTTGAAAGTGGATGCAATTTTTCTTTCATTTGTTGGGGGGGGAAGGGGGGAAACCGGGGGGTGGAAATGGGAGTCTGAAATGTCTCTTTTTTAAGTTTGGCAAACAGAATGTTCATACTGATGTGTTGTGCCTTAAAGACAAGACAGCGTTTGTGTGTTACAATGTAACTTTGGTTAAAATCTGTAGATAATGAAAAAAAAAAAAAAAAAAACCTTTGTGATCATTCTTAAGATGACCAAATTTAAAATTCAAGCTATCAAAAGCTTAATACTGCATCAGCAAGAAACTGAGTATTTGTTGCAATAAGAAAACAATGATAATAAAAGAAAGCTTGTGTTTTATTTGGGTTCTTAATAATTCCAATAATTATATGAGGCAACTACTTGTGCATCCAACCGTAAGCAGAAGGTTTGAGAAAGACTGTGGGACCTTTACTTAGAAAGTGAAATGTATGTTGAAGTCTCGAGTACCCTTTCTACAGTTCTCCTGGAGAAAACTAAGAGCCATATTCATGACTACTTAACATTATTTTGCGTTTGACCTTCCGATATGTGTAAGTCGTGTAGAGGAAAATAGTCTCATTAAAATCATAAGCAAATAGTACCCAAACTTTCTTAGGAGAAGCCGTGAACATGGCTTAGAATTCACGTCGAGCGAACTATGGCTTGACGTCAAGCTAAGTGCATTCATTCCTGATGCCGTGGCAAAAACGAAAGGTCTTCCGTGGCGGAAGGCGAATGCCCAGATGGTTTCTAAAGGAAGGAGTGAATCGATGAAAATTTTACCTAGAATATCATCATAAGATAAATTGGCAAGTGAGCCAGATCTTGGGAGCAAGACCGAAATTGCAGCAGTGAAGTAGTATCTGGTTCTCTGTCTTAATGCATCAGTCCAGTTTCTCTCCCTTAGAGACCCCTGCACCTTCATTTCTGCCTGCACTGTTTCTGCACAATGACCTGCATTCATTGCAAGGAGAACCTGTCATCGTCGTGTGTGCATGTGTTTTGTTTTTTTTTTTTTTTTTCGTGGTGTGTAGCCCACGTTAGGAACACGATACAGGTTCTCCTGTCATTTCGTATGACATGATTTCCCTTGTGGGAATTTAAGACTTCAAGATCTAGGAATGTTTGAATGGGGTGTGCACCTGCAGTTCTGTGTTTAAAATATCATAATGTGGAACCAGGAGTCCAGTCCGTAGGCAGCGCCCCTAACCAGAGGCTGGTCCGTGATGGCTTCGGTGGCTCCCAGAGATCAGTGCTTTGCACACTGATCGCAGCATTCACTATGGAAATGTGGTTTCATTTTGCAGGCTATAAACCCGTATTTCTTTACTGAATGCCGAGGCCATACTTCCATCGAGCAGAAAGAGCTTGAGATCCAATGTTGCAGATTGTAAGGCTGTGATTTCATCATGCGAACCTTCAACATATTCTTTAAATTTTGTAACTTTTGGCTCTCTCTGCCCCAGGTACTGGTGCAGATAAAGTAAGGTTGCAAGACTTTTAATAATAATGATAATGATAATAATACTAATAATAATCTTACATTTATATTGGCCTTTAGCTTGAAAATAGCAGTTTAAAAAAATCAAAGAGCTGCACTGGCTATCAATAATTATGTTTTGTGCACTAAAACTTTAAATATTTATTACTGTGAATGAAACGAAATTATCTTTGTCGCCAGTTTCTTTAAATGATAGAATTGTGGCATTATACCTAGATTTTTCATTCTTTTTCCATATCAAACAAGCAAGGCTTCTAATGCTGCTAAACCAGCAGGTACAGAGAGGAATACCCCTTCACAGGGCAAAGGGAGGGTCGCCAATTACATCACCTAGTGCTGTTCCCCACACACATCTTCTCCCCTGACAGTGTGTTCAGAAGAGACTGCAAGCATAAAACCTAGAAGCTAGGTTGACAGAGAACAGTTTGGCACAATAATGGCACAAGCCAACGTGGCCGAGCTCGCAGCATGTCGTGCAACTTTGAGCATGCTCAGTCTAGAACTCTGCCCTTCCTATGCTAGGAGCAGAAGATCCTCTAGCTTTCTGATCTACAAAAACAAACAAACAAACAAAAATAAGCCAACAAGCAAACAGGAAGGACAACCCCTTTTGGAAATTCCCACTTTCTGTTGACATGGACTATTGTGCCTTACTGTAAACCAATTTGAAAAGTAATTTGGTCACTGAAAGGAATTTTCGGCTACTACATGTACACAAGTTGGTTTATCACCAGGGAAGGTAACCACCTTGGGTTGCACCTGAAAAATAGAAAAGCAGGTGGCCTGACTATAGTAATATAGCATACAAGATTAAGCCACTACACCCCTACGAAAGTTTGTAAGTCAAATTCCGAGGCAAAAAGTAGATTTTAGAGCCATGCATTTGGCTCACAAAAAGTAGATAACCCTCTAAACGTGCTTTTTTTTTTTCTTAGTCTCTGGTGAGCTAAGATTCAAAATAGCGTGAAGAGCATGCTCCAGTCTGAAGTTGCTGGGTTTTGTTTTGTCTTTGTTCTTTTAAGCAAATTTGTCTGTGATGAGCCTATCTTCTCAGTGAATATGGCCTTCAGTGTTTCCTTCAGAAACAAATTGAAGCATCACGCACCAAAGTTGCATCTTGACTCGCAACTATGGTGGCATTTTGGAAATCTCACAGTCCAGCTCAAGGGTTTCTGTTATGTATTAGTAAAGTATAGATTATCGGGGCCTACATAATTTAAAGAAATGTAAATTAATATTAAAAGCCTGTAAAAATATGTACATCTTTACTATGTCTCAATAAATACCTTTGGAAATGTTTTCATTTTCTTCACCCTCCCAGGTTGTAGAGTCTTTGTTGTGTGGCTTTAGCTCGATTCTAAATAACGTGAAATCTATACTTGGGTTTCTTGGTGTATTCTCACCTTCCCTTGCTTGTGCCTAGATTATGTAGTTTGCATTTAAAGCGAGCTGAGATGTAACAAGGCAGAAGGTCACTCATCAAGACCGAAAGTGGGCTGGTGAAGGGAAAGGCTGTGAGTTGCTTTGGTTGTTACATAGAAGCAGTTACATTCCTGTGTTATGCAGAAAGTAGTTGCCATTTGCTAATGACAAAGCAGTGCCTTTTAGAGTATTTAAAGCACGGTTTTGTTTGTTTTTTTTTTTTTTTTAAGATGAATATGGGGTGTCCTTTATAAGTAGCTTCCCCAGAGTGATAGGAGTGTATTTCTTAAACAGCTTTTAACAGCTTTATTACCTTGTGTGTGGTACTGATTTATTTGCAAATCTGTTGTTCAAATGCAAACGGAAGGGAAATTTCAGACGGCCTCATTCACGAGTTTTTTTAAAAGGTTCACGGCCAGGGGCATCTGGGTGGCGCAGTCGGTTAAGCATCCGACTTCAGCCAGGTCATGATCTCGCGGTCCAGGAGTTCGAGCCCCGCCGTCAGGCTCTGGGCTGATGGCTCAGAGCCTGGAGCCTGCTTCCGATCCTGTGTCTCCCTCTCTCTCTGCCCCTCCCCCGTTCATGCTCTGTCTCTCTCTGTCCCAAAAATAAATAAAGGTTGAAAAAAAAAAAAAAAAAAGGTTCACGGCCAAATTGAGGAGGTCCTCTCTCTAAAATTGCTCGTGGCCCCCAGCATTTCTATCCTTTCCCTGCTTTACCGTCAAATACTACTTCCTCCTTAGACTTCCCGTTATCCAACATGGCACATAGTTTATCTTTTGTATCTGATGACTCACCCACTAAAAGTGTGCTCTGCGAGGGCAGTGATTTTTATCTTATTGTGGTTTGCGCACTTCTATATAACCAGGATCTAGGAAAGTATCTGGCATAAAGTAGATACTCAAAAGAAATAGTTGTTGAAGGAATGTGTAAACCATAGGAAAACACTTACCATGATCATGGTCTGAAATTAAAGAGATGTTAAAATGTTGGACTAGAATTAAAAAGAGAAAATGCGCAGGTAAGTTTGGTTGATAAATTTTTACCACTTACATGAAGTATCTGCTGGACTAATAATTCATGAAAATAAAGAGCAAGGATGGCCATAAGCAAAGATGTATTTGGAAAAAGAGTTACGCGTGAATGGAGAATGATCTGAAAAGAAAAAAAAAAAGTTTGTAGTGAATCAGTAATTGCTTCCTCTGCCCCCATTAGTCTTTTATTAAATAATAATAATATGCAACATCAGTAGCTTTAGTTGATTTTAATTACTTAAAGCCAGAAAATATCACGTAAAACTTAGATCTGTTTGCAAGGTCTGTCTGTGGTTTGTGATTCCGAGTTCCAGGAACAAAAAAAAGAAAGAAAGAGAAATGTATGATTTCGCTTAGCTAGCAAAAGAGAACCTTTACTTAACATCTGTGTATGATACGCACTTTTTAAATTAGTTATTGGATACAGTAGTGTAAAAGAACATATACTCTCATTCATGGGCCACGACTCAAAAACTTCTCAAAGCTGACCAGGCCTCAGTCCATTCTGAGGATGTACTGTCGTAAACAAAGATGGTTCTTCAGAGCACCATGGGGAAAAGTTTTCAAGTTTGGTCTTGAAATGCCTGCCCCTCATTCAGAGAACCTTCCAGAACTGTGTTAACATACAATTTGAAAAATGTCCAAATACCATGTGCTCATATCTGACAAAGCAGATTGCCCTATGCAAGCTAGAATATCATTTTCTCTCCTTATAAAATACTTCTTGACCGAGGCTTGTGGGAAACACTGTTTCTGGGCCTAAAGGGTATCGTGTTGTCTTTGTAGTCATAAAATCTTAGATTGTTCTATCTGGTGGGTGACTGTAATGATGATGTCAGTCTAGTTCTCTGGGAAGCCTTTGGTGAAAATACACAGCCCTGAATGAGAGTAAGTGTTGGAGGCGGTGAAAGAGACACCGAGTAAATTAGTCTCCACAGAACCACAGGGCAGGGCTGACTCTGAACTCATCACACTCTTGACCCTCTGGCTCTTAGGCAGGTAGATACGGTGGGGGGGGGGGGGGGAGGACCCTGAGGACCCGTCCCGGTGCCCGGGGGGCGCTCCAATGGGTGCCATATGGTACATGGCAAATAGTTTGCTGAGGCACTTAACCAGCCCTCAAAGGGAAGATTCCTGGAGAAGATGATTTCCGAGCTAGAACGCCAAGGACAAAATGGAAAAGGCAGGCCAGGGAAAAGGGATTGGAAGCATCTAGACAAAGTGGGAAATATAGAAGAATGTAGGTAAGAGAGAAAAGTAGAATGGTGTGGTCAGAGAACTATTGCAAATAATTACTGTTTCTGGAACACAGAGTGAAGGGAGGGGATAATAAGAAATGAGACTGGAAAATAACCAAGGGCCAGATCATGAGGATTTCAATCCACCATTTTATTTTCAGTACACATTTCGATTTTATCATACGATCAGTAGGTGTCAAATGAAAGGTTTGTAAACAGGATGTGTCTGGATTTGCAGTGGGTGACAGTCCCTCTGGCCCTACAGTGGAGAATAGGGGATCTGCGAGGCTGGCACAGGGTCTCAGAGAGTTACCGATAGATTCCTGAGTTAGGTGATGGCCTTCAGTATGGACACAAGTACACAGATTGAAGAGCTTACCATGCTAAGGATCATTAGCCTTTATCAGTTGCTCCTGCTTCTTCTCATGCCCTCAGGCAAATCCAGCCTTATCTCTGGATTTCTGGTTTGGGAAATTGGATTGATGCAGTGCCATTCACAGAGATGAGAAACACAAAAGAAAAAAGGATTCTGGTAGCTAGTTATTGGAGGAAGATACTGAGTCTGGTGACTGGAAGTGTTACTTTGGAGGTGTGGTGGGCCTCAAAGTAGACTTGTCCAGTGGCATGTTGGACTTGCAGTGACTTTCTGGTTGGTTGTGAGACACCTTGTCGGGTCATAACTGAATCACTCTGAAAGCAGTCAATAGAATCCTAAGTAATTTCATCGGATCGTGTCCGTTAGTCATTTAAACAAGATTTGCCACTTGTGCGACCTTGAGACAGCATTAGTGAAAGCTAGAAATGATGGCAGGAATGTAGAATGTGTACGTACAGTGTGCATCATGGGAAATTATTTGGGATTACCAGTTGACTTAATATCCTGCCTTCCCATCTCCTGCCTTACCCCAGTTTCCAGTAACAATAAATAATACTATATCTGGATTAACAACCCTGAGGCAATTCAGATGCCTCTGTGAACTTCTCATTGGTGTCTTTTCTACAAGTCATTGCCGCCTTATGTCTACTTGGAAACAAACATGGCATTTCCAATTTATTTGCCAAAGAAGACCTATTTGAGCAGGAGCTCGACAACCGATTGACAGGTGATTTAGTCGCTTGTTCTTGGACAGATTCATGTACCCCCAAAATATGGCTTTCATTAAAATATATGTTATGGTGAATAAACTGTTTCATGAAAGTGGGCAGTAATAACGTGTATGTGAAGAGAAATTAAAAATAATGCCAAACACATCTATAAAACCTTCCTATTTGGCTCATGAAGTTGCATGTACATCAGATGGAAACATTAGGGGTTAAAGTGGAGGAGACATTAGAGTGGGCTCTGGACAAAAGATGGAATAACACATCATTTTTTACACTTGCACTAGAATCTTACAAATGACAAGCGTATTTTCCAAATTCTGAGGACCGGCTGCTTTCGTAAATAAAATCTACTACCACAGATTATTACCACGTCTGGCAACATATGTCGTCCCCATGCTTGGCTCAAGCACTCAACTGGCTCTTAAGAAGAGGAAAGAGAACATTTTTCTTCGGTCTATCCAAAGTAAGGATATTCATTCATGCACCTTCTTCTGTCTCCGTGAAGCCTGTGTTATTGTTGTCGTAGTTTTATCCGTCTGACCTCGGCAGGGACAGACCCGGGTCGAGACAGCTGGAACCATTGAAGCAAGGTGAGGAATGGGAACATGCTGCAAGTGGCCAGGCTTCGGTTTAATCAGTAGCTTTGGAGGCAGCTCTGAAGTGAGCACGGAGGAGAAGGGAGGGAAAGGAAACTCACATTGGAAGAGACTTTAAATGAGCCAGGAGCTTACCATACGTAACCTCATTTGATTACTACATCCTCGTGAGGTGGTATCTTTAGTCCTACTATCTAGTTTAAGTGACCTCGTAACGTCCTAGGACTTGTGGGTGGCACAGCTTGGAACCTAGGTCCATCAGGTGGACTGTCTAGACCACAAAGTTATGCTTATAGCATTTCTGCGTATCTCAGTTGAGATGCTCAGAACTTACAGAATTCTGATCTGAGGAAAAGTGCCATCAAGAGCATGTGAGATGGCAAGCAGTGGAGTTACCCGTGACTCTTTTCCGTCCCTGTGGGCATAAATGCCCTGCAAGTACCATCCTGTGGGGCCATTTGGGTGACAAATGGCCCTTGTGCCGTGAAAATGCTACTTCTGCAGATGAGTGGTAGGAGGGGCTCTCAGCTGATCATTTGGCCTCATGGTCCCAGTGAATATCCAGTTCTATATGGGAACCCAAGAGATAACCACCCAATGAAAGCTGCTGAGTTGGTTTTCATTTAAGCAGAAACACATTTTCCCCATGCCCCCTCTTCAAGACACCTTTCTTGGATGTAACACATACATCAACAGCTTTTGACACAACTGACTTACAGGCACACTGAACTAAAGGATGAGCCTGAGGAGGCTGCTGACCAGAGTGGGGGATTATGGAGTCTCTAGAGCTATCTAGTATGGGGAAAACAAATCGGGGAGGGTGTTGAGGATTCAGCGTGACTGCAGGAGTATCTGCATAACATGTTCAGAAGAGAGTCCCTACGGGATAAGTGGAGAAAAAGGTTTTCAAAGCAATTGGGACAACTTTGCATCTTAAAAAAAAATTCTAGAGTGGACATGCCTTTTTTAAAAAAAATTGCAGTAAAATACACATCAAGTTTACTGCATTGACTGTTTTTAAGTGGAAATCAGGACATCACGTTGTTGGACTGCTGTGACTACCATCCGTGGGCAGAACTCCACGTCTTGCACCCAGTGAATAAGAATCCCCCATGCCCCCTCCTTCCAGCCCCTGGCAACCAGCATTCCACCTTCTGTCTGTGAATTTGACTACTCGAGGTACCTCATATGAGCATAACCCTACAGTATTTATCCTTTCGTGACAGGCTTACTTCGTGTAGCATAATGTCCTCAAGGTTCATCCATGTCCTAGTGTGTGTCAAAATGTCCTTCCTTTTTAAGGGTGAATGATATTCCCTCGTATGGATACACCACATTGTGTTTATCCATTCGTCCATGGATAAACACTTGGGTTACTTCCATTGCAACAAATGGCGCTATGACCATGGGTGTACAAATACCTCTTTGAGTCTCTGCTTTCAATTCTTTGGGGTATATAGCCAGAAGTGAAAATGCCTGATCATGTAGTAATCTTATTTTGAAATTTTTGAGTTACTGCCACCCTTTTTCATAGCAGTTGTACTGTTTCACTTTCCCGCGAATAATGCAGGAGGGCTCCAGTGTCTCCACATCCCCACCATTGTTACTATCATGTGTTTGGGTTGTAGTCATTCTACTGTCTGTGAGGAGACACCTCATTGTGGTTTCGATTTGCATTTCCTTCATGACTAGTGATGTTGAGCATCTTTTCATGTGCTTCTTGACCATTTGTGGATCTTCTTTGAAGTGTCTAGTCAGTCCTTTGCTCATTTTTTTAATTGCGTTTCCTTTTTGTTGAATTGTAGGAATACTTTATTCTGGACATTACTTATCAAATATATGATTTGCAGATATCTTCTGCCATTCTGTGGGTTTCCATGTCTATAGTGAACGTGAGCTTTTTTTGTGTACTCAGTGTCTCCTTTTTAGGGAACCACCATATCTCTGGGCATATGGCTGAGCCTTAGCCAATCATACTCCATTCTGTTTACCACAATAACTTATCTGCCCAGTGACGGATATTGGACCCAACCTGCGCCTGTGAAAACCCACCCCAAGATTTTCCTCCAAAGATGTTGTGAGAGATGCACTGTGTTTCTGAGATCATAAGCCCCAGGCTAGGATCATCCGCCTAGAACACCAGGACCATCCTTCCTTCTACACTGAGAGAGAACAGGAATATGAAGCCGACACAGTGGGAAACAGAGCTGAGAAATGTAGCCCTGGTGACGCTGTTGAAGCATTTAGCTTCAGCATATCAGGAGACAGGACATCTACTCAACAACCGTACCTGGAGTTTTTAGTTTTATCAGTCAAAGCTTTTCTTTTCCTTTTTCTTCTTTCTTTCTTCTTTAAACTTGTTTGACTTTGGTCTGTATCAGTTGCAGTCAAGACAGTGTGCACTAATAACCAGCTGGAAATGGTGATTCCCAGAGCAAAGAGCCCTAAAGCATACCCTTCAACTGATGTTTTGGAGAATAAAGGGGTCACTCAAGGTATAAAGTGGCTTTGGGAATCTCTGAATCTCCAGGTCTTCTACTCTTTCCAGTTATACAGTGGCCAACAGATCTGGGTTCAGCAAGGGATGGAAGGGAGGGCCTTTGTCTTGAAGAAAGAGGCCCCATGTACCCCCACAGTTGTTTAAAATTGTTGCTTTCAAATATTAGCTCCTGTAAATTACAGTGCTCTAGATAAACCCTGATACCTCACTTTTTGTCGCCCTACAAATTGGCCATATACCCTAAGAACTTAGATATCTACGTGTGGAATCTCAGGACTCCATCTGCCTCTCCCCTCTCCCCCACCCCTGTGGCCCCATCACCTGTAAGATGCAGTTGAGAACTAACTTAGCCAGTTGGATGCCAGATCCTGTGATTCCTTAATTTTTCTTTCTTTGGAAAAAATATTGGCCTCGTGCCCTGACTCATTACTGTTCCACCTACAGGCATGCAATGAGTTCAGTAAAAAGGACACTGCTGAGTCACATAGTCTCCAACGTTCTGCATGATCAAAAATAACATGGGGGGTTAGGAGTGTGTAGTTTCTTCTTTTTTCCTATTTTTCATATAACTCCAAAACACTCCTACTGAGAGCTTACATATTTTGTTTTTTGATCAACGAGAACCTTTTTCTTAAACAGCTGAATGATGAACCCTAAAGGCAGGAGTTTCTTTTACGACAACGGACAGAACCTTAGGGCTAGAAAACACTTCATGCTAATGAAACAACAAATCATGGGCTTGACAGAAATGAGGCTGTTGCTGTTTCCCTGGGCAGTAATTTAAGCTTGTAGGTATGTACTCCCTTAACATGAAGACAAGGGACAAGATGCTTTCCTAGCCTGAAAGCCCCTTCTTTAATGACAGAATTGTACATAATTAGTGCATTTTTTGTGTTTTGTTTTGTTAAGAAATGGTCTAGCAGACTTTCCTTCTAAACACTTCATTTTAATTGTGTTTACTGCTACAAAGCGTGAGCTTTTTGCCAACTCTGACCAGAGAGTGTTCTATATCCTGAGGCTGCTTTCTGTTCTCAGGAGAATACGAAGAGAAATATCTTTAAAATAACTAATCCCATCCTGAGAAACTTTCCACTTGCTCTCTCTCCTTGGGATTTTTTTTTTTTTAATTAAACCAAACTGAAATAAATAAATAAACATAAAATGATCTGTAATAGTGGAGGCAAGTGGAATTAAAGGACATTTTCCATTCAAAACAATGTCTAAATAAATGTCTAAAGTCATCAGCCTTTCACTGCCTAATAATGTGACATGTTTACAATGTTGAAGGAAATCAGGTGTTTTCATGCTAAATGAAAATAAAATTTATGTGCTGTTATTACCATATTCTTTGCCTGGTGTTTCTCACTCTATTCATCATTAAAGGCTACCCAATAAATACTGTGCAAACTGCAATCGGGGAAGTTATGCGGCAATAACTCAGAATTGGCTATAAATAACCACCCACCGGGGCCTTGGGAAGAGTCAAGAGCTGAAGGGGGATTGTTTGCACCCCAGTTGCTACATTGTGAAGAAGAGTTGGTGGGGCTATTTCCACTTCATATTTGATACACCAGAAGCAAAGCTTGGACACTTGGATTCCAGCATAAAAGAAGGTCTTTATCTGTCACCATGTGAGCCAAGGCAGGAAGTAGGTTAAAATGGTGTGATTTCGGAGACTAAACCTTCCTTTATCTAACTCTGTCAGAAAGCTGATAGAGAAAGACTTGTCTACCCTGTGTGTCAGTTAGCTATTGCTGTGTAACAAATTACTCCATAACCTAGCAGCTAATCAAGCATTTATTATCACTTGGTTTCACTTGTTTTTTTGACATTGTATCGGAATGTCAGTAATCTAGGAGCAGCATAGCTGAGTGGTCTGACTCAGAGTGGCTCACAAGATTACAATCAAGCTGTCAGCCAGGACTATAGTCATCTCAGAGCTTAACTAGCTGGAGAATCTTCTTTCAAGCTCACTTAAATGATCATTGGCAAGAATCAGTTCTTTCCTGTCTCTTGGCTTCAGGCTTTAGTTCTTTGTCACATGGAACTCTCAGTAACACTGGTCACAATATGGCAGCTTGCTTGTCTCATAGTGAGAGATCCAAGAGGAAGAGTTGGA
>NW_024412429.1:31864777-31913960 GCF_014898765.1 Herpailurus yagouaroundi | reverse complement strand
GCGGCATCTTGAATCCTGTCTACCTCACTCCTGGATGAAACTGTCACTGATACTTACGAACAGGCTAAAAAGTGAAATAAGCCAGCACAATCAATTCAAAAGAGCACAATTTAGAGTAGGACACCCCTGGTTCTAAATCCTAGAGTGCTTCTTACTACCTTATGGTAATTACATACCTCCCTGAGCCTTCAACTTCTCATCTCTAACCCTTCAACAACCCATCTTATACAGTTGTTGTGAGTTAAATGAGATATATTTAAAGAGTGTTCATTCATGGACCTTCCTCTAAAGGAAATCAACAACAAAAACAAAATGTATTTTTTGGTAGGGTGGAGAAAGAAGCCCACAGATGGCAGGCATTACACAGTATCCAGAGGGTACAGTATCCTGAGGCATGGGCTGCCACAGGTGACTTGAGTGTGTTGGTCATGTTCCAGAAGATGCTTGTATTGCTAAAAACTACGGTAGTACTTCTAATCACTGTATTGGCCAGGGTTTCCTAGGAGTGTTTTTTGGTGACTTTCCAAGCATTTATTAATCACCCATGCACAAGGCACAGCTAGGAGCTAGGATTACAAAAAACAAGACTCCGTTCCAACACCAAGTTGGTCTTACTGTTGAGTCAGGATAGAGAGCAGGGCAAGAAGATAGGCAACAAGCCGATTCTAACCTTAGGTGGAAGTTTGAAGAAAGAAGTGTGTTCAGAGGAAGGAGGACGTGACTGCCTGGAAAAGAATAGGCAGGACCTCAACCAGCTCTTGGCAGTCAAGCAAAGGGATGTCAGCTAGAGGAGACCAGAGCAGCATGCACGGCCTGGGCATGAAGGGGCAGATACCATTCCCCAGAATTCCTCCTGGAGTGAGATGCAGATTTAGCAAATGCAAATGCAGAAGGACACTCAGCTAAATTGGAATATCAGAGAAACAACTAATATTTTAGTATAGCCATGTTCCAAATAGGGCATTATTTGTTATTTCTCTGAAATTCCAATTTAGCTGGGTATCCTGTATTTTACCTAGCAGCCATATCCTGGAGAGAACAACGAATTTGCATGGAGCGGTGGAGATTGAGCATAGGGAAGAAGGCATCAGGATGGTTAGGAAGGATTTTGGACTCCACGTTGAGGAGTTCGAACTTCACCTAATACTAGACGTGTGTGGGAGAGCTTGTGGGTTTCAGCTAGGGAATGACATGGTCAGATTTAATTGTAAGACTGCCCTGGTGGCTACATGGAAAATAGAGGGGCGTGATGGGGACCAGAGTCTGAGTCCAAAGCAACTTTTGTAGAGCAAGAGGGGCAGCTGTAATCATCTCTGAGGGCAAGGATGGGTGATGCAACAGCTAGTCGTTAGGACACACATTTTAAAGGGTTAAATTATTCAAAACCTTAGCTGTACATTTGAACTACATAGGAGGTTTTTAAAAAAATACTAAAACCTGGGGCACCTGGGTGGCTCAGTCAGTGAAGCATCCGACTTCAGCTTAGGTCACAATCTCACAGTTCGTGGGTTCGAACCCCGCGTCGGGCTCTGTGCTGACAGCTCAGAGCCTGGAACCTGCTTCGGATTCTGTGTCTTCCTCTTCTCACAGCTCCTCCCCCGCTCATGCTCTGTCTCTCAAAAAAAAAAAAAAAAAAAGAAAAAAATTTTAATAAAAATAAAAAATACTAAAACCCCTCTCTCATTGATTCTGATTTAAATGATTTGAAGTGGAACCTAGACAATGGTTTTTGATTTTGGTGTTTTTTGGGGTTTTTTTTTTGTTTTTTTTGGCTTGGGTTTGGGTTTTTTGGTGTTGTTTTTGTTTTTTGTTTTTTGTTTTTTACTTCTCCAAATATTTTACTATACAGCCAGGATCAACAATTATTAAATGATCCTATCTTTTATTATTCCAAGGAATGCCCAATTTTCTTTAACAGTCCACCTGAATAAGAGCACATTATCATCACCAAGTATCTTCCCACACCCTTCTTCATAGGACCATGACCAGTCACTTCTACATTCTTCCAGGGTGAAAAAAAAAAAATTGGCAATTCCTGTCCAGGAACATTAAGAGACTATTTTAATCATTTTTCTAGGTACATTATCTCATTCTGTGGTTGAAAAGTATCAGGGGAATAATATCAAAGGATTTACCTGGGCCCCACTTAAACACCCACATGTATGAACACCTTCTTTACCCTCCTCTGGTTATTGCCAGTTGACTCACAGAAATGTGAGCTTGCATAGTTCATTAATATCTTTCAGGAAAACTCCCTGATTTTTGCTAAGGGCACCTTGGTTTTTTCTAGTGTCTACAAATTAAATACTACCATCCACCTTCAATTATTTGGATTGTTTAGGTCAATGGAATATGAATGTCCTATAGATCTTTCCAAGTCAAGTGGGGGTTCCATTTCAAGAGAAAAAAAAGAAGTCACGAGGCTGTTACTTGGTTTCATATCAGCAACCCAGATCAGCAACCCAGTGTGTCTGTCTTTAAGAAAAAGAAATTATGGGCATTTTTATATTTGTACTTGAAGGTTTGGGTTTTTTTTCCACTTACAAAAGACTTTTATCCAAGATTCCTTAGCAGCAGAAACTCTTCAGTTTCTATAAAGTGTGATTCCGTTCACAAACGACTTCACAAAGCCATATATGCTAGTATTTTCTAGCTTATTTCCTTCTCACTCGAGGTATGTTCCTTTTTTTGCTCCTCCACAAGTAGGTTCCCTAAGGTCAAGAGTTGTAATATTTGCTTCTGCCTGAGAAAATAAGAAATGAGTGATTTGAACACAAAAGATCATCACTTGTCAAGGAAAACCAAGAGGGTGCCTCTTTAGCATATCAGATCACGGGTGGACCAGATGTTTTGGTATTTAATCAAGCCTGAAATCTAATCTGAAATCTAATTTAAATTATGATTTATCTTTTGTCTCCTTCCCATTGTCATTAGAATTCTTTTCTTTGGAGACATGTCTTCCTGTGATATCAACATAGGAAGAAGCTGAGGGTGGGAGCTTGAAATATGAAGTGACAATCATTGGTAAAATGTCTTAGTGCTTTAACGCCGGCAAAAGAACTGATTGCAAGAACTCTGCTCTCTCAATGTGATTTTAGTGAAAATATGGAAACTAAATTTAAATTGTCCAATGAAGCTGATACAAAAAATGAGGTTTAGAAACTGTTTTTGGACTCAGAGGTGAAATAAAAAATATATTTAAAAAGACCACTATGAGATGAGAGGAAAAGCCCTGGATTAAGAGTCAAAAGACCTATTTCCTGATCTTAGTTTTTAGTTCTTTTTTCATGAGATATCATTGACATATAATATTATGTTAAGTTCAGGCATACAAGATAATTATTTATCATTTGTATATATTGGGAAATATTCATCACCATACATAGTTACAATTCTTTTTCTTATGATGAGACCTTTGAAGATCTACTCTCTTAGCAACTTTCAAATATTCAAGACAGTGTTGTTAACTATGGTCACTGTAGAGTGCATCACATCCCCAGGACTTACTTATTTTATAACTGGAAGTCTGTATCTTTTGACCCCTTTCACTCATTTTGCCCGGCCCTCACTCCCCACCTCTGGCAACCACCAGTCGTTCTCCGTGTCTGTGAGTTTGGGTTTTCTTGGTTTTATTTTAGATTTTACACCTACGTGAGATTACACAGTGCTTGTCTTTCTCTGTCTGACTTATTTCACTTAGGATAATGCCCTCAAGTCTCATCAAAAAATTATTTTATTCTCTACTCTGTTTTTCAGGAATCCTTATAAAGTAAAACAAGGGACTGGAAATTATTGTTTCCAACATTTCTTCCTGTTTGAGGATTCTAAGTATTTATAGTTGAATGGAACTTGGAAATGAGCATAATAAAATGAATATGTTACCTCTGCATTTAAGAAATATTTTGGCATCTGGCATTAGAATCTTACTGATTTATTTATCCAGTGAAAGCTTATTGAGTACGTATTATGTGTCAAGCCCTCTACTAGGCATGGGGCCAAAATAGCAAAGGAAGAAAGCCTGATCCCCAAGGGTGTTGGGAACCTGGGGAGGGACAAGGTTAGGAGCATTGACAAGTACTTTGCCTGGGATAAGTGCTATAAGGGGGGCTCTGTGGCGTGGAATTTGGAATCGAACGTCATTTTCAGTTTAATAATTCTTGAAGCAGAACCCTTTTTCAGCTGTATTAAGAGAAAAATTAAAACAGCTTCCAAAGCTTACATCACAATATAAACAGTATAGTGGATTCCAAAAAATGCAGGCCTTCTGTTGATCCAGTGCAGAGAAGGCATATGTACTTAGACATCTGTTTAGACATCCACTTAGCAAGCATTCTGTCAGCCTGTCGGGACCAACACCACAGCTGAAACACATATAGCTCCAGACATCAGCTGTAGGGGAACCAAATGGTGCCTTACCAAAAATTACTGTAGAATTCAAAGTATCTAAACAGTTTGACAGGCACAACCGATAATTTACAGAAGAAAACGCACAGCACACAGTCCTACACAACCCCTAAGCTAAATTCATTCTGAATTTCAACTGTCCCACTTCCATACTGGGTTTGAAATCTTCATAGAGTGAGACAATGCACAACACTGTGAAACTAAGTATAATGAAAAGATAGGTTGCGTGCCAGTCAAATTATGGAAGGTTAATCAATTGGTAAGATCACACCGATTCAAAATACTTGGCAATACTGGAAATCTTTGTTGGTTGATACTCTGCTATTGTTAGGAGAAGTTAAAAAAAATGGAGATGCTTTTTATTTGCAGAGTAGTAATGCATTGAAATCGACAATTTGGCCAATTACTGCCTTGGTTTCCTGTCTATTGAGAAGAATTAAAGAAAAACCAAACTCCCAAGGCTCCCAGGAGAAGCCTGAGAGTCTTAGAGCTTTGCTAAACAATAAGGGCTAGAAACAAGTGTTTACGCTGTTTAATCAATAAATCTCAGTTCAAGGGCAAACACAAGCAAACAAACTTGCCTAATCAGTTAATGCCCGTTTGTTCTGAGGAACACAGCTCTGAAAACCAACCAATCAGTGTCAGCCTTAGATTTTCAAAGCCAGCCATTGGGTGGCACACAGTCTTGCCTCTGTCCACCACAAAACCCTGCTTCCCAGACAGTGGCAACCTCCTCTGGCTTTGGTAACCAACACCACCCAAAATATGTTCTTCCCTAAACCCTTTGTAAGATCTTTCTTTGCTCGATACGACTAGCCAAGATTTTGCTTACTGAAGCAAGCGGTTAATTCAACTTTGTATCTTGAAGATCAAATGTATTGGTCCCTTTCTTGTTCCACCTTATATACACATTATTTGAAATCACAAGATAACTTTTTAATTGTGTTTATCACGCGATGACTTTATGCAGACTTATTTCTCTACATAATGACCCATTATGTTAAAACATTTTTAGGAAGCATTTTTTATTAAGTATAAATTCAGACCCCGATGTAAATCCTGTCTGCCACTTTATAAGGCTATCTTTGCTTACAAATTCTGTGCTTACTGTGTCCAGAATTCAGCTTGGATTCCCTATCTTTCTTTACACCATAGCCACCCACCTTGTTCCCCAGACTACAAACCTTGAACTTTATAGTATAGCCCCTCCGCTCTGCCTTCCTTCTCCAGGCTCCTCCATACCATTTCTGAAATGTTCTTTAAATCTCTGTCCTCACCTCACTCCTTTGTCCCTATCCCTAACTGAAGACTTCAGATCCTTTTTGCCAAGATGATTAAGTGTTAAACTGTTACCTGAAGTTGCTCCCCGCCCTTCGAATACAATCCCCTGTGAGCCAGCCCACTGGGGTAATAGAGCAGGACTAAGCTTGCCTCCCTGCTCTTTGAGAATCTGTTTGCAAGACCCCACCATCTTGTAGGAGATCAAGCAGAGATCCTACCATGACACTGGGGCACCAGGAGTATTGGATTCATCCTCCTCTCAGCCCACTCTCACTCTGGGTTGCCCATGGACCTCATTTGCCTCTTCCTTAAACACCTTGTACTCTCATTGGTCACAATAATGAATTCCTCTTCCTAAAACTTGTCTTCTGAACGTGAGTATATCCCTGTCTCGGGTTGGCAAATCCCACTCAGACTGAAACCATCTCCCCGTAGAGTACAATCCATTCTGTAGCAGGGCATGGAGTTCAGTGCATGCATGCTCATGGCATAGCCCTTCCCTATTAGAAGCAGCCTAAGGCAAAGGCAAAATGTTATTCCTCTTTGACTTATGTTGGTTAGAACAAAAGGTAATATAGAGTAGGATTCCAGGAACGGTTAGTTGAAAAGGATTTCATTGGTATAGAGACTAGTTTTTACGGCAGACTTTAATGTGTTTATAGGACTTGCAGAATTTCCCTACTGAAAACTCTTCATCCTATTAATTCACTTGACCTTGACCTCTCAGCACTGCCTATATTAAGGTCTGTAAGTTTCTATGAGCAAATGTTATTCTCTGGTTTCATTTTTCTCTCTGCCGGGCTCTCACTGAGCTATTCTTATGAGAGAATGCCAAGGCATTTCAGAATGAATGTTTGCATGTGTTTCCGGAGGAATGTTTCCTGGACTTTCCTGTCTTCACTGGCATTTTAAAGGAATGACTTCTTAGATGGCAACAGAACCACACGGTCGGTCTCAGTATGTTTGCCTTGGCAATTGTTACCAATGCTTTGGCAGATTCTACGCCTCGTCCTTTGGGAAGTGGGAGTTTAAAGAAACATTTATTGAGCTGTTACTATATGGCAGGTACTAGGCTAGCCGATAAGGGTACAAAAACCATGAAAACACACATCGACCCTGAAAAAAGTTGGCACTCTGGTAATGGATGAGCGAGCAAATAGTGTACAAGCAAACAGTAAAGGCACTCGAAGAAAAGCTGGTGTGCAGGCATAAACAATGTGTCCACGAGGCACAGAGAAGAACCGAGAAGGGCTTCCCTAGCAGGTGATGTCTGAGCATATAAGCACGTGCACAGGAACATGTATCCACAGACATGCTGTGTGGAAAACACACCCATAGAAGGACCCTGAAGAATTCATGAGGCTCTGCCACTAGGAAAACAGAAGGCTCTTTCAAGGTAATAATTTTAATCTCTTTTAAAAGTTTTAATCACACAGGCCCTTCACACGGACAACACTCTGTTGTCGTCGTCGTTGTTGTTGTTGCTTCCTGTTGGCTTGGCTTTGCCACTTCCACACCTATCGTGTCCAATTGCACTACCACACTTCTCTTGCTCTCTTCCAATCCGGGCTTATGTAATGTACGTACGTTACAGAAGCAGATGTCACTAACCATCATGAGGCCACACTTCTGAGAACCTCCAGGTTCTTAGCCTGGACAAGGGGTGGGGTCCCGACAACAGGCCAGTAAAAACGGGAAGATTGAATAACTCACACGGCATTGGGTAAATGCGCTGGTCACGTTCTATGGCAGTGGCAGCCCTTTGAACTGATGTTGCCTGTTGACAGTGCCTTTGTGCCCACTTGACTTTTACACGCCCAACTCACAGGATCAGTGCCGAGTGCTCTAATCCCTCCTGCGGAGCTCAGGCCATTAAATACTCGCCCTACATTTTACAGCTTCAACCCTGTGACAGGGGAGCTGACCCCAGCTCTGTGCCAGGCACCCAGCAAAACGGGGATTAATAAACCCCGCCCCAGTGTAGCCAAGGGCTCTACAGCTGCTTCTTGCAATTAGGCTTGTCATCATTCTCTCAAGAAGCCCCTGTTGATTTTTAAATCCTAATTGGCAGGCGACACCTGTTTCCCAATGGGAAGGATGGGAGGGGGTCATTCACTTGCAGCAGGCACAGGATGGCGAGGCTGAGAAGCTCCGTGAACCAGTACAAATACTTTGGGCCCCGAGGCTGTTGGAGCTTCCATATTTTTTTCTTTCTTTCTCTTTCCTCTTCCCTCCTGGCCCCCCACCGAAAACAGCATGCTCAGAGTCAGGCTAGTCCTTGGGAGTAAGTGAGCATTTGGCTCTGAATCTCTTTTATGACCAGGACCTTACCACTGGTTTCTCCCTCAGGCGTCCATGTTACCATCCAGCAGCCCCCTCTTGGCGTGAGTACTTTTTTCCTGGCTTCTTTTTTTTTTTTTTTTTCTTTTTTTCCTTTTTTTGCCAGGATCCTGGCTGTCATTCATTCTGCTGTTAAGGTAGTTTTTAACTGCCTGCAAGCTGCTGAAACTCTGTAACCTCTTTGTGCCTATAAAGAGCGTTAAGTGTATTTTTAGTTCCTGTCTTCACTGAGCTTGCATTCTAGGGGCAGGCGTTAAAACCGCCTGCAATAATCCATGTGAAATAGTCTTTTCCAATTACCATAGTTAAGGCAGTGTCCATGAGTAGAAAGAAGAAATGACCGAGATTCTCGGGGAAGACTTCCTAGAGGCTTAGGCATTTTGATTTGCACCGAAACTTGATCACCTTAGAGGGTCTCTGCTAAGATCTAATGCTTGACGTTGTCCGAACGGTAACAAGTGATGTCTGATGGGATTCACCAAGACCATTTCTCTTCATTAATACCGCGGGATGTTTTCAGAGTAAGCACTGCAGGTATTTAGTAGGCTCTTCGGCTCATTAGGGCAAATAGGTAGGGAAAACAACGGGATGGGATGTGGAGGAGGCTGTGAGTCAGCGAAAAGGGAGAAGCACTGGGATCACAATGTTCATTTTCATGCCACAAGCATGTATTGAACACCCAGCATATGCCAGCGCCTTTTCTAGCTCTAGGACCCCTTTTGGGGTCACCCTAGGTTTCACCTCAGTCCATAAGCACTGTCCTCTTAACAGAATTTTGCCAATGGGCACGTAAGCCCTCTCATCCACCTTCCCGTGTCCTTGTGGGCTTCGTGAAAGTTGGCAATTGGGGAAAATGTATCCTGACTAAATACCAGTGGGATATTCCTTTAAGGGTAATACAGTAAGTGCAAATAATTGTTCTGCCTTATTTCACTTACTCTATGCTGCATTTCATGTCTAGTCTTACAAGACTATTTGCCCAATTTACTTACAGCAGCATTGTTATTGCCACTGCTGAAAATCTAAAGGAACGGAGAGGTCGCACTATTGCCCCTGAGAGATTTGTATGTTGGGGGAGGATTCGTACACAGTAAGAACAACCACCTACCTTCGGGCAGTTCTGCGGGAGGGTTGAAAGCATCTTGGAGCCCACTGTGTCCCATGCTAGCTCTTTAGGGGATTCCATTGTTAACTAGCGATCTGAAAGTCTCTTAAGATCCTGGTGAAATGGTTCTCAAAATTCAGTGTCCAAAAAGAGTACCCATTCAAATTAAATACGTTAAACAAATTAAATTAAATTCAATACATAAAAAATTTAAAATACAGATTCCTGGGGCGCCTGGGTGGCTCAGTCGGTTAAGCGGCCGACTTCGGCTCAGGGCATGATCTCGCGGTCCGTGAGTTCGAGCCCCGCGTCGGGCTCTGTGCTGACAGCTCAGAGCCTGGAGCCTGTTTCAGATTCTGTGTCTCCCTCTCTCTGACCCTCCCCCATTCATGCTCTGTCTCTCTCTGTCTCAAAAATAAATAAATGTTAAAAAAATTTTAAAAATAAAATAAATAAATAAATAAACATGCCTTTATCACATACATAAAAAAGCCCCTCTAGGTCATCAGCCATTGATATTGTCTTTGACTTCCATGTTCCTTTCATAGATAGGGCCCTGCTCAGTCAGGGGTTCAGAGCTCAGCTGTTACCATATAAGGGGGGGGGGAGACGCACAGAGGCTAAAAGCTGTTTTTAGATGTTTGAAGCAACGCGGGAGGCTTGCAACCTCCATGTGTTTACAACGTAAGCCACAGCGAGCAGCACAAAGAACCTAGAGAATCGGTGACTCATTCAGGCACCTGTGAGGGTGCCACTTGGCGTTATCGGGGTACTCCACCAGCTGGAAGCCAGCCTCTGTCCCCAGACGAACTGACAGCTTGTAGATCTTGCGCAGAACGGGGCCTCTTTCACTGTTACGTTTTGCTCTTGGAGTGAAAGCAAACTTACGACTCGCAGGGGAGCTGCGGGGAGGGATGAGCTTAGTAGCACTCAGTCTTGGCAGGAGGGCAGCCGCCACAGACACGGGATGCGATCTAATAAGCACGTGTGTCCTTACAGTACGCCTCACGGCCAGGCCACTTTATCTTCAGTAATCCCGATCTATGTCCCAGAATCACATTATTTGGCTGTGGATCAGACCCCGTGCATTCTTGGCTCGGGGCATAATGAAACGTGATCTCAAGACAAGATAGGATCCTGACCTGGAGAGGCACTGATGTATTTCTCTCTGCGGCAGCACAAACGTTAAATGTAAGAGGGCATCGGGAAAATCTATTTAACGTGCTGCTGGTAGAGAAGTTCAAACATTGCCTTCCGTGTATGGAATCTTGCCTCCATAGCTTAGGACCGCTGACAGGAACAAATTTATGTGAAATATAAAAGAACATCAGAAAACAAAGCTTCAGTTAATAGGCGGCAGTAGCCCTGACTGTATTTACTGTCACTGGCAGTAGTCGTTTCTCTTTGAGAAAGCGCTGCATGCTATTATACCCATCATTCAAAGGGCCATTTATCAGGAAAAGCCCTTCAGGGTACAATAATGTTAAAAGAAAAAACCTTTGTGCTTACAGAGTGTGGTGAATGGGACTCAGTACGTTGTCTGTTCTCCTTCTTTGAACAAGCCCAGTGCTGTGGGCCAGAATCTCTGTGACCTAGGGAGGGTCACTGGGAGGGCAGGGCTTCTAGAAGGCTCTAGGCAAATCAGGGCTGAATCCCTACAGCCACTGATGATCAGAAAGCGGCTGGTGTTGGATCCCATAATGGGAAAAGGAATCATTTCCTTTGGAAAACCTGACTTTCTTGCTATGAAGTCACATATATGTCCTGTAATCTCTTAAGGCAGCGATAACTCTTTTCCAACCTCATCCTATTCGCTATGACTGAAACTCTGGCTTGTACCGCAGTGAGCCCTTTTCAAAATATAAACTGTTCTTAAGTTCACTGTTCACACCAGGGACACATATGTGTATTGGACAAGTCAAAGTCCTGGCTGCAGAGAACAGAAAAAAAAAAAAAGTATAGGGTGGCTGGGGAGGAGAAATGAAAATTCTTTGACTTTATTTGAAAATACCGAAGAGGTTCCAGTCAGTATAGGCACTTTTGTATCTTGATGTAATACAATTTAAAAGATATCTCCAAGCTAAATCTCCCAAAGTTCCCCAAAGAGGAAACACACACACACACACACACACACACACACACACACATATATACACTTATATACACATTATATATATACATATATATACACTTATATACACATTAATATATACATATATATATATGTGTGTGTGTATATCTATTTATGTGTATATATATGTGTGTATGTGTATATATATATATATATATATATATATATTCCGTATCTTCAAGGAAATAGTTTGTCTTCTTTTTTTGGAAAGAAAAACGACAATGAAATTCTTTTTTTTACCTGTGATAAAATGTTCAGGTTTGGTAACTTGATTTGTCCTATAGAGAGTATGGATTTATGAAAAAGGCAGAAATAGTCAAACACTGCCACCTGCTGTCACTTTTTCCATATTTACTGTTAAGACAAGTTTATTTGGCCTTGGTCACATAGAGGCAAAGAAGCTGTTGTTCCCAGGTTTCAGCTGGCATCTGAATCACCTGGTGGGTTTTGAAACCCACTCCAGGGTTTTTGATTTGGTCGGTCTGGCTGGGACCGGAGAATTTGCATTTTCAACAAGTTCTCCCGTGCTGCTGCTGCTGGTTCAGCGTTGATCTATTTAAAAATGCCAAGGATGCCCTTCGTTTGCTTGCCTAAAGGTTTTCAGACAAAAGAACTCGGCTTCGATGGCTCTGTGAAGATTTACATTTTACCGCGTATTCTAATCTATCCTATGTGAAGACATAGGAAGAATCAGGTCTGTGAAAGCCAAATCTGAAGGAGTGTGATCAGAAGTGTAATCAATCAGGTGTACCCGTTGCTGTGCTTGAAGCTGAATGATTATAACAGAAGATCATGGGATGAACTGAACTGCAGGGGATTGTTTATATAAAGAAATGGCTTGGCCTGGAATGTGAAGGACCCACCCATATGTTAGAAAACTGCTCTCAAATCAAATGGATAGTGCTGGTCTTTGAAGGTCTGGGCAGAGTCCCAATTTCTCTGCCTCTCTTTCATATGCCACATGTTAATTTGTCTTCAAGATTCACTTACTCTAAAAAAGCAGATGGTCAGGAGTGTGAAATTTTGGTGGTATTAAGTGCTCTCATTTTTGTCATCACCAATGTTTTCAGTAAAACTGGAGACTTCATTGATGAAATAACTCACTGAGCAAACCTCAGCTTTTGAACTTCGGAAACTGACAAGAAGAGAAGGAATGTGTTTTACCGCTATTTTTTTTTATTGCGGTGAAAAAACACATGACATGAAATTTACCGTCTTGACCATTTTTAAGTATATGGTTCAGCAGTGCTAAGTATATTCACATTGTTGTACAACAGATTTCTAGAATGTGTTCATCTTGTAAACTGAAACTGTGACCATCAAACACTAATGCCCTCCCCTTCGTCATTTCCGTCCTTGACAACCACCTTTCTACTTTCTTTATCTACAATTTTGACTACTTTATAAATTTCATCTGAGTAGATTATATAGTATTTGTCTTTCTATGATTGGGTTAGTTCATTTTGTCTAATTTCCTTGAGGATCGCCCATGTACATCCATCCATCACATGTGACAAAATTTCCTTCTTTTTTAAGGCTGCATAGCCTTCCATTGTATGTGTATCCACATTTTCTATGTTCATCTGATGATAGATTGGTTGCTCCCTCCTCTTGGCTATTGTGAATAATGCTGCATAGAACATGGATGTACAAATATCTTATTAAGACTCTGCTTTGAATTCTTTTGTGTATATACCCACAAGTGGGATTGCTGAATCATAAGGTAATTCAAAATAATTTTAGAGTAAACTCTATACTATTTTTCATATGACTGTACCATTTTACATATTCACTAACAATGTAGAAGGATTCCAATTTCTCCACATCCTCACCAATACTTTTTATTGCCAATAACTTTTTTTTTCTGTTTACTTTATAGTAGTTGTGCTAATGAGTGTGAGGTGATATTCATTGTGGCTTTGATTTGTTTTCCTTTTATGATACGTCATGATGAGCATCTTACATGCCATTATATTGGCTATTTGTATATCATCTTTGGAGAAATGTTTATTCAAATCTTTTTACCGATATTTAAATTTAGTTACGTGATTTTCTTGTTGTTGTTGACTTGTGGCTCTTTATATATTCTGGATGTTCACCCATATCAAATATATAATTTGCAAATGTTTTCTCCCATTCTATAGAATGCCTTTTCACTTTGCTGATTGTGACTCTTGATGCAAAAAGTTTTTAACTTTGATGTAGTCCCATTTGTCTATTTTTGCTTCTGTAGTCTATGCTTTGTTGTCATAGCCAAGAAATCATTGTCAGATACAATGTCAAGAAGTGTTTCCCCTGTACTTTCTTCTAAGAGTTTTATCACTTGGGGTCTTCTGTTTAGGTCTTTAATACATTTCAGTTTAGTTTTTGTAGAAAGAAAAATAAGGGTCCAACTTCATTTTTTTGCATGTGGATACTTAGTTTTCCTAATACCATTTGTTAAAGAGATGGTCCTTTCCTCCATTGAATGGTCTCGGCATTCTTGTCAAAAATCATTTCATCATACATGAGGGTTTATTTATAGACTCTCTATTCTATTCTCTGTTCTCTATTATTTCTATTTGATTGTATTCAATTGTATTCGATTGTGTTGTATTCCATTCCATTCCATTCCATTCCATTCCATTCCATTCCACTCTATTGTCTGTCTTTATGCCAGTACCATAACGTTTTGATTATTGTAACTTTGCAATATGTTTTGAAATCAGAAAGTGTATGTCCTCCAACTTTATTCTTTTTCAAAGTTGTTTTGGCAATTCTGGGTCCCTTAAATTTTTATATGAACTTTTGGATTGGTTTTTCTTTTACTGTAAAAATAACATTGGGGTTTTGATAGGGACTGCTTTGAATCTGTCGATTGCTTTGGGTAGGATTGACATGTGACCAATATTTTCTTCTAATACATGAACATGAGATATCTTTCCATTTATTTGTATCTTTTAAAATTTCTTGCAGCATATTTTATAGTTTTTTTAATTTTTTAATGTTTATTTATTTTTGAGAGAGAGAGAGGGAGAGAGAGAGAGAGCCAGAGAGAGAGAGGGAGACACAGAATCCAAAGCAGGCTCTGGGCTCTGAGGTGTCAGCACAGAGCCTGATGGGGACTTGAACTCACAAACTGCAAGATCATGACCTGAGCTGAAGTCTGATGCTTACTTAGCCAACTGAACCACCCAGGTGCCCTGATATACTTTTCAATGTATAATCTTTCACCTACTTGCATTCTACAACTTTTCTGACTTTATTGGTTTTTAACAGTGTATTATTTTTGGTAGAATCTTTAGGGTTTTATACACTTTTTTAAAAGAATTTTATTTTATTTAAAAAAATTGTTTTAACTGAGAGCAAACTGAGGGTTGATGGGGGGTGGGAGGGAGGGGAGGGTGGGTGATGGGTATTGAGAAGGGCACCTTTTGGGCTGAGCACTGGGTGTTATATGGAAACCAATTTGACAATAAATTTCATATATTGAAAAAATAAATAAATAAATAAATAATTTTTTTTAATGTTTATTTTTTGAGAGAGAAAGACAGAGCATGAGTGAGGGAGGGGCAGAGAGAGAGAGGGAGACACAGACGGCGAAGCAGGTTCCAGACTCTGAGCTGTCAGTACAGAGCCCGACATGGGACCTTAACTCACAAAGGTGAGATCATGACCTGAGCTGAAGTCAGGCACCCAGCGGACTGATCCGCCTGGGTGCCCCTAGGGTTTTCTACTCTTATGTTGATGTTAGCTGTGGGTTTTCATATATGGTCTTTTTATGTTGAGATGGTTGCCTTTTATTCCTAATTTGTTGTGGGAGTTTTTATCATAAAAAGGTGTTAATATTTGTCAAATGCTTTTTCTGATTTAATTAAGATGCTGTGTGGCTTTTGTCCTTCATTCTGTTAATGTAGTGTATTACATTGAGTGATTTTCATTATGTTGAAAATTCTTGTCTTACAGGGCTTTAATCATTCCTTTAAGTGAAATGATTCTGTTATTTTTTTTCCCTTCAAAATGATCTGACAAGATATTAGCGCTGGGGGAACTGCGTAAAAGATAGTGGGATATTTCTGTGTTATTCCTAACAACTGCATGTGATTCGACAATAATCTCAAAATAAAACTTTTTTTTTAAATGACCTTAAGTACATAATATTAAATCAGAACACATTCATGAGATCCCATGTGTCTGGGAAAAAAAAATTGCTATTCTTCTAAGTGAGCAAAAGTATAACTTCAGCTGACTCTTGAACGACACAGGTTTGAACTGTGTGGGGCCACTTCCTTGAAGATTTTTTTCCAATAAATATAAGTACAGTAGTGTAAATGTATTTTTCCTTCTTATGATTTCCTTAATGACATTTCCTTCTCTCTAGCTTACTTTAAAAATTCAGTATATAATACTGTAACATACAAAATATGTGTTAATCGACTGTTTATATTATTGGTAAGGTTTCCAGTGAACAGTAGGCTATTAGTAGTTCAGTTTGGACGAGTCAGGAGTTATACATGGATTTTCAACTGTGGGGAGGTTGGTGCCACTAGCCTTTGTATTGTTTGTTCAAGGGTCAGTCATATTTTCTTTTTTTTTTTTAATTTTTTTTTTCAACGTTTATTTATTTTTGGGACAGAGAGAGACAGAGCATGAATGGGGGAGGGGCAGAGAGAGAGGGAGACACAGAATCGGAAACAGGCTCCAGGCTCTGAGCCATCAGCCCAGAGCCTGATGCGGGGCTCGAACTCACGGACCGCGAGATCGTGACCTGGCTGAAGTCGGATGCTTAACCGACTGCGCCACCCAGGCGCCCCCAGTCGTATTTTCTAATAGTTTAAGTAATTGTGCCTTCCACATGCTTCCGCGGGTTCTTGCTCGCTCGCATTTTCCTCTTCACTTTTCCTTTCATTCTTGCCCTTCTCCATTTCTTCCTCTCTTATGTGCTTGTTCGTACACTCTCACACTAGTTTTTTGAGGACTAGGAAACACAAAGTTTTTTGGTTCCAGTTTTGCTCTGATTATTGCAGGAATCATCTATATCTATGGTCATGAGTGAACCAATATGAAATCTCATCTGACTTTGAGACAGATTCAAGTCATTATTGCATTTTAAATTTTAACCAGATTTCATTCTATAGCACCGTATTTCCCAATCTGAAATCTTTAGTAACTGTATATGGATTTACATGGGGACTAATGACAAAGGAGCTAAAACTTCTTCTAAGAGTGGGGAGCCTGGGTGGCTCAGTCAGTTAAGCGTCTGGCTTCAGCTCAGGTCATGATCTCACAGTTTGTGGGTTCAAGCCCTGCACCGGGCTCTTTGCTGACAACTCAGAGCCTGGAGCCTGCTTCAGATTCTGTGTCTCCCTCTCTCTTTCTGCCCTTCTCCCACTAGTGTTCTGTCTCTTTCAAAAATAAGTAAATTAAAAAAATAAAAATAAATAAAACTCCTCTAAGTAAACAAAATGTCACACACACTTCAAGAATAAAGGCAAACTTCTGTCTCTACTGTATAGTGTTATTTCTTATGGATTTTTATAATCTAATGAAAATTTGTTAGCCCTTTAGGGCTGCTGGGGAATCAGCATGGTAAGACCAGTGAGGTCAAGTAGAAATGGGTTCAAATTTTAATTTCGGCATTAGTCATCTTTGAGATCTTGGAAACTTTTTTTTTTTTTTTTGAAAACTAGTTATGCATTTATAAAATGGGGCTATGTAGTGTATAAATTCAGCCATCTATAAATCTGTAGTAGATTCATCACTGGTAAAATTTTTAAATGGCCACAAATTCTTTCCTGTCCTAGATCCAGAGTAACTTTGAAACTCCTCCAATCAAAATTTCTCTCCAGCTCTTTCATTTGGACCGATCCTGTGACTCGCTTTAACCAACAGGAGAGTTGCAAATGTAATGCAAGCAGAAATGTGGAGAGTACTTATGCTCTGGGACCTGATGGCTTGATGCTCTTGGAATGAAGCTGCCAAGCTGCAGAAACTGCGAGCGGTCAAGCAATTTGTTATTAAGAATTTCAAACTTTAGGGGCACCTGGGTGGCTTTGTTCGTTAAGCGTCCAACTTTGGCTCAGGTCATCATCTCACAGTTTATGGGTTCGAGCCCTGCATCAGGCTCTGTGCTGACAGCTCAGAGCCTGGAGCCTGCTTTGGATTCTGCGTCTCCCTCTCTCTCTGCCCCTCCCTTGCTGGTGTTCTGTTTCTCTCTCTCTCAAAAATAAATAAAAACTTTTTAAAAAAATTGAAAAAAAAGAATTTCAGACTTTAAGAGAAAAACAATGATATCTGGTTTCTTAAGTGAACTTGTACAAACTCAAGTATGTTTATAGTCTCTAAAGAAAAACTAAAAGTCTCTCCCATCAAATTACATTTCAACTATATTGAACTCCTGTAATGGGGAGTGTCTAATCAGTGCACATTTACCATCTTTTTTACTTGCTAGAACATTCTTAGCCTATTCTTTTTCTGCGGTTTTAATTATACAGGTGTTAATTAATTTTGCCTTCATGTAGATCACTGAATACCAAGGAGCCTCCACATACATAGACAATGTTTCAGGGTTTTTTAAGTGTGGCATCTCCTGATTGTGCTATATTCAAAGAGATGCAAAAAATGTGAATGCTCAAGAAAGAATATGCATTGTTAACCTTTCTGGAAATTATTCTGCATAGCTGATAGGCATTTCTCAAATCCTTTCCCCAGTATATGAAATTACATAGCCTTTGTTCAGCTCATGATAAACTTTCTATCAAAGCTTTTAGTGGCTTCGAAAGCTGCCCAATTGTCATTCTGAGAAGAGTTGGTTTATTTTGTCATGCCTTTCTCTTTCTTTCTTTCTTTCTTTCTTTCTTTCTTTCTTTCTTTCTTCTTTCCTTCTTTCTTTTTTTGTGTCTGTTTCTGCTCTGTCTTTTATCTGCACCCATTAAAAAATGTTAATCATTCAGTTCCTGTTTCTTTCCCCAACTTATCCACAGTGGGAGAGATTTATATATATGAGGCTCAAGATTTGCAGTTGAAGAAAAGGTACACGAATATAATACTACTAAGTAGTATTGCAGAATGATTGATATGACCCACAGTGCTCTTTCAGTGGAGCATATTTTTTCAAGTAAGTTTTGCTTCTTTAAGCCAGAAGGGTTTTTTTTCCAAAATGGGTTAAACATATGTTAACACCTTATTAGAATACCATTCTATGGACCATTGGCCAATGGAAATGTCAGTTTCACAAGGTGTGAACAAATGTATTCATGAAGGAGGTGTGTCCATTATCATCATTATCATCATCAACAATTAACTTTTATCACACACTGCCTAGGTGCCAAGCATTGTGCTAAGTACCTGATGAGTACTTCCTTGCCTTACCTCTTAGCAACTGCCCCAGCTATTCCTGGAAGAGGTTCAAGGCAAAAGACTGTAGCTCCTTAACGGAAGAAAATTGCCTCCATAATCCTAACTGCTCTTTAAGGATAGATTGTGGGCATTGAAGGCCCGTTGTGTTCTGCTCAGAACTTTGCTGTGTTTGAGAGAACACCAATGGCGGGCCTGCATCTCTGTTAGAGACTGAGATTTGGAAAACTTTTTGTGGCTGAGTGAGAGAACTTAGGACTCTTTGGGTAATAAGGCAAGAGGTAATGCAACAAGAAGAAAGGAGTGGTACAGAGAAGGAGTCAGCAAATGCCAAGTGTTCAGGAACTTGAGAAGTATGGAGCAGATTCTAGTCATTTGGAGGTCAAAGCAAACAAGGACATTGTGTCCAGTATTTCATGGAACAATTCGTTTAAGGGACCTGTCACTAATGAATAATTACTAGATAATTTTAAATTACTTTAAAAAGAAATAATCAGAAGACATATACAATAATGTTTTGCATACACGTATATGTATATCTATCTAGGCTCAGCAAAGGCATAACGTTGAAGTGAATTATGTTATATCCATATGGTGATATATTATGGAACCTTGTAAAAATCACATTTATAATCATAACGAAAAAGAAAAATGCTCACAATATTATAGAAAAGTAGAATACTATATAAATGCAGAATGAGCCAAATTTTAATAGGGAAAATTAGAAAACTGTACATCAGATGTTTATTTTTTGAGAGAGAGAAAGAAAGAGAGAGAGAGAGAGACAGAGTGCAAGCAAGAAAGGAGCAGAGAGAGAAGAGACACAGAATCCGAAGCAGGCTCTGGGCTCCAAGCTGTCCGCACAGAGCCTGACCCGGGGCTCGAACCCAGGAACCATGAGATCGTGACCTGGGCCAAAGTCAGAAGCTTAACCAACTGCCACTCAGACACCCCTGGAAGACTATATACATCAAAATATTACCAGAGGTTCTCTCTAGGTCATAAGATGATAAAATATTATTTTCTCCCTTCATTTTTATGTAATTTTATCACTTTTACAATGAATATGTTTCACTTCTTGGAGATTATACCTTTTAGACTTTAATTCATAAGGTATCATTTTAATTAAAAAATAATGTAAATAGTACAAAATTCATATTTGGGGACTATGTGAATAAATGATAAATATTATAAAAAAAGAGTACAGCAGATTCAAGTAAGGAATCAAATAAGGAAGCTCAGATTTTAGCATGTCAAAAAGATCTACGATTGTCTCTATTTATTTATTTATTTTAAAATGATTATTTATTTATTTATTTATTTTGAGAGAGAGAGCGCACCGCACAAGCAGGGGAGACGGCGAGAGGGGCAAAGGGAGGAGAGAGAGAGAATCCCAAGCAGGGGCCGTGTCCAGCATGGAAGTAAACCCGTAGAGCTGGAAACAGGGCTCGATCTCAAGACTGGAAGATCATGACCCGAGATCAAGAGTTAGATGCTTAGTGTCATAAAGCAGTAACAAGAAATAAAACAGGCTGAAAAAAAAAAAGTCAGATGCTTAATCAGCTGAGCCATCCAGGCGCCCCTAAAATTATTTCATTTGTTAAGTACTCTCTGCCATAAAAGCTTAGCAACCCATTAGAATAATAATCCAGTGTTACAATTAAAAATCTTGCAAAGGAGGTCAGGTCATAATCCTTTGAAAATAACAATAAAAACAAAACAAAGCAAAATAAAAGAAGATAAATGCATAATAAATACAAAAATGAAATAAAAATCTTGGTCTAAGTTAGAATTACCTTTAACCACTTAATAAATGTAGTCTAGATCAAGGACTCACAACCTGAGGGGGTGGTTACAGAATTATGACAAATGCTTCAAATGCATATAGTCACCAAGCACTACCTGCCTCCTGCAAAATATCTCACACATATGCACTATTTTGAATTGAATATCATTTAATACCAAGGAACATTTTAAATTTTGTTAGATGTGATAATGGCATTTGGTATTTTTTTTAAAAAATGTTCTTTTTGAGACATACACATATCTACAGGTGAAACAACATGATGTAGGATTTGCTTTAAAAATATTTCAACAGGGGCGCCTGGGTGGCTGGGTCGGTTGAGTGTCCGACTTCGGCTCAGGTCGTGATCTCGTGGTTCACGGGTTCGAGCCCCGCGTCCGGCTCTGTGCTGACAGCTCAGAGCCTGGAGCCTGCTTCGGATTCTGTGTCTCCCTCTCTCTCTCTGCCCCTCCCCTGCTCATGCTCTGTCTCTCTCTGTCTCAAAAATAAACATAAACATTAAAAAAAAAAATATTTCAACAAAAGAAAGAAAAAGGAATAGTCAAGCAAAAGTAACAAAGTATTGATAATTGTCGAGGTTATATAGAAGCTCCCTTATACTATTCACTCCACTTTAGTGAATGCTTGCGATTTTTCCTTGATATATATATTTTTAAATTTAAGTCAGTCATTATATATAAACCCTGGCAATTGTTGAATTGGGTAACTTAAAAACAGAGCAATTAATGTTTTCAGAAAAACATTTAATGGAGAAAAACATTTAATTTTCTATTTTGTAAAAGTGTTGTCTCAGTTTTCAGGATGCCTTTTTTATCTGTTAGTGACTCTTGCAGTCATATGAGGTTACAGGTCCCATGGTCAAGTAGCCAACTTACCAAGAATGTATATTTCATGCCTATACCTTGCACATAGTCAATTTCTAGGCACAGAGTCAAGCATTGCAAAGTAGCAATAAAAGGAACGATCTTGGTGGTTCCGCAGTGCTCCCCCAAAAAAGATCATGGATGATAGAAACCATCACTCTGAAGAGCTGAATGAGAATCTATTTTATTCCTCGGGTAAAATATTGATCTCAGAAACCCAGGATTACGATTTTTTTGAAAAAGGAAACCAACTTACAATGATAACAAATTGCCAATGAGCAAATGGTTTATAATACTTGGAAGTAAAACATTGCCTGTTTGACAAATGAACATTGATTCTTAAATAACTGTAGCCACAGAGTCAGCAAGATCAAGGGGTTTACCAAGATCAGAGGCCATCTCTCAGTGAAGCAATTCAAACCGCTTACACAATTTTGCTGGAGGTAAAAAACCAAAAAAGAATACAAGAGTTTTTAATGGTTTTTAATTGAATTTGACTAGATTACGATTACTTGTGCTCACTCAGAAGGATGTCCTCAAGTCTACAAATTTCAGGACAATTAGTATTGTTTTAACAAAAATGAGAAAGCTGGGTCTTCCGGGAAGACATAAAGTGCAATCTATGATTTTCCATTTTATTCACTTCATTATTAACCTTGGTAACCAACCATCAGAAATCAGCCATTATTCTCAGTGCTGACCACCAAACCTTGATTCCCCTTGCAAAATGTGTCACACTTGAGATTTATAGAGAAAATGCATTCGTAGTATGATTGAAATTTTAGAAGGTGCCCAGGAGCCTCTTTTGAACGCCATTTTATATACTAAGCAAATAAGGAACATTCTATTATGCTTCTTTGATTTTTATTTCTTATTTTCACTTGTTCAAGCTTCTGACAGCCCGTTATAGAACAGAAACTTAAAAGCCACATCGTTACCCCAACATAAATGACCTGGTCTCAGTTTATCTACCCTCCAGTTTTTAGAATGTACCTTTATCATTCAGTAGTTCGCTCCCATAGCAAAGTATTTTTAAATCACTTTTCTTTTGTTAACAAATACATCCTGCACTGGATGCTAAGAACACAAAAATGAATAAGACACAGTCTCTGATTTTAAGGGGCTCTAATACAAATGGGATATGTAGACGTGGAAACGACTAACACAACTCCAGCAGCTAAGTGCTGCAGTAGAGATATGCAAAGGCGTGGTTCCAGAGAATGAGAATGAGGTTAAAAGTAATTAAAATAACAGTTTCAGGAGTCTGAAATTGTACAGGTACCGCTTACTGACCTCTAACATACAAAGAGGGAGAGGATATATAGGTAGGAAAAAAAGCAAACTAATTTGCAAAGAACTTCACTGCATCATCCAACTCAAAGCAAGCTCTGGGACTCTTCAGGCTCTGGGCCAACCTGAATTAGGGAGATATGATTTTGGCCTGCAAGCACATCAGATCCTGAGATGGTGGTGAGGATTCTAAGAAGACAAGACAGAAACAAACATGAAACATGGAGGGTGTGGAACCGTGGCTTCACAAATTCCTTCCATATCTGCATTTCTCAGGCAGCTTCTCTTTCAGTCCCTGATGCACTTTGGTTCAGATCTCAACCCCCTTTGTTTATCACTATTTGGATTTTATGAGCCAGTCCGTTCCTGGGGTGCTTCCTTCATTGCTAGCTGAATCCCCAAGGACCCTGTGTCTGGTAATTTACCTCTAGGATCCCCTGCTCCAGCTGTGCCTTATTGCCAAGGCCAGGCCGGGGAAACTGTTGGTCTTTTACCACTTGAGGAAGGACAGGGGCCACGCTATGGTATGGGGGTGTCACCATCTCCTTCCTCAAGGCCACCAGACTGAATTATAACCCACCTTTTCCAGTGCATCTGGCTCTACATTTTGCACGTTCTCATTCCTGCCGCAAGCGTCCGGTGTCCTCAGGGTTCTTCCTTGCCCTGTTTCTCTGACTGAATCATTCATTCCAACCAACATTTTCTTTTAAAATTCTTTTTAAACATGTATTCATTTTTGAGAGGCAGAGAGAACATGAGCAGGGGAGGGCAGAGAGAGAGGAAGACACAGAATCTGAAGCAGGCTCCAGGCTCTGAGCTGTCAGCACACAGCCTGATGCGGGGCTCGAACTCACCAACCGTGAGATCATGACTTGAGCCAAAGTCAGACGCTTAACTGAGCCCCCCAGGCGCCCCCCCACCAACCAACATTTTCTGAACAGTGCCCAATGTTCCAGAGCTCTTCAGTTTCCTTTTCCAATTATTGATCCCCATAGAAATGAATGCCTCATCCCTCCAAGCCCATTTCTGCTGAGAGAAGTTAGTTCATCTATAAGAGAATAATTCGCAAGTACACTTGAGACAACTTCAAAGATTCCCAGAAACTTGGGAGAAGAATTCCCAAAGATCAAAAGGAAGCTGATCCTATGTTAAGCCGGAAGCAGAGGGAGTGAGATAAGAGGTTCCTCCAGCGGGTTCACAAGAATACCTCACCAAGTCCTTCCCTAGAAGAACTCCAATTGTTATTAAAATGGATTCAAAGGAGAAAACTGCATAAACCATTACTTTCCTCCTCTTTAGTAATACTGAACTTTTAAATCTTCCAACTGGCAATACTCTGAAGGAACACCAGAGGGCGAGCGTTCCATTTTAACGGTTGGGAATCCCTCTAAAGTCCCGTCTCCCGGAGAACCCAATCTCTCCGATGGATTCCTCTAAGAACTAGTCCACGAAATAAAGTGAGAAGGAGCATGCCTTGTAGAGAAACTGCGGTGTAACTTATTACCCTTCCATATGAATATATCATCTTGCACCGAATGTGTGCAAACTGCGCGAATGTGAGGATTATTCCAACTCTAAAAGGGGCCAACCTTGAAGAGTGGTCAAAGCTTTAGAAAACAGTGGTTTGTTTCATGCTGTGGTAGCTGCCCTGCTGGGAAAAGGTTTCTTTTCTGCACCTTCCTACTTGACAAGTGTGGTATTGTTACAAAGATCTAGGAGAAGCAATACTTTTCAGGGAAAAAAAATTGCAGGAAGTATCCCTGTTGCCACATAAAAACAAGTATACATAGACACATGCGTACCTGCATATAAGTGCATATAGGCAGATGTGTACTCACGTGTCTCTTTGCACAAATGAGAGCCCCTCAAAAACCATGATCATTCTCTCAAGTGTTAACGTTACAGATATTATTTCGTCATTACTTCACTACTCATTTACAGCACTTTTGCTGGTAAGTGGGGCTGAGAGTTTTGGTGACTGAAAGCTTAGCTCCTTTTCGCTGTCGCGGAAGAGTGTGTCACACGTGGATCGAGGGCCACCGGCTGTCCCTGAGGAAGGTGCCTTAAGCCCGCTCCCTCCAAGTGGCTCTTGCCATGTTCCCTTCTGCTAAAACCTGCCCATATCCACCTGACCCCAGCACACCTGATCTCCGGATGCCTCATATAAATGAAAGTTTGTCAAAAAGTGCCAGAAACTAAGTATTAGAAAGAAAATGACTGATTTGTTAATGAAAGTATACCCCTCCCCCTAATATCTCAACAATGATTTTAAATAATGAACTGATCGGGTTGGTGGAGTTTTATTTATTTGTTTCTTTGTCTCTTTGTTTATTTGTTTATTTGCAAACCTAGACTTCTTTTAATCTCCTCACAGAAGAACTCCTGAACTCCTTAAAACCTCTCTTAAAGATAAGCTAAGATGGTTACCTTTGTTCCCAAATGCCAAAGTTTTTTTTTCTGGGAAGCTACATTTAATATTCAAAAATTATTCTGTGATTTCCCATATAATAACAGTTAGGGGGGTGTGCAAATACAATGGACTCAACATATACAAGTAGTTGAAGGGACTTGAACTTGTAAGTAAAGTCTTCTCAAACCCCAAGACATTTTAAGTACACTGAAAACATTTTAAAAATTCAAAAAATAACATTAAAGCCAAATAGCAAGCGATTGCGAGTTATGACTAATATCAGCAAAATCAATGGAGGTTCGACTAAATTAAATCTACAAAAATCTGGGGTTGGGAATACTTATTCATAATTTCTACAGATGCCAAGGCACAAATATTCTACCTAGAGAATCTCTCATCAATATTCAGGCGGATATCAGATATATTGTGAGTTTGGTTTCAGACCACCTCAATAAAGTGAGCAAAAGAAATTTTTTGGTTTCCCAGTGCATATAAAAGTCATGTTTCTGCTATACCATAATCTATTAAGTGTGCAATAATATGTCTAAAATGTGCATAGTTAAGTAAAAAATACCTTAATGCTAAAAAAAAAAAAAAAAATGGTTGCCATAATCTGAGCTTTCAGTGAGTTGCAATCTTTTTATTGGTGGAGGGTCCTGCCTGGATGTTGGCTGCTCGCTGAGCAGGGCGGTGACTGCTGGAGGTTGAGGTGGCTGTGGCAATTTCCTAAAATAAGACAAAGTTCGCAACACTGTTTGACTCTTGCTTTCACACGCAAATTCTCTACAGCACGTGATGTTGTTTGACAGCATTTTACCTAAGGTAGAACTTCGTTCAAAGTCGGAGTCGGAGTCGATCATCTCCAACCCTGCTGCTGCTTTATCAACCAAGTGTATGTAGTATTCTAAATCCTTTGTCGTTTCAACAATCTTCGTGGCATCTTCACCAGGAGTAGATTCCATCTCAGGAAACCACCTTCTTGGCTCTTCCCTAAGAAGCGACTCACCAGCCATTCAAGATTGACCATGAGATTGCAGCAACTCAGTCCCATCTTCAGGCTTCACTTCTAATTCTAGTTCTCCTGCTGTTTCCACCACACCTGCACTTAACTTCCTCCACTAAAGCCCTGAACCTGTCAGTGTCATCCCTGAGGCCTGGAATCAACTTCTTCCAAACTCCTCTTAATGTTGCTACTTTGACCTCTTCCCGTGAATCACCAATGTTCTTAATGGAATGTAGAATGGTGAATCCTTTCCAGAAGGTTTTCAAATTACTTTGCCCACATCCATCAGAGGAATCACTATCTGTGGCAGCGATCACCTTATGAATGTATTTCTTAAATTAAAAAATTTGAAAGTTGAAATGACTCCTTGATCCACGGGCTGCAGAATGGCTGTTGTGTTAGCAGACATGAATACAGCATTAATCTCATTGCACAGCTCCATCAAAGCTCCTGGTTAGCCAGGTGCATTGTCAATGAGTAGTAATACTTTGAAGGAACTTCTTTTTTTCCGGTTTTCTTTTTCTGAGCGGTGGATCTCAACCGTGGCCCCAAACACTCAGTGGATCATGCTGTAAACAGATGTGCTGTCATCTGTCACATTTATAAATGTGGTTCCATTTACAAAGCATGGGCAGAGTAGATTTAGCATAATTCTTAAGGGCCCTCGGATTTTACAGATGGCAAGTGAACATTGGCTTCGACTGAAAGTCACCAGTGGCATGAGCCCCTAATGAGACGGGCAGCCTGTCCTTTGAAGCTTTGAAGAGAGGCATTGACTTCTCTCTAGCTATTCAAGTCTCAGATGGCATCTTCTTCCAGTAGAAGTCTTGTTTCGCATACACTGCAAATCTATTGCTTAGTGTAGCCACCTCTGTGAATGATCTTAGCTACTCTTTTGGAGAACTCGCTGTGGTTTCTACACCAGCACTTGTTGCTTCAACCTTGCACTTTTCTGTTACGGAGATGGCTTCTTCCCTTACACTGAATGAACCAAGCTCTGCTAGCTGCAAACTTTTCTGCCACAGCTCCCTGTTCTCTTTCAGCCTTTGTAGAATTGAAGAGAGTTAGGGCTTTGCTCTGGATTAGCCTTTAGCTGAAGGGAATGTTGTAGCTGGTTTGATCTTCTATCCAGACCACTCAGATTTTCTCCTATCAGTAGTCAGGCTCTTGGGCTTTCTTTTTGCTCATGTGTTCCCTGGAGTAGCACTTCGATTCCTTTCAAAAACGTTTCCTTTGTGTTCACAACCTGGCTAACTGGTGCAAGAAGTCTAGCTGTCAGCCTATCTTAGCTTTTGATGTGCCTTCCTCACTAAACGCCATCATGTCTAGCTTCCAATTTAGTGAGAGGTGTATGACTTTCTTTCACTTGAACACTTCAAGGCCATTGTAGGGTTTTAATTGGCTCCATTTCAATATTGTTGTGTCTCAGGGAGTAGGGAGGCCTGAGGAGACAGATTGGGGAACACCCAGTTGGTGGAGCAGTCGGACACACACAGTGTTTTTCGATTAAGTTTGCTGTTCTAGGGGTGCCTGGGGGGCTCAGTCGGTTAAGCGTCTGACTTCGGCTCAGGTCACGATGTCATGGTTGGTGAGTCTGAGCCCCGCGTTGGGCTGTGTGCTGACAGCTCAGAGCCTGGAGCCTGCTTCGGATTCTGTGTCTCCCTCTCTCTCTGCCTCTCCCCTGCTTAGGCACGTTCTCTCTCTCTCTCTCTCTCTCTAAGATAAACATTAAAAAAAAATATTTTTTTAAGTTTGCTGTTCTATATGGGGCACTGTTCATGGTGCCCCACGACAATAGTAACATCAAAGATCATTGATCACAGATCACCATAACAAAGATAATAATAACGAATGACTTTGAAATACTATGAGAATTGTCAAAATGTGACACAAAGACAAAAAGTGAGAAAAAACCCTCAGAAGAATCGCTTCAATACACTTCCTTGGTAAAGGGTGGCCACAAGACTTTAATTTGCAAAAAAAAAAAAAAAAAAAAAAAAAAAAAGCAGTATCTGTGAAGTTCAATAAAAACAAAGTGCAGTAAATGAGGTGTGCCTGGATAATGCCGTGTAAGCTAAATAAATCAGAATTGCAGCTTCAAAAGTTAACTGCATTTGGGGGGTGTTATGGCACGGGCTATATTTTAATGTATTAGAGAGTTTGGATCAGACAGATTTGATACTTGCTTAGTTTCTATTCTAGTGAATGTTTCTTGTTTATCATCCGGTTTCCCTGAATCTCATTTCCCAAATCTGAACCAACAATTATAAAAAGCAAATATTATTAAATAACAAACAAGAAAATATGTCCAACTCCATACAGAAATGTAAATTAATACATACTATATAGAAAAACCTTAAAAGATTGAAGTATTTTTAAATCAATGAAATACCCAGTTTTTTAATTTTTTTTTAACGTTTATTTATTTTTGAGACAGAGAGAGACAGAGCATGAACGGGGGAGGGTCAGAGAGACAGAGGGAGACACAGAATCGGAAACAGGACCCGGGCTCTGAGCTGTCAGCACAGAGCCCGATGCGGGGCTCGAACTCACGGACTGCGAGATCATGACCTGAGCCGAAGCGGGCCGCTTAACAGACTGAGCCACCCAGGCGCCCCCCCCCCCCCGCAGTTTTTTAATAAAGATGGGATAAAACCAGTATATTCACATAATTCTAGTTTTAATAAATGTTAAGGCGCTAATTTTGAAAAGCAATTTTGGCTAAGACAGTTCAAAGGCAAGGTTTTATTCATTCAGAGAATTAAAAGATAAGTACCGAGTACCTGTAACACACTGGTTTAGGGTCTGGCTGGAAATTGATGGCTAGACTAATGTTATACACTAGATTTTCCTCATGTTGCTTGCTGTCTGGTATTATTTTAAATTGAAAGGAAACATTGTATGCACATGCATATCCTCTGATATCCTCCAAATATAATCTAAATGCCCAACAATTGAAATGGGAAAAAGAAATTTTAGCTTATCAATATCTTGTAAAACCATATAACCACTAGAATTAAGAATAAAGCAAAAAGAAAAATGCTTCTGGCATGGTATTTTGAATAACAAAAATAGGAAATGGTAATATGCCAAAAACAAATCTGTATGGATGAAGTCTAGAAGGGAATATTAGAGTGAGAGGATTAGGTGAATTCAGTATTTTATAGTATATTCCCCATTTTTGTGGCAATGCTTTCATATAGTAATTTGAAAGCATTAATAACAGATAAATAACATCTTGACATCATGGAACTTGCCGTGCCTGTGTCACATGATTCTTCTAAAAAATCTCATGTTTCCCAAACTGCATTTCATTCAGAATTCTGTATAGTTTTAAAAAACTGATATTTTAATTGTTTTTTTTTGGAAATTAATCTATGAGACTTTTTTTGCTACTTACATTAATCTAAGGATACTTTAATTCTCATATTTTTCTATTATACCTCTGCTTAATATGCTGGGTCAAATGAGTTTGAAAATGCCAAGTTAACAGATGTGGAAATCCTTTGAAACCTGTCAAATATGTTGTAAACACAAGATTTTATTAGTATAATGCGTAGTTCCTTCGATCATCTTCTTTTGTTTGTTTCCACTAAGAAGAGTCGTTTAATACAATTTTTAACTTGGAAAAATCTTTCTTCTGTTGCTTCTCTGTATGGGTAAGAAAGATGGACTTCTCCAAAGGAGAGTGTGAAGACACAGTTGGTTTATTGTGTTTAGAACAGATTTAAGGAATAGCTGATAAAGTAAGTCCTTATGTCATGAGAACCTTGAGCAGTGGGAGATGGCGCCCCAGGATGATCCACACACATCACACCCAGCGTGACCTTGCCTGAACCCACACACACGGGAAGGCCCTTTGGATACTTTTCTCCGGCAAAGACAGAACATCTGAAATTAGAAGGATACATGCAAGAGGGGGCTGTGTTGGAGTTGCGCGTCCCACTGGCCAGCAACTGAGAAAGGGAGATGGGCATTTCAGTTCAAGACATGATAGTCTGTTTTCTATATTCTGTTTTCTATATTCTGTTCATTTTGCTACTTCTTTTCCTCTACGAGAATGGCAGTAACCAATGGAGGCTGTAAATTACTCAGGAAGTGGGGAGCTGTGTCCCACTGGGCAGCTGGGATGGCGGGAGGGGAACCCCCAGGGCAGCACTAACCAGGAGAGGTATGCAGGCTGAGATGTGCACCTGGAAGAGGAAAAAGGAGAACTGAACACATAAGAGACAGTGTGATTCCCCCTATTCCAATCACAGTTGTTGTGTCCTGTCCTTGTCTGGTTGTGGCAGCTCGACCCACTGAATGATATTGAAGAAAAGTAGGCAATTTTGTCTTGATTTGAGTTTCAAGTGAACGCTTTAAATATCTTACCAAGTTGTGTGATGTTTGCAAGTGTTTTGTATTCTTTTGTCATGTGGAAGTCGCCTTCCACTCGTTTTTACCGAGAATTTTGATAACGAATGAAGTTTGGGTTATATCGAGAGCTTTTCTTGCCTCTGAGATAATTATATGATACTTTGTCTTTTTAATCTGTGAATATGTAAATTTTTTTCCCTGAAATATATTGCGTAATATTTCAGGCATACAAACAAATATAACAATGTGTGGCCACTACCTAGCATAAGAGTACAAATTTAACATTAGGAGTGAAGCCGCCATATCCCTCTACATGATTGAATTTTCCTCTTCCTTAGTGATAGTTGCTACCCTCATTTTGAGATTTATCATTTCCAACCATTTCTTCACACTTTTATTAACTAGAATATATTCACCTACACGATACAGGTTTCACATGTTTTTATGCTTTATAAGTAGCGCCAGGCTGGATGTATTCCTCTGCAACTCACAATTTTCAGTCAACGTTATATTTTTAATTTCATTCATTCATTCACTTTCACTGCTGTATCGTAAGTCATTAAATCACAATTACTGTTCATTCTTATGTTGTTTAGCATTGAGATAAATCTTCCCATTTTGGAAATGTTTCCCATTTTCAGGGCATCTGGGTGGCTCAGATAATTAAGCATTCAACTCTTGATCTCAGCTGAGGGTTATGAGTTCAAGCCCCATTTTGGGCTCTGTGCTGGGTGTGAAGATTACTTAGAAAAAGATGTCTCCCGTTTTCTTTTAATATAAACATTGCTGTTTAGAATTTTGTATTTTATTTTATTTTTTTTTAATTATTTTTTTTTTCAACGTTTATTTATTTTTGGGACAGAGAGAGACAGAGCATGAACGGGGGAGGGGCAGAGAGAGAGGGAGACACAGAATCGGAAACAGGCTCCAGGCTCTGAGCCATCAGCCCAGAGCCCGACGCGGGGCTCGAACTCCCGGACCGCGAGATCGTGACCTGGCTGAAGTCGGACGCTTAACCAACTGCGCCACCCAGGCGCCCCAAGAATTTTGTATTTTATTTATGTACATGAGTCAGAATTTTTCTGGGGATATAGACACGTGGAATTTCTGAGTCCTAAGGTATATGTATTTTACCAGACCTCTACGAAATTGTTTTAACAGGTCACATTTCAAGCACGAGTATATAGTTTTAATGTTGTTCAGCACCTTCCATGACAATAAATATCGAGTTTTTCCCCCCAATCCAATGACCGTGCAGTTGCGTATCTCGTTGGCTTTTTTACATATCCCAGTTTTCCAGTGAGTATCTTTCCATTTGTTTTTTTTTTTAATTTTTTTTTCAATGTTTTTATTTATTTTTGGGACAGAGAGAGACAGAGCATGAACGGGGGAGGGGCAGAGAGAGAGGGAGACACAGAATCGGAAACAGGCTCCAGGCTCTGAGCCATCAGCCCAGAGCCCGACGCGGGGCTCGAACTCACGGACCGCGAGATCGTGACCTGGCTGAAGTCGGACGCTTAACCGACTGCGCCACCCAGGCGCCCCTCCATTTGTTTACTAGTCATTTACTGCCCTCTTCCTTCAATATACTGGTCATGTTCTGTTGTCTATCATAAATAGACATATTTTATTTGTCTACCAGATTGTCCTCTATTGGCTGATTTTTAAGAGTTACTTATGCGTTCCATTTTAAATCCCTTGTTGTGTACATGCACTAACAGTACCTTTTTTTCTTTTTGTGGTTTATATTTTTTCCCTATTTATAGGGTCTTGTGTAACACAGAAAATTTAAGTTTTGATATGATCAGTTTTACCTTTTTTAATAATTTGTGCTTATTGGGTGTTTTTAGAAAAACATTTACATCCTATAATTGCAAACACATTCTCATATACTTGCTTTAAAATTTTCATTTTTTCTTTTTATGTTAGATCTTCAGTATACCTGCAATTGTGTGTGTGTGTGTGTGTGTGTGTGTGTGTGTGCGTGTGAGAGAGAATAGAGTGACAGAGAGATTATTTTAATTTCTTTTCCTTCTGCAACAATTATGTCAGCACAGTTTCTTGAATAATCATCTTTTTCCACTCCTATGCAACGGTAGCTCACCGTAGCTTGATATTGTCCATATTCTTATTTTAGTTATTCTAATAGATGTGTAATGTTATTTCATTATCTTAATTTGTATTTCTCTAATGGTTAATGATGCATAACATATTTCATGTGCCTACGATTTTATTTATTATTTATTTATTTATTTATTTATTCAACCACCATTTTTTTTTTTTTTTAAAGTAGGCTTCACTCTCTGACCTCAGCTGTAGCAATCTCTTACTTGACACATCCCCAAAGGCAAGGGAATTAAAAGCAAAAATGAACTACTGGGACCTTATGAAGATAAAAAGCTTCTACACAGCAAAGGAAACAACCAACAAAACTAAAAGGCAACCAACAGAATGGGAAAAGATGCAAATGACATATCGGACAAAGGGCTAGTATCCAAAATCTATAAAGAGCTCACCAAACTCCACACCCGGAAAACAAATAACCCAGTGAAGAAATGAGCAGGAAACATGAATAGACACTTCTCTAAAGAAGACATCCAGATGGCCAACAGGCACATGAAAAGATGTTCAACGTCGCTCCTCATCAGGGAAATACAAATCAAAACCACACTCAGATATCACCTCACGCCAGTCAGAGTGGCCAAAATGAACAAATCAGGAGACTATACATGCTGGCGAGGTTGTGGAGAAACGGGACCCCTCTTGCACTGTTGGTGGGAATGCAAATTGGTGCAGCCACTCTGGAAAACAGTGTGGAGGTTCCTCAAAAAATTAAAAATAGACCCACCCTATGACCCAGCAAGAGCACTGCTAGGAATTTACCCAAGGGATACAGGAGTACTGATGCATAGGGGCATTTGTACCCCAATGTTTATAGCAGCACTCTCAACAATAGCCGAATTATGGAAAGAGCCTAAATGTCCATCAACTGATGAATGGATAAAGAAATTGTGGTTTATATACACAATGGAGTACTACGTGGCAATGAGAAAGAGTGAAATATGGCCCTTTGTAGCAACGTGGATGGAACTGGAGAGTGTTATGCTAAGTGAAATAAGTCATACAGAGAAAGACAGATACCGTATGTTTTCACTCTTATGTGGATCCTGAGAAACTTAACAGAAACCCATGGGGGAGGGGAAGGAAAAAAAAAAAAGAGGTTAGAGTGGGAGAGAGCCAAAGCAAAAGAGACTCTTAAAAACTGAGAACAAGCTGAGGGTTGATAGGGGGTGAGAGGGCGGGGAGGGTGGGTGATGGGTATTGAAGAGGGCACCTTTTGGCATGAGCACTGGGCGTTGTATGGAAACCAATTTGACAATAAATTTCGTATATTGAAGAAAAAAAAAGTAGGCTTCACATCCAATGCAGGGCTTGAATTCACAACCCAGAGATCAAGTCCTGAATGGACATCACGAGTCGGACACTCAACCTGTTGGTGCCACCCAGGCGACCCTACATTGCCATTTTAGAAACTTATTTAAGAAAGTATCTGTTCATGTCTTTGCTGTTTAATTGGCTTGTTTAATTTCTTTTTTATTGAATTTTGAGAGTTTTTTAATAAACTGGAGAAAAGTCATTTGTAGATATGTGATTTTCAAATAAGAAAATAGTAGATATAAATCCAAAATAATTAAATGATAGCTATAAATCTGAATATATCCATATTGCATTAACTATGCATATATATGTATATATATATATATAGAGAGAGAGAGAGAGAGAGAGAGAGAGATACATATATATATACCCTCTCTAGTCAATAGATATAACAGGAAATGGATCGCCTGGGTGGCTCAGTCAATTAAGCATTCAAGTCTTGATTTTGGCTCAGGTCACAATCCCAGACTCCTGGAATGGAGTCCTGCATGGGCCTCTGCACTGACAGCGTGAAGCCTGCTTGAGATTCTCTCTCTCTCCCTCTCTCTGCCCTTCCCCGCTCATGCTTTCTGTCTCAAAATAAATGAATAAACTTAAAAAAAATAGATATAACAGGAAATCAAATAAAGAAAATCAATGAAGTCAAAAAATGTTTCCTTTAAAAGATCAGGATGATGGATAAACATGTCGCTAAACTGACAAAGAAAATAAAAGAGAAAACACAAATTTCCCACCCCCAGAATGAATGAGGATGTGTCTCCACAGACACTGTGGTTAGTAAAAGAATAATAAAGGTATGTTACCAACAACCCTGAACGATGTTAAAATAAAATAGAATGGAGACCAGGTTTGACAATCCCTCAAGCAGACAAAACCATTTAAGCCATGTAAGAAAAACTTAATCCAGCTTATTTCATGAACATAAGAGCAATTTACCTTAGATTGTTTCTTGTAAATGTCATAAAAGAAACTTAAGTTGTTATCCTAAAATGATGCAAGATAATCAGCATTAGGCAACCCCCTGCCATCTGGAACCCCCTGGTGTAATAACCAGTCATTGTAGAGTTTAAACAGCTTCCTCATTTTTCACTTTGTAAGCCACCCAGTATAATCATGCCTCTAAGCTTCATGTTCGTTTTGGATTTGAAGTATCTCTGCTCACAACTGGTTTATTTCTTGCTTAATAAATTATTCATATCAAAAGCAAAGCTCTCTAAATCTTCTTCTGACAATACATAAATTCAACAACTTAGAGAAAGGAAACAAGTTTCTTGGAAACTACCACAACTCAACCCAGATAAAATCACTTGAATAATCTACTACTATTAAATTGAGTTAATAGTCAAAAACTTTCTGAAAAAGACATCTCCTGGTCTCGATGCTTTCCCTGGTACCTTCTAACATTTATGAAAAAAAAAATACATCAGTCTTTCATATCTCTTCCAGGATATAGACGTAAGCTTCACATTATGCACAAATTAATGCATAATGAATCATAGATTTAAATGTACAACAAGAAACTATAAAGCTTTAGTTTTAGTTTTCACTTAACCATTACTGGAAGTCCTTTCCTGAAAGTCACTTCTTTTTGAACCCATTTCTTTACCTATAAATTGGAAGACTAGTATCTCATTAATCAGTACCCAGAAAAGTGTTGCAAATATCAAAAGAAAAAAGGCATATGCAAACTATTATTATTATTCTACAATAATATTTCTCTAATCTTCGATCAGATAATACCCACCATTCAGATATCAATAAAGAAGATATTTCATGCGGTGGTGAGTTCTTGAGAAATATCACGATTCAGAGAAAGCAAGCTGCCAGATCTAGATTGCTAAGTTAAGTTTAATAAATAACTCTGTGTTTAGAGCAAATTGTTCTCAGTTTGTGCTTAATAAAATGAAGTTTATTTTCTTTTATATTTTATTATTATTGTGTATACCCTTATTAGTGCACCCTTTTAAGGGGAATATTATTGTTGTGTGCAAGATTTATTACTATGGTCTATGTTTTTAGAACTTGTTCTTTAGTAAATTTAAAGAAGGAGGCATATAGCAGTGGAAAAATTTCTAAGTGTCTAGAAAGCTGTCGTTTATTGGGGAAGCAAGAGAATCTAGTTAAAAGATACAGGAGAGAAGTGTGAAGGACAATGTCCTGCCAGTAAATTTGATGACTCAGATTAAATGTACAGGTCTAGTGACTCAGGAGTATAGGTTGCATGGTCCCTTTAAAACAATAAGCTTAGAGTATTCTAGAATGCCTTTCCTTTGGTTATGAATAGAACCACAAGGCAAGTTCATCAGAAAACTAGGTCAGTAACCAGACGATGAAGTGTGAGTGGGAAGCTCGTGGGAATGATGGACAATGGGGCATGGGAGGTTTGCCAAAGCCAGATTTCATCACCCTTTTCATTCCTAAAAGGGAATTTCTGAGAACTCAGAAGATTATGCCTTGGGTTATACTTTCAAGAGCACAGGTCAAGGATGAGAGTGTTCTCTGTGAGTGAACAGGAGAAAAGAGTGAACTATTTGCCAGTAGAGCAATACTCATCTAAAATAACTTAAAGGAAAAAAATTACCCCCAAATTAGAGAATATCTTAGACTCTATAACAAAAGTATAGCATATCAAAATTTGTAACATACACATAAAGTGATGTTTATTTTACATGCTTAGAGTAGAGGGGAAAAAGTTTAAAATCAATTATCTAAGCTTTTACCTTAAGAACCTAGAAAAAAGAAGAGCAAATGAAATCCAAAGTTAGTAGAAGAAGGGACATAATAAAGGGCAGAAATCAATGAAATCGAAAACAAGCAATAGAGAAAACTAAAAAAACCAAAATTGTGCTTTTGAAAAATGAGCAAATTTAATGAATTCCTAGTGAGAGAATTACCGATATTGGGAATGAAAGAACAGACATCCCTATGGATCCTATGAAAATTGACTTTCACTGCCAGGAAGATGGAGTAAATGTACATTTCCCTATTTCTCCCACTCAGTAGAACAAAAACACCTGAAAATAATACGTAAAAAAAACATAAGAAGATTCTTTCTTTTTTAATATGAAATTTACTGTCAAATTGGTTTCCATACAACACCCAGTGCTCATCCCAACAGGTGCCCTCTTCTATGCCCATCACCCACTTTCCCCTCCCTCCCACCTCCCATCAACCCTCAGTTTATTTTCAGTTTTTAAGAGTCTCTTATGGTACGGAGGCAAACCATAAGAAGATTCTGAAAGAAGTAGGCAGATCAGTTACACAGACCTCAAGACCTGAAGTCTGAGGTGGTGAGTTTGTGGACTTTCTTTCTGCCTGTTAGTTTCCAGACACGGTGCTGGAGAAGCCACTGATGCCAATGGACACAAACTCAAACAAATCTCCAACAGAACCTGCTCTCCCTAGTCCAACGTCCAGGCAAAGGGTGGTCTAGCAAGACAAGTGTTTTAGAAAGTAACTGCTCTACTGTGTCTAAACACCACACGCACACACGCACACACACACACACGATAGCCAAGGTGAACCTGTGCTTCCCACCTTTGCCAACTGAGTAGGGAACTGGGACTTTCATCCTTGCTGGACGGTAATAAAGCCTCTCCTCACTGCCATGTCACTGGAGACCACATGAGAGGCAGGAACTTCCATATCTAAAAGGCATTCATAAAGTGCCCATCGTACGTCCCGCTGGGGTGATGACAGAGGAGACATAGTGGAGAAGTGACTGTATCGAGGTTAAACTCCCCCACCTCTTCGTATGTCACTGACATGAGGAGCAGTGACAAGACATTCAAGATGGAAGAGCCAGTAGAGACCTAGTGGAGAGCAGGAACTTCCACCCCACTCAGCGGTAACAAGAACCCCCCCCCCCCACACACACACACATGCTCGCGCTTTGGGTGTCAAGAGATGCTAAGTAGAGAACCTGAACTTCTACCCCCACCTGGCAGGAATTAGGTGGTGTCCCCTATCAGAGAGGTACCAGAAGAAAGTTTCAATAAGATTCAGAGTCTCATAACATAATAACTAAAATGTCTGGATTTCAACAAAAAGTCCCTTGTCATATCAAGAACTAGTAAGATCTCAAATTGAATGAAAAATACAATCTGTATATACCAACATTGAAGAGACAGAGATGCTAGAATTATCTGGCAAAGACTCTAAAGCATCCATCATAAACATCATAAAATCACTCCAATGAGCAATTAGAAACATGCTTGAAACCAATGGGGAGGAAAAAAAAAGCGAAAGAAGGAAAGCATCAGCAAAAAATAAAAGAAAATAAAAGAAATCAAAAGTCTAAGCGGAGAATTAGAAGATATAAAGAACTCTATAGAAATTTTTGAAATAAAAATATAATGGAAAAGTCAATCCCAAAAGATTGCATTGGTATGATTCCATTTATATAACATTCTTAAAATGAGAAAACTATGGAAATGGAGAACAAGTTAGTGCTTGACAGAGTTTAAGTGGGGAGAGGTGGGTAAGTGTGTCTATAAAAGAACAACATGAGGGATCCTTGAGGTGATGGAAATGCTCTGTGTCTGGACTCCATCAATATCAGTATCCTGGTTATACCATATAGTACTTTTCCAAGGACTCTATATTGGGGGAAATTGGATAAAGAATACAGGGGCTCTCTGTATACTTTCTTACAATGACATGTGAAGCTAGTTACCTGAAAATAAACACATTAATTGAAAAAAACAAGGCATTAAAGCTAACAAAATATCAATTGTTAAGTGCAGTAAAATGATATCATGAACAACTTCATACCAGTAAATTTAATTAGGTATAATGAACAAATTCCTATAAAAACAAAATTTACCATACCTGACACAAGAAGATGCAGAAAATCTAAATAGCCCCCAATTTAAAAAAAAAATTATAATGAAAAATTTTTCCACAAAGAAAATTCTACAGTCAGTTGGATTTTTGGGTTAGTTTAGTGAAACATGTGGGGAATACCAATGTTACACGGAGCTCTTTCAGAAGATAAAGTAGGAAGAAACCCTTCCTAACCCAGTTTATGATGTCAGCATAACTGTGATATCAGAGTCCAATAGGAATATTACAAGAAACAAAAATTAGCAAGTTGAATCCAGTAATATCTGAAAGGACAATGCATAGTAACCAACTGGAGTTGATTCCAGAAATGTAAGATCATTATAATACCCCTTTAATACTTAAACACAGGCACCTCTGTGGTTGAAACCTGATTCTGTGCATGCTTCAGTAGGATGTTGGGAACTGGGATTGTATTTCTAGTAGGTCGAGACCTGCATCCATAAGTCTTTGAAGAAGGTAGAGGAGGAAGATAGAGGTCTTTTATGGGAAGCCAGTTTGCCTTGGGGCAGTCGTGAAATAACATCAATTTTTGGAGTCATTTACCCTGATTTTTGAGAGTGCTAAGATGAAGTTTTCAAATACATCATATTTTGGGTGTTGTCAGCTTCTTCTCTTCCTATACATAGGTTAGCCAAGTTCACTGTTTAAAGCAATGTGACTGTTTCACTTATCAACTTGTTTCTAGTTCCTTCTGGTAGGGTTTTTGCCCATTACCTCAACCTGTGCTCCACTTTCCTATGGCATGCAAAGCCAACTGCTACTTGGTAAGTTGGAGCCATCCTCTCTGAAATACAGCCTAGAGGGGAAATCTCAGAGTCCCTAGTTAAAACACCATCAGATGCTACAAACAGCAAGGAGGTGGAGGCTTTTATAAGAATTGCCAAGGCTTTATTGTTGCAATTCCAGGCTCTCTCCCTCTGCTGTTTCATCCCAGGATTCAGGTATATCTGGGGAGTTGGGGCCTGAGGGATAGGGAACTCTTATGGGCAAGAATTCATTCTAAGGAAAGAGGAGTTGAGGAGGAGAGTAGAAGCTGGAATATTTTATATTAATCCCTAAGAAGATCCCTCTGTCCATAATAGGCCCAGGCTACCCTAGAGAAATTTCAAATGGGCCAAAGCTCCTACAATTCTCTAGCTGGAGACAGTTTGGAAAAAATCTTTTTATAGATTTGGAACTAAAGCTCATGAGTCAGTGAGCAGAGTCCATTTGTATTCCCAAAAGTTCCTAGCCCACTGCCTTGCTCGCGTTGGTAAATCAGTAGCTATTTATTGATTAAGGGTATATTTTCTTGCTCTACAAACCAGGGGAGTGGACTATGATCCTGGCATTATGGAGAAACTGCAAGAATGTGCTGTAAGCCACTGAGCCTCCAGTCTGGGAAAGAAGCTAACAACTAAACTAGAGGGGCTATTTGGAAACAATAACTAAATTATTTTGGCTAAGGATCAATTGGGTAAATGCCAAATGGACTAGGATACTGGTGATCGTGAATAGAACTATGGGCTAAATTCCATGAGAAGAAATGAGGTTGTTTTGAAAAAACGACAGGAAAAGCTAAACAACTTGGTAGCTAAAATGCAAGCAAAATATGCTGTTTTGCTACACAAGAGGTTTTGCTGAGAATTTCTCGTTCATTCCCATTCACATAATAAACACTGATGTTTATTTTGAATGGTATGGATAACATGATGAGTGCTCATTTGGTAGTCAATTTGTGTAGCTAAATACAAGGTGTCTCAATAAAGTTTAAATGCACAATTTAGCATTTTTCCATAGTCAGTTATGTTTTTAGTTGTGAAATATTTAATTTTTCTGATAACCAAAACTTTACGGTTTCCTATGGGTAGGTGAATGCAATTGTATAGTGGGTATTATGGAGCTCTGACAGGTGACTTATCCTGCCTTTGAAATTTTTCCAGGGGCACCTGGGTGGCTCAGTTGATTAAGCGTCTGACTCTTGATTTGGGTGTAGGTCATGATCTCACGGTTCATGAGTTTGAGCCCTATGTTGGGCTCTGAGCTGACAGTGCAGAGCCTACTTGGGATTCTCTCTGCCCTCTCTCTGCTCCTTCCCCACTTGTTCTCCCTCTCTCTCAAAATAAGTAAGTAAGAATTAATACAAAAACAAGTTTCCCCAGAATTCCTGAAGTGCTGGGTGTCAATTCTATGTACTTGCCTGTAAGACTTTCTCAATAGAGGGATTAAGTCTTCAGAACACAAAATGCCAAGACAAAAGCTGCAGGATGAGAATGCCAAAAACCAAATGGAAAAATAGAGATAAGAAAAATATGAAGAATTCCACTTTAAAACAATGGTTCTTTTTAATTGGCTGTAACTCTCAAGTTACTATCTTTTCCCTGAACTATTGCAATTGCCTTTTTTTTTTTTTTTTTACTGTTCTTTCTGTTTCCAGTTTTCACTCACTCTGATCTCTCATACATTTTACCCTCAAATTATCTTTCTGAAGTTCAATTCTGACTGTATCACTCCTCAGCTCATCAGCCTTCAATGACTCCTCATTCTCTGAACAAGGAAGTCCGAACTCGAGCGGAGCATCTGCTCTCCAAACTAGCTTTCCCATTCTGCCTTCCATTATGGTCTTTATAGTTCAATTTCCTTTATGGCCCTTGGAGTCTGGTCAACTGGAAATACTCTTGCTTTATATGTGTACCCTGGGTATTCCTACCTCTACCTATTTGGTTCCTTTGTTTCCAATACTAGAAATGTTTGTGTATTTAAGTTCTACCTAACTTTACAAACCTAGTTCACACAGCAGCTGTTAGAGATTGAACCGTGTACCCTCAAAATTCATATTAAAATTTTTTTAATATTTATTTTTGAGAGAGAAAGACAGAGGGAGAAAGCGTGAGCTGAGGAGGAGCAGAGAGAGAGGGAGACACAGAATCTGAAGCAGGCTCCAGGCTTTGAGTTGTCAGCACAGAGCCTGATGCGGGGCTCAAACCCACAAACCGTGAGAGCATGACCTGAGCCAAAGTCAGAGGCTTAACTGACTGAGCCACCCAGGCACCCCTCAAAATTCATATTTGAAAGGCATACCCCACAGTGTGACTTTATTTGGTGAAAGGGCCTTTCGGGAGGTCATTAAGGGTAAATGAGGTCATAAGGGTAGGGCTGTAATCCTATAGGAGTGATGGCCTTATAAGAAGAGGAGACCAGAGATCTCTTTTTCAGCACACAGAGGACACACGGAGGGAAGAGCCATGAAGAGAGTCCTCACCCGAAATCAACTCTGATACCACCTTGATCATGGAGCTCCAGCCTCCAGAACTATAATGAAATGAATTTCTGCTCTTTAATTCTCTCAGTGTGTGCTATTTTGTTATGGCAGACTGAGGGACTAACATGCCACCTCCTCTGATCAAATCCTCTCTAATCATTACCATTTCCCCATCCTCTAGTCTCATGACATTTTATTTGCGTCTATATAATAGCTCACTTCCCAGCATTAATTACAGGAATTTAATGTATCAGTTACTATTAGGCTTAAGACAGAATTTAATTGTTCTCTAATGTAAAAGCAATGGGCTCTACACCCAGTTTAGATCTGCTATGTAGACCCCTTACTGAAAAAAGACCCAGTCTCGTTCTGTCTTTTGATTTGTCCAGTCCAGTATTTCCATCCAGAAGGTCACCTGATTGTTCAAGATAGCTGCTAAAGCCATATGTGTTCTAGGAAGCAAGACAGTGGAAAGGCCACAAGGGAAAGGGCAGAGGGTCCACCTCTCAGCTCCCTGGAGGAAGCCTTCCCAGAAATCCCAAACAGCACTCAGTTTACATTTTACTAACCAGATTCTAATTATATGTAACACTTCCTTATAAGGTGTGTGTAGCCCATTAGATGAATGATAAGGAGATACTGAACAGTAAATAGCAGTCTCTGGCATTCTTCATATTCATTTTATCACCTCTTGTAGACCGTAATTTCCTTAAGAGCATGTTAATTATATGTGTGCAGCCTCAATAGTATGTAGTACTAAGATCTGCAAATATAGGACACTCAAAACTATTTGTTAAATGAATGAACTAATCAATATTAATTTACTTGAATTGCACACAAAGACCATGTAGGTAGTAGGGAAATCTTTCCTATTTCCTGTTACCTGCAGGGCACCTGAGGGTTTTTTCATGGTAACACTGTCGTTATGCTCTAAATGTTATAGTTTACACCATATTGTCTCAAGATTGAGGTTTCTACTCATTTTTTATAAGGGTCAGATAGCTTATCCGTCAACGCTTTTCCAAAGGCAGCACATTTTTGATGTGAAAATATTTCCATTTCTTTTTGCCCCCAAAAGATCCTAAGAGCATTTTTTTTTCCTTTTAAACAAAGGAAATAACTGTATACTTCCAGGAGAGGAGATGGCGTCTCTACACCTTTCTATCCTAAATTTGATGACTTCAGCACCATCACATAATCAGCCTTCATCTTTTCCCATGGACAGTGGTGAGTTGGAATGGATAAGATGCCACATCATTTTGTTTTCTTTCAAAACCTATTTTCTTCTTTCAGGATGGTGCCAAGTGCATCATTTAAGTTCTTCTTAAATTTTCTACCATCTCTTCTACTTTTTTTTTTCCTTTCCTTTTCCTTGTCCTACTCCCTCATACTCTAAACCAGCATTAAACATCACAAAGGACGATGAAGGATGCATGAGATAAATGTAGGTGATGGGACAGAGATATGGGAGGGGTAAAGTCCCACTCTCTCAATCCTTGCTTTTGTGTCCCAACTTGTGGAGGTACAGGGGACATCTAGCAGAGGTGAATTCAGAGATGGAACTAGGTGGCCATTCTTTGCTACCTCCTTTCCAGTGTCACATTGGACTGAGCCAGGGGAAGCCTGGTTAAGTTGTTGTCCTAATGTGAAAATGTTAGGCTCCCTTTAGGCCCTTCTAACCCATTATTCTGCTCACAAGAATCCAAGTTTCTACTGGAATTTTCTCTGAAAGGCATTTCTTGAAACAGAACACTACCCTGGTCTTACTCCACTGTGTCATACCCCTGTGAGCGCAATCAGCATAGAAGTATTCATACTTAGCAAGGGATCTTTGCCAAATCTAGCAGGAACACATAGAGAAATAGAGGCATCTCTGTTTGTTTATTCTAACTCCTCTTTTCTCCAATATATCCAATCAGATGGACGGTAAATAACATACGTTGTTAATAACATAGTAAGAGCCACGATTATGCCCATTTCCCCAGGAGAGCAACTGAAAGGTCGTCTGTGAATATGTTAACAAGTGACAAATTGTTCACGTCTATTTTCACAACATGTTTTGACTGCTGAAGTTGTTCTATAGCAGTTCATTAAGAGACCCATAAAATATGTAAGTTTACATTCTATAAAAAGATCATCAGGAATTTCTTGGCTGATAGTATTCCTTGTATTAAGCATCTGTTTTCTATTTTCTAAAGGATTGCAGCAGGGGTTGTCCAATTGTATATTAAAAATAGTTGATTTAAGCTGGATGAAAATGTTGTACTTTCTTATTAAAGATTAGTAACCCACCAATGAAGCTTCCTTAGAAGGCAACCAGCAATGTGTATGTAGCACATCTGGTTTCCAAATATTAAAAAATGATAAACACTCACCGATCTAATCCATCTGTTCTCTCCATCTGCATAATTGTCTTATTTTAAAAACTAGGACATGCACTGAACTTGACATTACACGAAGCTGAAGAATTTTGCTCCTCGCTGTCTAGGCAATGGTGAGTGATTGAGGTCAATTTCAGAGGAATGTCATGTTTATTATTGCATATGTAGGCATTCTGGAAAACTCGTTAAAACCCACTTCCGATGTAAAGTAGGCTATCTTTGACTTGACGTTGTGGGTGAGGTCAACTGGATAGATTTAAAATTACAGACTAATGATTTCGATCAAAGAGTTCCAAGAGCTCAATAAACACTATCTAATTTAACACTGTTAACGGTAGCTAGCATTTATTAAGTGCTTAATTTGTGCCCAGCACCATTTTAAGCACTTTGCAGGCATTATTTCTTTTAATTCTCAAAGCAGCGCTTATTAACCCCGTTTTAGAAAACAAAACCTTAGGCTCAGACAGTTAGTGGTTTACCCAAGGCCACACAGCTAGTGCAAGGTAAAGCCATGCTTCATGTTCGGGCAAAACAACTTCAGCACCCATTCCTTTATGTTCTCTGTGATACCGCACACAGAACACTTTTACAAGAATATCAGTCTTCTTAGCCTTAACAGTTCTTTCCTAGGGGGCGCCAGCGTGGCTCAGTTGGTTGGGCATCCGACTTCAGCTCAGGTGATGATCTCACTGTTCATAAGTTCGAGCCCCGCGAACTCTCTGTGCTGACAGCTTGGAGACTGGAGCCTGCTTCAGATTCTGTGTCTCCCTCTCTCTCTGCCCCTCCCCACTCACACTCTGTCTCTCTGTGTCTGAAAAATAAATAAATGTTAAATAAATAAATAAATAAATAAATAAATAAAACAGTTCTTTCCTAAAGACTGTATCTCTCAAATGTTAAGGACTCTTTCCCAACCTGTACCTCATCCATAAATTCATTAAATGATACCATACGTAATAATATGATAGTAACTGACATTTGTTAGTGCTTACTATGTTTCAGAGGTTGTTTACATCTCTTAATCAACTCATCAATTGTTTAACTCAATTAATCCTCAGGGTAACCCTACAAGAGAGGTGCAATTACTACCCCCCTTTTCAAATGAGGAATATGAGGCATAAACAGTTAAATAAAAAAAAAAAGTTAGGGAGGGAGGCAAACCATAAGAGACTCTTAAAAACGGAGAATAAACTCAGTGTTGATGGGGGGTGGGAAGGAGGGGAAAGAAGGTGATGGGCACTGAGGAGGGCACCTGTTGGGATGAGCACTGGGTGTTGTATGGAAACCAATTGGACAATAAATTTCACTAAAAAAAATAAAATCAGTTAAGAGAAGAAACAAAGAGAAAAAACAGTTAAATAATTCATTCAGATCAAACAACTAGGAAATGAAGGTTCCAAGATTTCAGCTCAGGAACTCTGCCCCTAAACCTATACCAGAAATCATTTGCTAGGCATGTGCTGGGGGCCATGGGAAGTCGTGGATGTCCAAGAATAAGTAAAACATGGTCTGCTTATTTCAGTTAGCGTATTTTCTTTTTTTCCCCATTTTTTAAAGTGTTTTTAAAAAATTTACTTTTGAGAGAGAGAAAGAGAAAGAGAGAGAGAGAGAGAGAGAGAGAGAATGAGTGGGGGAGGGGCAGAGAGAGATGGAGATCCGAGGCAGGCTCCAGTCTCTGAGCTGTCAGCACAGAGCCTGATGCAGAGCTCGAACCCACAGATTGCAAGATCATGACCTGAGCCGAAGTCGGACGCTTAACTGACCAAGCCACCCAGGTGCCTCAGTTAGCATATTTTCAAGGGTCAATCGTGTTGGAGTACCCGTCAGGACTTCAGCCTTTTTTTTATGGCTGAATAATATTCTATTATATCAATAGACCATATTTGGTTTACCATTCATCGTTTGATAGACACTCAAGTTGTTTTCATCTTTAGGCTGTTGTCAGTAAAGCTGCTGTGAACGTTGGTGCATGAGTATGTTTACATATATTTTTAACACAATAAAATAATAGTAAAAATACCATGGTCTGTATCTTTGGGGGACCCACATATTCATATGACAGATTTGTACTAATTATTAAAGTAGCAGGATGTGTGCTATATTGGTAGCAAGCGCAAGGTGCTGTGTGAAAGACACCATGCCCAATATCCTTTAGCGTGGGTTGCAGGGCTTCAAGGAAGACTTCCAAAATGACATTTGGGAAAATTCTTAAAGCAGGATGAGGTAGTCTCAAGAATAATGCTGGTAGCTAATAGGAGTGGGGGTGAAGAGGGTCAAGAGAGTGGAAAAAGCGTTTCAAACAGAGGAATTTCCATGAGCAAAGGCTTGAAACTGTGCCTAATCCCAGAGGTGATGGTTAATTGTGTGTGAACTTGACTGTGCCACAGGGTGCCCAGGTATTTTGGTCAAACGCTCCTTTGGGTGTGTCTGTGATGGAGATTTTAGATGAGATTTACATCTGAATCTGCAGACTGAGTGAAACAGATTCCTCTCCCAAACGGGATGGGCATCATTCAATCAGTTGAAGGCCCATCTAGAACAAAAAGGCTCACCTTTCTGCAAGTAAGAGGAAACTCCACCTGCCCGGCTGCTGAGCTGGAACATCAGTCATTTCCTGCCTTTGGACTCAAACTGAAACAATGGCTTTTCTGGAACCTGCAGGCTTATGGGCTACAATTTATGGTATCAGCTCTCCTGGTTCTCAGGCCTTTGAACTCAGAGTGGAACCACACCATCAGGTCTCCCAGGTCTCCAGCTTGCTGACTACAGATCTTGGGACTTCTTGGCCACCATAATGCCTGAAGCCAACTCATTTTTTTACATCTCTTTCTGTATAAATATGCATTTTCTTGTGTGGTTTCTCTGGAGAGCCCTGACCAACACACTGACAGATTGTAACTTGGTGTGGCCTTGTATGAGTGAGGGGACGGAGGGGAGGACATGTTCTGTCATATTTCTAGAGTAGAAACTTTACACTCCCCTTGGACAGTTCTCTCTGTCTCTCTCTCTTTAAAATCTATTGGGGCGCCTGGGTGGCGCAGTCGGTTAAGCGTCCGACTTCAGCCAGGTCACGATCTCGCGGTCCGTGAGTTCGAGCCCCGCGTCAGGCTCTGGGCTGATGGCTCGGAGCCTGGAGCCTGTTTCCAATTCTGTGTCTCCCTCTCTCTCTGCCCCTAACCCCATTCATGCTCTGTCTCTCTCTGTCCCAAAAAAATAAATAAACGTTGAAAAAAATAAAATAAAATCTATTATCTGTTTCAAAACTCTGTTGACTCGTCTTTGTGACACTCAATGCCCTGGGGCATTTGTGTCCATTTTGACATTCATCTTCCTCTTCACACCTGTGCCTAATCTGTGCTTCAGCCACCCTTGGCTATTACTGGCATGTTCCGCCACATACACATCCCTCCCTCTGTGCATTTGCCTATGCTTTCTTCTCCTCCAAGGATGCCTTTTCCCCATGTCTGTGTGATTATATCCGACTCATGCTTAAAGGTTTATGAAGCAATGCAAGCTCATAAATGTAGAAACTTCTATTTGCTGTGTGTGTTTGTTCACTGCTCTATCCATGGTAGTGACTATCACATCAGAGAGATAGGGGTAGAGATAGAGATGGAGATGAGAGAGAGGGAGAGATAGATGGAGAGAGAGACACACACACACACACACACACACACACACACACGGAAAGAGACATATATACACACAGACCCACAGAGAGAGGTATTAACTGACAGAATTCAGGACCTAGGATGAGCTGTCAGAGTGTTCAACTCCAGCCCTACCCTTCCTAGTTTAGGTACATAAGTTCAAATTCGTTCTGGTTTATGTCACTTATAACCAAAGAAGCTCTGGCCAATCCCCCACCTATAGAGGTTTATCCATGAAAACTACTGCAAGAGATTTCTTGCAAAAAGTTTTGTCACAAGGATAATGGTTCAGCATTCTCCACGGCCTCATGCTTTTCCCATCCTTTAAAATATGTAAACACTTAAATTTTCCTGTAATCACAGGACCACTCTGAGCCACGGAGAATTTCTTATCTCTGAATACCTTAAAAAGTAATGTTCACTAAAAGCTAAAAGAAATACTTTGCAGTCAATTTATGAATCACTACTTTTAAGATAGCCACTACTCTTTCCATTTGAAATGAAAGCACCGCTTTGGCTCACCGTGTTCTTTTGAGTCCTTTTTTAATTTTTTTTTTTTTTTGAGAGAGAGAGAGAAAGAGACAGAGAGACAGAGCATGGGAGGGGAAGAGAGAGAGAGAGAGAGAGAGAGACAGAATCTGAAGCAGCCTCCAGAATCGGAGCTGTCAGAGCAGAGCCCGACGCGGGGCTTGAACCCATGAACCACGAAATCACGACCCGAGCCAAAGTCAGACGCTCAACCGACTGAGCCACCCAGGCGCCCCTGTTCTTTTGAGTCTTAAATGATATATTTCATTAGTTTAATGAGATGTTTACTAGAAGTTTAAAATGAGCCTCAATATTGCATTGCTTATGAATCCCATTATGTTTGATTCTGTTCCACTGCTAAGAAGAAATAATAATTAGTCTCATCACTTAGGACTTCTTCAATTATACTTTTCCTTTTTAGCACATAGTGAAAGAGTTTTCACATATTTTACATCTTCTAAGTGCCAAGTGTCCTTATTAAGTGAGAGAAGCTCTTAAGTCTTCAAGGAAGGAAACAAAAATAGAGAACACGTCACACCCAGACCTTGATAACCATGCTGGTTCCACATGAGGGCTTGAACACAGGCGGCCTGGTTTCCAACTCAAAGTTCTTATTCCCTTCTATATTGCTTTCCTCTTTTTAAAGAACACTTTCACCTACACGTAAAAACTTCTCAAAGTTTGTTTCAAAGCATATCTCCAGCTAAGTGAACGAAGCAGCCGATTATCACTAACAAGCTTAAGAATGGAGCAACTTCATGCTTTTTTTTTTTTT
>NW_024412429.1:31797487-31859777 GCF_014898765.1 Herpailurus yagouaroundi | reverse complement strand
CTTCTCTCTTTCTTTTTTTCTTTCCCCTTTACTCATTTGTTTTGTTTCTTGAACTCCTCATATGATCGAAATCATACGATATATGTCTTTCTCTTCCTGACTTATTGGCCCTAACCCTAACCTTAGATTTAGGAAAAAAAAAAAATAGACAATGTGATATGGAATTTTACTCAGCCATAAAAAAGAATGTGGAGTTAGAGGGTATCATGTTAAGTGAAATAAGCCAGTCAGAGAAAGACCTTGTGCTTTTTAAATAAAAGTACATTGGAGGGTTTCTAATACAATGTTAACAGGTCCCAGGCTCTATAACTCCTTAGAGAAAGGCACTGGGGGAGACCTTTATGTTTTAATGGCTCTTCACAAATCAGCATTAGAGGGATTTTTCAGGATAATAATACTTTTAAATTTTCCTTAACCAAAGAGGGGTGTCTGGGTGGCTCAGTTGGTTGGGCGTCCAACTTCAGCTCAGGTCATAATTTCACAATTTGGTTCCTGGGTTTGGGCCCTGAGTTGGGCTCTCTGCTGTCTGTGCTGAGTGGGCTTTGGATTCTCTCTGTCTCTCTCTCTCTCTCTCTCTCTCTCTCTCTGTCTCTCTGTCTCTCTCTCTCTCTCTGCTCCTCCCCCCACTCGAATTCTCCCTCTCAAAAATAAATAAACATGAAAAAAATTTAAATTTTCCTTAACCAATGAAAATATAGAAATGTTCTTTGGTGTTTTTATAAAGCTGATGCATAAGTTTCTCTCCATCTGTGATGTCATTTAATGTAGTGAAAAAGAAAGACTAGAATGATGATATGTAAGATTTTAATGTTTCTGACTTGAGGCTTCAAATTTTACTGATCTCTTTAGGAAAAGTTTTTCCCCATCAACGCTTTTTATTTTGTAATGGAAAAGTAATTCTTTTAGGTTTGATGAGCTTGACTTACTAAAATATTTTCTTTTCCAAGAACTCCAATGAAGTTTTGTTGTGATAAAAGCAGACAAAAAGTCAAGAAGCCCATTTTTATTATTTATGTTATAAATATTATTTTATGTTATAAATATAACATATATTTATAACATATATTTTATATTTATGTTATTTTATATATATTATATATGTATAACATAAATATAACATATATTTATAACATATAAATATAATAATATATTATGTTATAAATATTATTTATGTTATTATTCTCGCCACTCCCCTCACAGAGAAATAGTTATCATGATGAGTAATATCTGAAACAGCTTTCACTTGTTTGATTTCAAATGCCAGCCTAGAGTCGCCTGGGTGGCTCAGTCAGTTGCATCTGACTTTGGCTCAGGTCATGATCTCACAGTTCTTGAGTTCAAGCCCTGTGTCAGGCTCTGTGCTGACAGCTCAGAGCCTGGAGCCTGCTTCAGATTCTGTCTCCCCCTCTCTCTGCCTTTCCCTGCTCATGCTCTCTCTCTCTCTCTCTCTCAAAAATAAACAGTAAAGGGGCGCCTGGGTGGCGCAGTCGGTTAAGCGTCCGACTTCAGCCAGGTCACGATCTCGCGGTCCGTGAGTTCGAGCCCCGCGTCAGGCTCTGGGCTGATGGCTCGGAGCCTGGAGCCTGTTTCCGATTCTGTGTCTCCCTCTCTCTCTGCCCCTCCCCCGTTCATGCTCTGTCTCTCTCTGTCCCAAAAATAAATAAACATTGAAAAAAAAATTTAAAAAAATAAACAGTAAAAAAAAATTTAAATGCCGGTCCAACCACACTTTTGTTTATGGCTCCATGACATATCAAAGTGTAGATAGGTGAGTCATGAAATATTACTTTTCTCAGATATAAGTTTGATAGCAGCAAGTTTCAAGGTTTTTTTCTGATAGAAGAAAAAATACATCATACATTTCCCTCATTATACGTTCACTTATGTCAAAAATTTCTCTATACTTTTTTTTAATCTGAGAGAGAGAGAGAGAAAGGGTGGGGGGAAAGGGCAGAGAGAGAGGGAGAGAGAATTTCAAGCAGGCTCCAAGCCCAGCACCAAGCCCCACATGGGGCTCAATCCCAGAACCCTGGGATCATGACCTGAGCTGAAATCAAGAGTAGGTCACTCAACTGACTGAGCCACTCAAGCACCCCCAAAATATCTCTATACTTACTTGTTCAGGTATTAGATCTTGGAACTGGTTGAAATACAAATGCTTTGGAATAGTTGCTAGGAATATTCATTTTTCTAAGCTCAGAAGAAAATAGCAACATCGTTGTTGACGTTTTTCCTTTCCTGTTACTGCTATTATTATAAAATTGGCAACTTTGCTACTTTTTATATCATTTGTTTGCAAAATCTATGGTTCTAGGTGCTATTTATTTTTTTTTAATTTTTATTTTTTAATGTTTATTTATTTTTGAGACAGAGAGAGACAGAGCATGAACGGGGGAGGGTCAGAGAGAGGGAGACACAGAATCTGAAACGGGCTCCAGGCTCTGAGCTGTCAGCACAGAGCCCGACGCGGGGCTCGAACCCACGGACCGCGAGATCATGACCTGATCCGAAGTCGGCCGCTTAACCAACTGAGCCACCCAGGCGCCCCTCTAGGTGCTCTTTAAATATAGGTAAAAAGAAAACATAGTGATTCCACAATAAATGCAAAGGGCAATTGTCTTGAAGGATTCTCAGTGTATTTTATATGCAGAGGAAATCCTGTTAGTTCTAGCAGTAAGAAATATTGCAGACAAGCTAGAGTCTAACTCGCAATTTCATGAAGGACAGGACAGGATTTGCTCATTTATAGCATAGTAGATGTTTACTAAATAATTATGAGATAAAACATTGAATGAACGAATGAATAAACAAATCATAGATATAATGTGAGTTAGGAGTTTCAATTAGAAAATCTTATTACTTAGAACAATGCATGTATCCTTGTCTCCAAAAGGATAAGGTTACTTGCATGTGATGCAAGACAGACAGAATCAATTGAGATGGGATACAGCATACCAAATGTGATTTTAGATTTTTTCTTTACGTAAGAATTATAAAATATAAATGAATGGCCATTTGGTTGTGTGTGTTCTCCTTCCTAAAAGAACTAGAAAGCATCTTGATAACTCTTTGGCCTTTTGGGTCAGTAGGATAGCTGAGTTTTACTTAACTTAGAAGAAAAGAAGCTCCATAGAAAAATACAAATATAATGTCACTTCAGGGCTTTTCACTGATGTTTTAGCTATGGATTGAATATGGAGGGGGGTGGGGGGATGGGCTAAATGAGTGATGGGTATTAAAAAGGGCACTTGTTGTGATGAGCACTGGGTGTTGTATGTAAGTGATGAATCATTAAATTCTCTTAAAACTAATATTATACCTATATGTTAAATATCTGGAATTTAAATAAAAATTTGAAGCCAAAAAGAAGAAGGAGAAGAAGAAGAAGAAGAAGAAGAAGAAGAAGAAGAAGAAAGAAAGAAAACACTGCAAGAAAAAAGCTGAGATTAGATCCAAGATTAAGTAAGTCTTGTTTTTTGTTTTTTTGTTCTGTTTTTGTTTTTGTTTTTCATTTTATTTTTTTTTATTTTTTTTTTCAACGTTTATTTATTTTTTTTGGGACAGAGAGAGACAGAGCATGAACGGGGGAGGGGCAGAGAGAGAGGGAGACACAGAATCGGAAACAGGCTCCAGGCTCTGAGCCATCAGCCCAGAGCCTGACGCGGGGCTCGAACTCACGGACCACGAGATCGTGACCTGGCTGAAGTCGGACGCTTAACCGACTGCGCCACCCAGGTGCCCCTGTTTTTCATTTTAGAGAGGCAAAGAGAGTGATGAAGCTGGGGAGAGGGGCAGAGGGAGAGGGAGACTCAAGCAGGATACATGCTCAGAGCCTGACATGGGCTTCTACTGACTTGAGCCAAAATCATGACCTGAGCCAAAATCAAAACTTGGATGCTCAACCGACTGAGCCACCAGGTACCCCAAATAAGTCATGTTTTAATGGCTAAACAGAACTTTCAAATTATGGCAACCCAAGTGCACTTAGGTCAAGATGTGTTATTGTTTATTTTACTTATTTATTTATTTATTTATGATTTATTTCTTTTTTTTTTAAATGTTTATTTTGAGAGAGAGAGAAAGAGCATGAGTGAGGGAGGGGAAGAGAGAGAGAGGGAGAGAGAGAGAGAGAGAGACAGAGAGAGAGGATCCCAAGCTGCCTTCTCACTGTCGGCACAAAGCCTGATGAGGGGTGCAACCTCACAAACCGTGAGATCATTACCTGAGTCGAAAGCAAGAGTCTGACACTTAACCAACTAAGCCCCCCAGGTGTCCCTATGTTTTTTTAACTTTTTATTTAAATTTTAATTAGTTAAACTAATTAAACAGAAGTTTAATTAGTCTAATTTGTTAGCATATTGGTTTCAGGAGTAGAATTCAGTGATTCATCACTTACATATAACGCCCCGTGTTCATCACACCAAGTGTCCTCCTTAATACCCATCACCCATCTAGGCCATCGCCTCATGCACCTTCCTCCAACAATACTCAGTTCTCCATTGTTAAGAGTCTGGTGTAACTACACTAAGTGATCGCTGTCTAGGTAGGCCAACTTTACAGACCCATTTATGGTTTTCCTTTTACTATAGGAATTGTTATTCTTGCAAAATGATCTTTGAAAAGTAGTATTTTCCTGTCTTTGTAACCTCACATTAAGAAAACACTCATATTTCTACTTTAGTTATCACAGAGGAAGGCTGACTTCCCGACTTTAGGGAGAACAAAGTTATAGTCTTCTGAATACATGGGTGGTAATTTGAACTTGACCCGACAAAGTCAGGTTCACAACTAGCCTAACTTCCAGAGATAGAATGCATACACTACAGGACAGAAATGCTATTTTCTTTCTGCAACTTGGAGGAGGGCATATATTTAAAAAAAAAAAAAAATTCAGGAAAGGTGAATCAACCACTGTCTTGAGGGCCAATTTCCACTACAGCTTTCTTCTTTTCTATCCATTACACAAGTGTGAAACAAAATGTTTGAATGGAACATTTAACAACAAAAGACATTTATGATGTTTACTTAATGCTTTGGACCATTCAGCATCAATGACATGAATTACTGTATGGAATATCTGGCCAAAAATCTTTTGACCAAGCTGTGTTTTACTGTTCTTGGAGCTGCCAGCATCCCGATTTGAAACAAAACTCTGTGGTCAAATCCTAGTTTTCTCAGAAGATTTGGATTTGAAAATATCTCTGGTTGCCAGAAAGTACCTTTTGAAGTTTACATTAAGATGGATATTTATTTATTTTTTCCCTATAACAATGACAGTGGTTGAGATAAACTGTTTAATTCTAAATAGAAAATACATCTGCTGTGTCTGCATTGTTTGTGGTTGCTGGAGGGGTGACAATTTAAACCAAGTAGCACACATGACATTTTAAGTGAGATGTTGTGTGAGGGCTCACAGCTGCCGACGCTGTCGTCTCCTACTCAGCTGGGTCCGTGGGGCTGCCGGAGCCAAAGCCCCCATTCGCGAGCCTGCTGCAAATGGGGATGTCTTTTGCTTTCCTTCCTTCTCCAAAAGTGGAAGAGTGGCAAAGAAGAACTCAAACATCAAAATTTTTCCTACTTATACTTACCTGCTGATTTGTAAAAAGAAACCTAGCGTGTGTTTTCTCCACCCCAAATCATATTGGTTCTTGGGCAATGCACAGAACATATAGGTTAGAGAGTGGCTATCCTTTTCATGTCAATTTCTTCTATGTACTTTTCATGCGTTTTATATAATTTTCAGAAATTTCTTTATACAGTCTTTCATACTTCTTACATATATGCTTAAGGGGTTTGCATTTTTCTTGCCCTTGTGAATGAGATCTTGCACAATGTTCCGTATCATAGGTTTCTGTTGTTTGCATCTGGGCAAGGTAATGATTTTTACATTTGTGTTAGAATCAGTACTTTTACTGATTTTTAAAATTCGTTTCTAATAGGTTTTCAGTTCGTGTTCCATAAATACTTTTTGTAGTATAAGATAATGCTACTCTCTCTGCTGTAATTATTATATTATATATTAATATTTTTAATTCTCTTACCTAAGCGTCTAACACCTTCCGAAATAAAATTAAATAATGATGATCATAGTGGACATGTTTATCTTTTTCCTGATTAAGAGGAGATTTTCACCAGTAAGCCTGATGCAAGTTTTAGTTCTATGGGTTTGTTTGCTTATTTACTTACTTATTTATTCAATTCATAGACATTTTAGTATACATCTAAAAAAGAATATTTTTTAAAGATCTGACCACAATAATACGAATGACATCCAATAATAATTCCTCAATATTACCAGCTATCCAGTAAACAGATTCCAATTGTCTTATAAATGTCATAAACAATGTTTTATATATCAGTATCCAAAAAGATCCACTTACTGCAATGAGTTCACAGTTCTTACCTGTTTTAACCTAAAAATCCACCCCCACCTTCCTTTCTTTCTTTTCTTCTTTTCTGCAATTTTTTCATTGAAGAAAGTAGATTATGTGTCCTATGGAATTTCCCAAAGGCCTGGGTTCTGCTGATTGCACCTGCATAATCTCAATTAACATGCCCCCAGTTGTCTGTGGCTCCTGTATGTTGGTTGTTTGAACTGGAGATATGATCAGATTAAGATTTTTTTATTTCATTTTTTTAGCCAAAGGACCTTAGCTTGTGCTGTGTTGTTCCCTCAAGATGCATAAAATACCTGTTGGTATTTCTGTGTGTGGGGGGGTTAGTAGCCCATAATGATCAATGCCTAGATCCGTTAGTTAACAGTCATGGTAAGATACCATTTTTCTAATTTCACCGTAACTGATTTATTTAGTAGCTGTAGTTTTTCCATAAGAATATAACTTTAAATTACGAGGTCAGTTAGGGGCTTTGCCTCAAGACAATTATTGCCCTCTTGTATGCAGCAGAAGTGATTTATTTGCCTTTCCCATTTCATCACACAGAATATTACAAAGACGTGTACTTTAGGGGTGAGATATAATGAAATGAATCTGTCCTGCTTCGACACAGAGATTGTTAAATGAAGTTAGCATTTCAAAAATTGTGCGTGCTTAATGTTAAAAAAAATACAATGACTACTAGTACAGTTTGTTACCAGTTTATCCCTGCTTACGGCTTCACAGTTTTGCCTACTTTTGCTTTTGCAACATCAGTGTCATTGCCAACACGGTGACGAAAGTCAAAAATATCTTATTATGGATGATATATTACGATAATTATAATAATACTTTTGACCTTATGGACCTCGTAAAACCTCTTGGAACTCTTTAAGACCACACTTTCAAAGCCACTGCGCTAGACTTGAGGTCCCTACGACTAGGAATATTCTCTTCCACCTCCCCTGTTCTATCTCCACCCACAGAGCCAAGGCTCAGGTGAAAGGTGAGCTTCTTAGAGCAACCCTCCCAGGCCGGTCAATGTAAAGCATCAATATCTCATCAATATCACATCAATATCACAGAGAATTAAAATAATTCTCTGCAGAGTGTTGACCACGGTCTCATGATTTTCTTGGTTATTTTCTGTTTATTTTCTCTCGCCTCTCCCTAGGATATAAATTATTTGAGAAATGTCTTTTTTTCCTGACTTTATATTCTTTAGCACATAGTAGGCACTTAAAAATATTTAGTGAGTGAGTGAATAAAAATGACTTTATATACATAGATAATTTCTAGATTATACCGGAAGTAGGGATCACTTGTGGGGAAAGAGAGGAGGGATGTCCTGGGACCTGGGAAGAAGCAGAAAGAGAGCTGGGGTAGCCGGAGACCACGTTTTGTCTAAAAGATGCTTTTACTGTTTAACTGGCTCTCATTTAGCCAACCATCTCTTATTCTCTTTCCAGATTTCTTTGGCTTTTACATCTCATATTCTATTTTATCACATTTAACATACTGTGTTATTTCTACCCATTCCTATACTCATGTCGATGTAGTACTATGACTACGAAAACCAGAATGGTAGTAGCCTGCCTCATCTGTTATTTTCTGCTCCCCTCTGAACATCATTCTTTATCTATACTCTGGTATGTAGAAGATGATTGCTTAATAACTTCCCATTTCAAAAGCCTCGTTTTATTTCTATCCTGAGAAAAAGCAATCTTCACCGAATCGCAGTCCAAAATTTCACAAAAAAAAGGCAGATAGTGACGATTCTTTGGCCCTCGTTGACAGACAGGTACATACCTGTGTCTATTAATTCTAGCCGGAAGACCAGGGACACACCCAAAATCATGGTTGTAGGGAGCCTACCTTTGACGATAGAGAGGCTCTCTTAGAAAGAAGGTCAACATGAGCTAGGCAGAGAGCTAAAATGATATTTTCTACAATTTTCATTTCATTTTGTCAACGTTTTTAATAAAAAATAATCTTAAAAAGTACCTAAATGCTTAATGTTTAAATTAATAAATTCAAGTAAATTTTGGTAAACTAACCCTGACATTGTGCTTGCTACAGATGAAAAGCTGAGCAGGCCCCACTCATCCATTCCACAGAAAACGTGGTCTTACCTGCAGCTCGTTACCAATATCCCTTGAGACAAGAGGGTTTTGCAAACATCACAGGAGGGTTTTGCAAACATTGCATGACTCGTCTTCTGCGGTCCTTTTAGATCCATGGGAAGGTTTTCCCCTTGGGTACCAGAATTCTTCTCTCTATCGGATTATTTATTTTTCTCTTTCTTTTTTTATTCAGGATCCCAGCTCCATCCTGCCATGAGCCTCTGTATGCAGCAGGTATGCCCTATGTCTCATGGCTTGTTCAGCATTGGTTCTCTCAGGCTCTGTTGTCTTAGATCTTTGCTGTGTTTAGAGGGTAGCAGACCTCAGGCGAACCACGCTCTCTCTTCTGCCAAAGCTCGTTGCTCACAGAACCTTACTTTCTTACTTCTCAAGGATTCCTCTGCAAGCACAGTTGTTATTGAAAGAGACAATGGAGGTAACGTATCCAATCACAGTGATTTCCAAAAGCTAACGCAGTTTTCATCCTGAAACATGAACAAAGGTGCGTTAAAAGATACAGAAAAAGCTGCCCCACCTTACCCTCCATGTCACCGTTATCTTACTTTAAAAACTTAGGGCAGGGGAAATGATTTAGTTCAACTATCCTCCACACTAATTTGTTGTTAACCAAAATACCTCCAACCTACAAATACCTGCAAAATACCTCCAACCCTAAGAAGTTAGCAAAGCATAATCGAATACGCATTGGATTAAAAGGTCCTAGTTTTGAAACTTGAAACTAAGTTGCGTGATTTAGGAAAATCCCCTCTGAGCCTCAGTTCACTGATTTTACTTCTCTGCATTATGTGCCTAACAATACTTGCCCTATTCAAGTTGCAAGGGTGCTGTAAGGATTGGTCAACAAGTTTTCTGATAAAATGTTTCGCAATCTATAAAACGTTTTATTTTCTACTGGCTTGTCAATCCTTTGGGTTCAGGAGCGTATTCTTGGCCATCTTTACATTTCATCAGGGCTCAGTCAAGTGCTTGGACCTCAGTCTTGTTTTGATGAATGTTGAGTAGTGAATTAATTAATCTTTGGCCCTATCATAACTTTCTATTTTGTTGTTCAGCATGGCAGACCTTTTGGGGCTCCTGTTCTTATGTCACTCCATATTTACTCCAGACTTACCCATTGTCCTCATCTAAGTTCATTTCCTTTGATCTGTCTATTCTTTTGAGTCCTACCAATCATGTACCTAGCACCTTGGACACTCAGCGGACGAGCAGGGGAGTGGCAGAGAGAAAGAGTGAGGGAGACACAGAATCTGAAGCAGCCTCCAGGCTCTGAGCTGTCAGCACAGAGCTGGATGTGGGGCTTGAACTCACAAACCATGAGCCGAAGTCGGACGCTTAACCGACTGAGCCACCCAGGTACCCCTAAAATCACGGTATTCTTAATGTTGTACATTTTATCACCAAAAAAGTTATTACTCCATGCTGCAATCAATTTATCTCCAATACATAGTCTCCAACATACAATGCTCCCCCAAATGTGCTCCAAATCAGTCTGTTTGTAATCTCCAGCAGTAAGGTGATCTCAACTCGATTTCCCTTCATTTCAAGGTTCTATGATCTCACAAGCCTTTATCAAAAACAATAGATTCAGTTTTTTCATTCATAGAGTTATGGCCTTCTTCATGATAAGATGACATAGGTTTAGCCAAAATATTCCATTCATGATTCACGAAGAAAAACAGAAATGAACATTTTAGGTAGTTGAGCTTATAACTTAAATTATGTGTGTCAGTCCCTGTAAGAGGTTCTGGGAATACAGATATTAATGACATGCCCAGTCTCGGTTTTCGGAGTTACAACCTCAAGTGCTGGGAATGACTACCATTTTGTTCAACATGCTGTGTCATAGCATGACAAAAATTGATTGATCCATCCAAATTTAAGACACCTGAAATTTGGAATTAATTTCTGAAAAAAATGTATTTCCCATGCTCTACACACCAAACGTGAAGGTGTTTTAGCTGAATTTTTAAAGTTAATTTTAACAAGAATCCTGTGAGATAGGCATTATTGTCCTCCCAGTTAATTCACCCAATGTCAGCTAGTGGGTACCAGGAATCAGCTTTTGAAACTGTTTGTCTAGCTTCAAAATTGGAAAGGTGAATCTCTATCCTATGCTATCTCTGATAAAGAAGACCTACTTTTGAGGTTCCCACATGATTGACGCTAACCCATGTGTCTGCACCCAAAGGTATGCCACCTTCCTCATCCCCACTGGAAGGACTGGGGTTCCAAAGAACAATCTGTAGCCGAGGAGGAACTCTGTTGTGTGGAGAGCATCATCTAATCAGTAAAGGGCAAAACATAATAGAAGTCTATTTAGAATAACCAAAACGATTTTCAAATTTTTCCTTTGGGGAAGCCTATGATATAAAATATTCCTTTGGCATGATGCCACAAATAGAAACAATAAAGGAAAAAATGGATAGATCTGGCTGTGTATAGATGTAAACATTTAAAACATCGAAAGGTTATGGGGCGCCTGGGTGGCTCAGTCGGTTAAGCGTCCGACTTCGGCTCAGGTCATGATCTCGCGGTTCGTGAGTTCAAGCCCGGCGTCAGGCTCTGTGCTGATGGCTCAGAGCCTGGAGCCTGTTTCCGATTCTGTGTCTCCCCCTCTCTCTGACCCTCCCCTGTTCATGCTCTCTCTCTGTCTCAAAAATAAATAAACGTTAAAAAGAAAAATTTAAAACATCGAAAGGTTAAAAACAATCCACGAACAGAATTGAAAATGCAAAGGGCAAACCAGAAAATCATGGCAACGTATACAACAAAGAGATATTGATATATTAAAAGTATGCTTCCAAAGTAAGAAAAAAGGAGTAAAAAAATAATGAATAATAGTAAGAACTTGCACGAGAAGATATACAATTGACCAATAGATATTTGGTGGGGAAAAAAACCTTAGTGTCACTTAGCTAAGAAGGCAGTGAACATTACAATCAAAGTGTTTGGAAAATTGATGATACCTATAATTTACAAAAGTAGAGAATGGGTGGTTTCACTGGGGTGGGAAACAAAATTTGTTTAAGATTCCTAGAAGGCCACTTGGTAATATGCATTAATACCTTTAAGATGACCGTTCTAGGAGGTTATCTTAAAGCTACTACTAAAGATGGACTTGGGGCGCCTGGGTGGCACAGTCGGTTAAGCGTCCGACTTCAGCCGGGTCACGATCTTGCGGTCCGTGGGTTCGAGCCCCGCGTCAGGCTCTGGGCTGATGGCTCGGAGCCTGGAGCCTGTTTCCGAGTCTGTGTCTCCCTCTCTCTCTGCCCCTCCCCCGTTCATGCTCTGTCTCTCTCTGTCCCAAAAATAAATAAACGTTGAAAAAAAAATTTAAAGATGGACTTAACAATTTAGCCAGTGTGATTAAGTGTGACATGATTGTAAAAGTGAGAGGCGAGGGGGAAACATCCAGCAACCGAAGGACAGGGTAAGTAATAGACAAACCATGGTGTATCCAGGTGAAAGGATATCTAGCCAGAAAACTGAAAGGGGCGTGTTTTATCTAAACTGTGGAAAGCTGTGGGACGCCTGGGTGGCTCAGTCCGCATCCGACTCTCAGTTTCGCCTCAGGTCATGATCTCGTGGTTTCACGGGTTGGAACCCCGCACTGAGCCCTGCACGGACAGTGTGGAGCCTGCTTGAGATTGTTTCTCCCCCTCTCTCTCTACCCCTCCCCTACTCGTGCTGTCTCTGTCTCTCTCAAAATAAATAAATAAATTCAAAAGAAACCTAAAAATGTGGAAAGCTGTTCACAAGAAATTAGGTAAAAAACAGAAACAAAATTAAGGTAAATTGAGTAAAAAAAAAAAAAAAAAAAAAAAAGACCGGTCACAAAAATCGTATCTAGTCTTCCCACAGATGCGTGTATCTGGGCATACATGTGTGCCCATATTGGAAAGGTTAGTCACCAAAACCACAGCTGAGGCTATTTATGGGTGACGGTATTATAGGAAGTTTCATTTTTGTCTTTTTGCTTTGATAAGTACGAGGCACGTACATTAATCTTTAAGACTTTTTGTCATGTAAGAAGTCTATAAAATAAGCTACCATATGATGTGATCTGCATTACAGATGCTTGATGTTTGCAAAACAGCTTACCCTGTTCCGTTCCTACTTTCTATGTGGACGTTACAGAACATGGCTATTTGTGTCCCTGCAGACACTGGGCAAGTTATTGGTCAACATTTATTAGGTGAGACCTGCATACTTCACTCTAAACAAAACATAAAGCCGAGGAAGTAGCTGAAATGAAATGCGAAGCCCGAGGAGCCGTCGTGCTGATGGCCTTTTGGCAGGAGCTCCCCTAATGGCTGGGATCAGTGGCATATTTACTGCATGGACTCCTGACAAATGGATCTGGACAGCCTTGAGAGGCCCCTTTGGCCTCAGTTGGCAAGCAGGAGGAAGGAGAGAGGAGTAGGTGGTGAGGGAATTTAAGGCCACAGCCTGCGTCCCCGCAGGAGAGCTGGAATCGGGGTCATAGACCAGGTGGCATGTGGAGGAAGCTGCTGCATTTTTCCTCTATCAGTACAGCATTTTCTATTTTAGTCCGTGCATCATAAGCGCTGGGAACTATCTGGGAAATTGCAAAAGAAAGGGCTCTTGTTATAACGAGAGTTTAGTATTTTCTAGAAGAATGGAGTCCTATGTTGGCTTTGGGGTGTCTACTCTAATTAGAGATTTCTTCCAGGAAAGACTGAAGGGGAAGTGACTTGGAGGCGGAAGCAAGGGAAGATTGAAGGCTATGCAAAATCTGGGTCTGCACCCGGATAATATTCTTCTCTCTCCTGTTTCCGGTTTAGACGAATCCACCTACTTACTCTCTCTCCCCAAATCCCTTTTGATCTTGACACACAAGAACACTAAGACCCTGTAGCTCTACAGCAGCATTTCACAGAGGGTGGTCCTTAGTCCCGTGGTGTCAGTGTCACCTGGGAACTTCTTGGAAATGCAGATTCTCAGGTCCAAACTCAGCCATTCTTAGTCAGGATTTCTGGGACTGCAGCCCAGGGACCTGTGCTTTGACAAGCCCCTCCAGGTGATTCTGATGCAAGCGCAAGTTTAAGAACCCCTGATCCAGATGATGCAACTTTCAAATGTCTTTGGGTAAACGTAAAAAAAAGTAGTCAATGATAGAAATGTAGAGAATGAGGCATAAAGATACATAAAGATGTAACACCAAGGAAAGTAATTAGTTTTCAATTTTTTTGAGGGGTATATTATTCCCAAGTTCAACGTTTTCTTCAAATTAATGAGTGTCAGGGTGCCTGGGTGGCTCAGTCGGTTAAACATCCCACTTTGGCTCAGCCCATGATCTCATGGTTCGTGAGTTCAAGCCCTGCGTGGGGCTCCGTGCTGACAGCTCAGAGCCTGAAGCCTGCTTCAGATTCTGTGTCTCCTTCTCTCTCTCTCTCTGCCCCATCCCACTTGTGCGCTCTCTCTCTCTCTCTCTCTCTCAAAAATAATGAACATTTAAAAAATTAAAAAAAAAAGAGTATCATATTTAATGGACCAAATTTAATATATTCTGTCTGTATACACACAACATAACATTGAAGCTATGCAAAATTATACATATGTATATTTGCACATGGAATTTTATTTTAAACACTGCTTATAATCCTGTCATCTACGTCTGTCTATTCTTAGGTTTTTTGTTAATATGGGGAACACGACGGGAAAGAAGGTAAACGAGTACTCTTCCACTCTCCTAGAGTATATTTGACCACCTCTTCTCCCTTCTCAAAGCTCCAGTACTGCCCTTCTTGTCCTCATTTAGCAGATGACCTCTATTTCCCTCGGAAAAACTCCCAGAAGCTGTCAGAGGAGTAGAGGTAAAAGTTCTTGGGGCGCCTGGGTGGCTCAGCCAGTTGAGCGTCCGACTTCGGCTCAGGTCATGATCTCATGGTTCATGAGTTTGAGCCCCATGTCAGGCTCTGTGCTGACAGCTCAGAGCCTGGAGCCTGCTTCAGATTCTGTGTGTCCCTCTCTCTCTGCCCTCCCCTGCTCATGCTGTATCTCTCTCTCTCTCTCTCTCAAAAATAAATAAAAAACATTTTAAAAAATTTAAAAAAAGGAATTCCTCTTTTACCTCATATCCCCACAACTTCTCTAGAGATGGTCCAATTTCTCCCCACCTCCTTTGACAACACAGTTTGTATACTTACTGTCTCCCTTCTCTCATAGTTTCCTTTGAAACCACTCTAAGCCAGCTTTCATCTCAACTGCTCACCCAACACTGTGCTTCTTGGGTCACCAGTGACCTCCACATTCCAGACGAAATGGTCACTTCCCCATCCTCAGATTGCTTAAACTGTCATCTTTGATACAGTTCTTTGCTCTGTCTCCATCTCAAAGTGCTTTTCCTCACTTGGCTTCTCTTTGATTCTGCTTTCTCTCTGTTTTTCTCCTACTTCAGTCACCATTGTTTCCTAGTTTCCTTTGCTGGACCTTTCTCATCTTCCCTCAACCGTCAAACACAGAGGGCCCCACAATTAGTCCTTCGACTCCTTTTTTTCTCCACCTGTTACCAGGAGATCTTACACAGTGCCACTGCCTTGAGTATGCTATAGGGATGAACACCAAATTTACATCCTTAGCTCCAACCTTCTCTCTGGCCTAGACTTGCCTTCTCAACATTCCCACTTGGATGTCTACAGGGTCAAAGCCCTCTAGCCAAAGACCACCAGCAACACACCCCCGAGCCTAGCTGGGTAGTCCAAGGCCAGCTCCCAAATGTCAGGGGATGCTTTCCTCTTTTCTCATGGGCGTCTCAGACATGAAATAGCCAGAACGCAACTCATGATTTATCTCCCTCTCTACTTCCCACTAAACCTGGGCCTCTCAAGTCTTCTTCATTAGCAAACAATGACTTAGGCTGTCCTCGCTGAAGTCCTTCACGATTCCTCTGCTCGCCATCTAATTCATCAACAAATTGTGTTGAGACTACCTTCAATCTAGGTTCCAATCCTGATCATTTGTCAAACCCAGGATCCTAGACCAAGCCCTAATCGTATCTCACTTAGACTATTGGAAAGGCCTCCTTAGTGGTCTCTCTGCTCTCACCCATGTGTGCTTATAGCCCTTTCCCCAGACAGCAAAGCAGAGTGATTATCTTAAAGTGCAGATGTGATTATGTTAATCCTCTACTTTGAACCTTCCAATGGCTTTTCTTTTCACTCACAATGGAAGCCAAAGGCCACGCCCTACAAGCCTTAAGTGATCTGTGTTCACGCCAACCTCCAGACCTCATTTGCTCTCTCCCCTTGCTCAACCTGGTGCAGTTCTGCTAGCCTCCTTCTGCTCCTCAAACACACCATGCACATCTGCCCTTCCAGAACTTTGCAATGGCTGTACTGTTGTTCCTATGTCCCCCAGCTCCGCACAAGGGTCTCTCTTCTCTTCGTCATTCAAGCTTCTTTCTCACGTCGTCTTGTCAGAATGGCTTTCCCTGGTCGCTCATCTAGTCATTCTTTATTCATTTACCCTCTTCTATTTGTGATAGCACTTATCACCACCTGACACTTTTGGTTATCTGTTTCCTGTCTGCCTTTTCCCACTAGAATGTAATCTCCATCTTATTTGGGACTATCTTGTTCACTGCTATCCTAGAGCATTGCTTGGCACAAAGTAGATGCTCCAAGAACATTTGGGAAATGGTAAAATCGTAAAAGTAGACATAGTTTAGGAAAAGGCCTAAATATTGTAGGATCTTAGAGCTGGTCTTTCTTTGATGCACTAGAGAAATATAATGCAAAGTTTGGCACTGTTGGGATAAGAACCTTTTGAATAAAAACCGTGAAGAAAGGCAGCATGGGCAGCGGGATGGAGACAGAAACTACAGCGCTGCTGAGTGCAAGAGTCGTAACGGACAAGGGCGTCTGGGTGGCTCAGTCGGTTGGGCGTCCGACTTCAGCTCAGGTCACAATCTCGCAGTCCGAGAGTTCGAGCCCCGCGTCGGGCTCTGGGCTGATGGCTCGGAGCCTGGAGCCTGCTTCAGGTTCTGTGTCTCCCTCTCTCTGACCCTCCCCCGTTCATGCTGTGTCTCTCTCTGTCTCAAAAATAAATAAACGTTAAAAAAAAAAATTAAAAAAAAAAAAGAGTCATAACGGACAGAGTCAGGACACGCAATTCTTGTGCCCATTCTCCAATGGCCGTTGAACAATCTTGGGCCAAGGAGGCAGCCATATTCTCCCTGGGTCTCAGTTTTTTTTTATCAGGAAGATAAGGTTTAAATGATTATTAAGGTTTAATGATTTTTATAATCAGAATGTTCTGATTATAAAAATATTATACCTCATGATTTTGTCTAAAAGATAATTAGTAGAATTATGTCTTCATCTTCATTTTCCATTCCGTTTGTTCCCTCCCGCAATGTCTCATCACCCTCTCTCCCTCCCATTTTTTACAAATGCTCTGTTACTTTTCATAGTACCGAGATTACCCCACCCACCAGGCTCCTGGTTGTTGAGTCATTTTAAAAACAATTTTTTACTCTTTTGCCCACATCCCCAGTCCATCATCAGTGCAGGCTGCTATCCCACTGGTAAATTCCACTTTGCTCACCATGACCCTCTCTGCTCTCTTCTGAATCACTGTGGTTATATCTTTCCCAGAACTATCTCGCGCTTTCTCCTTTGATTTCATTCAAATGCAGCAGGTGTAGTCCTTGGCTTGGAAGAGTATTTGTTACCTCACTTTTTACCCAACCACCCCCGTGATTTCCAGCCTTTACCACCTAATTAATGACTAGCTCCTCCTTTTCATGTTAATCTCTTGCTCAGTTTTTTTTTTTTTTTTTCATTCTGTCTCCTCTCCAGTGAGTTTGGGGGTATTTCGCAATCTCCAGCAAGATTTTTTTCCTCTCATCTCTATGCCTTTGTGCATACCAGCATCTCATCTCCTTTGGATTACACACACACACGCACACACACACACTAAAGAATTCCTTTAGGAAGGCTTAGATTGTTTTCACTTTTCTCTGACCATAGATGAGCAGGACATCTGTGAGATAGCATATTCTTCTGTGCCATGTTCTCATGGAGATTGCTGGATTCTGCTGCTGCGCTGTTCTTGTGGCAAGGGTTCTGTGCTGAGGCTGGTAGTCCCGTGATAGAGCCTCATCTCCCTACAGGGTCCTAACCACTGTCCCTTCTACTGCAACCATCTTCTTCCTCCATGAGCCCACCTCTGAAAGCCCTACAGGTGTTTTGGTGCTATAAGGCTTTTGGAAACCCAAGCCAGAAAGTGGTTCTGCCTTGCACTCTGTCACAAGGCCACCCCGAGAGTCATCACCTGCTAAGTGAAGGGAAGGCAAAGGGGAAAGGTAGAAATAAAACCAAATATTTTCTAGCCCCAAACATGGAAGCTAGCTTTTGCTGGAGGACAGACCTGTGTCATATCCGATAATACAAAATTTCTCCTTTAAGGTATCTGAGGTGGGTACATGACAGAGGGTTTGTTTATTTTCTACTTCAGATAGATACAGTTTGGATCCCATAAATCCTGTATGGCATTATGGGAATGTTATCCATTTGTACTCAGCCTGAGTCCTTACACTTTGAAAAGATAAGAGGCATCTCCCAGCATAAGCTCAAGAGCATATGTAAGAATTGATTTGTCGTAATCCTTTTGCATTTCTGAAATGAAGGATACGAAAAGCACAGCGAACATTTGAAACATACGAAGATGAAACTTTACCCTTCCAATTCGCAGGGAACTTGTCTGGAATAAGTGGTAATTATACCTGTGACCCATATAGCTCGAGGGCAGGCATTGGTGAGTGTAAGAGAAAACAATGTTAGAGAGTCTTTTCCAGAAAGTGAGCAGGGCAGTAGCCTTCTGGAGTGAAGTGGAAAAACATGTGCTTTATCTTTTTACCCTGATTTCTAATTCTGAAACTATGTTCTCAAAGTACTTTTATGTTCTTGTCTCTGGACTCCTTGTAAAAGCAAAAATACTTCATTTCTCTATGGTAATCGCATGTGCAGCATAGCTTTGGGAAAGGTCTTACACAGTTGGTTAGCAGATTGACTTGTGGGTCCATTTCCTCCTTGTTAAAAAGGTTTGTTGCTGTTCATTTTTAAATATGGATCGAACTCTTTGGCTCTCTGCCTGATCTCTACTTTGGACTGAGTCAAGATCCTTTCAGGCTTCTCAAAGACATGTTGATAAAGAGGGATTTTGCTCTTTATGGGCATTCACATGTTAGGCAGCAAACATTCTGCTTTCCTTTTGTTTTTGTTTTTCTCCTGAAGTACTAAAAGGATGGGATAAGTCTGCAGTCACAGAATCAACCCAAGCCACAGCAGTTTGTTGGGTTTTTTTGATATAAACTAAGCCTCAGATTAGTTAATTTGTTAAAAGTGAAGCATCTTGTAATGATAAAATTGGGAATGGAAAGAAAATTATTTTCTACTCTTTTTTCAAAAATGACCCCAGGACAGACGTCTATTTTATCTACTATTGATTGTGTCACTGGGCCTGGCACCGAGTATGTATGGACCAATGAGAGGTGTCATAAATATTTGCAGAATGAGTTAATAAAAAAATGTCCAAATATGGACACTAAAGATGATTTTAGAAATGATCTAGAAAAACATCTCTAAATAAAAAATTGATACCTTGTGAATTCATTATGGTCTTAGGCTGATTTCTGGTCAAAGGTACTTTCCACGGAAATTGATCAAATTAATTATTTACAAATAATAAAGGAGCATGGTGATCCAGTTATCGTGCTGAACCAAATTAATTTGAGGACCTGTCTATGTAACCTGCATGGGAAGTGCATGTATGTCATGGGTCTCTCTGTGATCACATGTGCCTGTGATTATACCCTTCATACCCAAATGCAATGTTACTGACACTCTGTGTGTCAAGAGTCAGAAAGACCAAAGTTTGAACAATGGTTGGTGAAGTATGGAGGAATGCAGGCCTATCTGAACACTAATCAAAAGAAAGCAGGAGAAGCGATATTAATTTCAGACAGAGCAGCCTTCAGACCAAGGAAGGGTATCAAAGACAAAGAGGGGTATTACATAATGACAAAGGAGTCTCTTCTCCAAAAGGACATAATCGGATGCATCGGTAGGTGCCCCTTCCTCAGCACCCAGAGGCACAGGCTGCCCGTTAGTATTACAGCAAATAATTAACCCTCCATCTTCCGTTACCGGAAAATATTTAGACATTATTTATATTTTAAGCTGTAAGGTAGAAGGGGCTCTATTCTTTCCCCAGCTTTTGATAATCCCACACACACAATGAAGACTCAAGACACATTGGTAACTGAAGTCCTCTGTGCCTTTTCCAACTTACTGGAGATCCAAAGTCAGGATTTTCCTGCTTGCAGAATGATAGAGTGACAGTTCGCAGTCATGCCTCCTTAGCACAGAGCTGGGCTCCTAAGCAGGATATCTATTCTTATGCAGACTGGCCACTGGCTTTGGTTAGGGTACTGAAACTCTCTGCACCCCCATTTCATCATCGCTTAGATGCCAACGATGACGATAATGGTATCTATCTCACGGGCTTCTTGGTTTGAGAATAAAATGTAAATACAGATAGAGGAACAGGTATATGCTACCAATAAAAGTAAGTGGCTCCCTTTCCTCTCTCCATTTCTAGACTATAATTCAGAATCCTACAAGGATTGGCCAGGGCCAGAAGGACAGAAAACAGAGCTAAGAAATAGAGTGGAAATTTCATTAATATCAAGATTTGGTCTCACCAGCTGCTGGACACAAAAGGTGAGGACGGGAGGTTTACACAGACTCGAGAGTTCAAGGAAAAATAGTAAAGCACTTGGAACTTGAAGAGGACAGGATCTCGGCGCAGACGTGCCCAGGAAATACCAGTTCATTTGCACAGTCACTCCTCATCCTCAACTTAAAAATCTTGAGAGCAGCTGTGCATTTCCTCTGTTTCCAAAGCTCAATCCAACTGCCTCTTGACCCATGGTGCAGTTTGGCAGTTGGCTTCACATTCTGCTCTACCCTTTGCAGAGAGAGCAGGCCTGTGGAGACGCCAGGCCCCTCCCACCACGGGGCTTCCGCTGGAAACACCCACGGACGGGGACACGGCTAGCCACTGTGTCCCTCTCCCCTTTTCAGTTCTCCCTTTTTGGCATTCTCCTTACTCTCCAACAGTCTCTTCCCCTCTGTTTGAGATTTGAGGCAATTATGTTTAACTCTATCTTCTTTCTTTCTTTCTTTCTCTTCCTGTTTTTGTTCCTCTACACTTAATTAATAAGTGTAGTGTTCAGCTCTGCTATTTAAACGCATCTGTGCTCTTTCATATTTGAGAGAGTGGAATGAGAATTTTTACTTCGGAGATTAAGTCTGAGAAATGGCAATTTAAAAAAAAAAATGGGAATGTTCTAGGAAAATTCCTTTTTTTTTTTCAGATTCTATGCCAGGAAACTTTTTGGTCTTACCAATTTCCTCATTGGTCATGGGATGAAGAACATTTTATGTATGTGATTGCGTTGGATATTCTTATTCAATTATAAACCATAATGGGACAGGGAGCTGAGAAGGTTTTGAGTGTTAATTTTTAACAGTTAATTTCCAAATCAGCATAATAATCAAAGGCTTCTTCCAAAGGAACTGAATAAAAATGGAGTCATCCACCGGGAAGCATGGTGCTTGCCCACCTGGCGATTGATCAAATTAATTATTTACAAATAATAAAGGAGTATGGTGATCCAGTTATGCTGAACAAAATTAATTTGAGGACCTATCTATGTAACTTGCATGGGAAGTGCATGTATGTCATGGGTCTGTCTGTGATCACATGTGCTGTGATTATATCCTTCATACCCAAATGTGCTATTACCGACACTCTGTGTGTCAAGAGTCAGAAAGACCAAAGTTTGAACAATGGTTGGTTAATATAAATTTTCTTTCAATCATACATTCACATTACAAGGCACACATTACAAGTGTGCCTCTGCTGTAAAGCCATTAAACAACTCTATTCTAATACACAAGGTAAATTTCATACAAGGTAAAATTAAAGCTCCTTAACCTGCCATTAAAAAAAAAAAAAATCTTATGGGGCGCCTGGGTGGCGCAGTCGGTTAAGCGTCCGACTTCGGCTCAGGTCACGATCTCGCGGTCCGGGAGTTCGAGCCCCGCGTCAGGCTCTGGGCTGATGGCTCAGAGCCTGGAGCCTGTTTCCCATTCTGTGTCTCCCTCTCTCTCTGCCCCTCCCCCGTTCATGCTCTGTCTCTCTCTGTCCCAAAAATAAATAAACGTTGAAAAAAAAAATTAAAAAAAAAATCTTCAAGAGGCGCCTGGGTGGCTCAGTCCATAAAGTGTCAGACTTCAGTTCAGGTGATGATCTCATGGTTCATGAGTTCCAGCCCCGCATCAGGCTCTGTGCTGACAGCTCAGAGCCTGGAGCTTGTTTTGGATTCTGTCTCCCTCTCTCTCTGCCTCTCCCCCACTTGTGTTCTGTCTGTCTGTCTGTCTCTGTCAAAAATAAATAAAAACATTAAAAAAATTTAAAAAAAATCTTCATGATAGAGTTAGTTTCTCTCTCAAAACTCATTGTAGCAGCTGCATTTGAAGGCTAATCTAATATTCACTCCCCGCTGTTCTCCCTTAATACTTTGTGCTTGGACCTAAAGAGCTACACTATCACTCCCCACCCCCCCCAACTTCCTTTGTAGTGTCATGTGTCACAGGCTGCCATGTGACACAGTGTTTGCCAAAGAGAGAGTTGCAAGCAAAATCAGTGAAGAAACTTCTGAAAAGGTTTTGTTCTTCTTAGAAAAAGGGAACACATATCATAATGCCTTCTACTTCCCCTCCTCCTTCATTTTCCTGACCTTCACCCAGACAAGATGGCTGGAGCTACAGCAGCCATCCTGTGACCATGAGGAAAAGGCGATTCGAATTGCAGAGATACTGGTCCCAACAGAGTTGATCCACTAAAACAAAACTTGCAGATTTATATGAGAAAAATGAACTCCTATTTGTCTGGTTAATTTGGTTTCTCTATTATTGTTGTAGAATGGCATACTCATCTTCAACCATGGTCCTTCCCACAAAAATATGTGCCCCAACGATACTAAAGTGCTTATATTTTTTTCTAACGCGCTATGACTTTTCATGGCCTTCATGCCTTTGTATATTTTCTTCTGTTCCGCCTTATCCACTAGTCCTCTCTCCCCTAGCTGTATCTAGTCTCCTCTGGGGAAACCCAGCTCTCATATCACCTCTTCCAGGAAATCTTCCTCTAACACCTCAAGCCAAAAGTAGTCACCCTCCCTCCTCTGGGTTTTGTCTTTAAGCTGAAGATATGTTCCTCGTTGAACTCCTCACCTAGTGTTATCATTTACTTATTTGTATATCTGGTATCATAAATAGACATGAACAAAGGGTTGTGGAATGACATACAAAGTATTAGCTATGGACAGTGTTGGAGAATATAGACATAAGGCTTCCAGTCAGCTAACAGAGAAGGGCAGGCTCACAAACAACTAACCAGATTCTAAGACACAAGAAAGTAGAGGCTGCCTTAAAGAAAAATGAACATTATATGAATTCAGAATAAAAGAAGTGCTTATTGTAGCTGGTGGCAGACCCTACTTCTTTAGGATTCTATCAAAAGTGAGACGTAAAAGGAAGAAAATCAGTAAGTAAACAGAATTCAGTGACTGGCTGGCTGGATAAAAACTGAGAAAGCACAGCAGCTCTTAGGAAGCAAGTGGCCTAATTCGTAAAAGGAGGGAATTGTACTAAAGGGTCGCTACTAACGTTTCTAGCTTTATCCTTTTACTCATCTAATGTTATTTGATGAATTTAATCAATTAATATGATCACATTGGCACTAAAATCAGAGTAATGCTCTTTTAATCTTGCTTCTTTGTTTGGACAACATAAACTAAAGAAAAGAAAAAGAAAGTGAGAAAGCCAACAGTTTTTTTTTTTTTTTTTCAAGTCACTGGTTAAAATGAAGAAGAAAAGGGAAAAGAGAGAGAGAGAGGAGAAAAAAAAGTGAGACCTACACCTGAGGCAAGTTTCAACAAAGGCGACCATTTAAGACAAAGTCCCCCTTTGTGGTTGTGCATATTCCACTCCTGTGACCTCTTCCACAGACATTCAAGGAATAGATTCTGTAGCATGATCACCTGTAAACTCTTGAGGGGAGCTAGAGTTCAAGTCTGTTTCCATCCACTCTGGATGGTGTGAATGGAGTACGATGATGGTATGGGGTGGTGATGCTATGGGGTGGTGATGATAATGACGACGACAATCATGGTGATGAGGAAAAAAGAATATTTAGCACTTCACTTTCAAGCTTCCATAGCATTTGCTTTCATCCCAAACCAATGTTTTCCTAGTTAACCGGGAAATCCTAGGGTCAAAGTGAGTTCCACCATCCCACTAGTGAGAGGAATCTGAGACTTTTCATGCCTCTGTCCATTAGCATCTGTTCCCAAAGCTCTACCTCTCTCAGATAAAATTCTCTGGAGAAGCTACGAAGACTGGTTTCTAGGGTTGTGGCACTTAGGTGCCACTTGGTCAGAGCATCATTCACATCCTACTTCATATCTCTTTTGCAAGGGACACATCTTGTTTAGAGATACTTAACATCATTTGCTTGTGGCTAACTGGGAAATACTATGCCCATTAGAGACTAATCCATTTGTAAGAGAGATGAAAGAGGGCCATACTGTTTCCCTTCTTAGGTCTAAGGTACAAGCTCTTTCCTCTGTCAGGAAATATTTGTTCTCTCCAGTCTATCTGAGGACCACCCACATCCCTTCAGTTCCAGTTCAAGGAAGTTCTTCATAGAGAACATTTCATTTCCATTCTCCCTCTGGAGTTTATCATTCTCTGGTTCAGTAACAGTACTTTACGTGAACCTCAATTTTAAATTTTTTTTTTTTTAACGTTTATTTATTTTTTTGGGACAGAGAGAGACAGAGCATGAACGGGCGAGGGGCAGAGAGAGAGGGAGACACAGAATCGGAAACAGGCTCCAGGCTCTGAGCCATCAGCCCAGAGCCCGACGCGGGGCTCGAACTCACGGACCGCGAGATCGTGACCTGGCTGAAATCGGACGCTTAACCGACTACGCCACCCAGGCGCCCCTGTGAACCTCAATTTTAGCACTGATCACACTATGACGTGTTTATTTATTTACACATCTATCTTTTCTATAATATGGCAAGTCCTTCCATGCCAGGGCCTGTGTCTGATTGATCTATGATGTTTAAGTGTCTGAAAAAGCATCTTGCACAAATACTTGTTTAATGAAATAATGACATTCATTTTATTAATACGCTAACATTCTTCCAAGAAAAAAGTGAGAGAAATACCATTTGCCTCAAGATTCCAGGATTCATAGATGAGATTCTTTGGTGTATAGCATCTTAAGAATAAATGACCAAAGTACGTTTATAACAATAAGATGCCACAAATCATTTGGAGAAGTAACAAATTGTAATGGGAGTTTAGCTCATCTGTTAACAGCTTGCGTTGTCACAAATGGGCCCATTCTGCTGAAGTGTAATTGTAGAAATTAAACTGTTCCCTCATCTTTTATGATTTTCCTTTCCTTTGCATTAGGCAAGATTTGTATTTGTAGCTTAGATGTTATCCCCTTTTGGATGGAGTCTTCAAATACCACCCACAAGTTGTTTAGGCAGCATATCAAGGAGTAAACCCTTCTGCATGAAAAACATCAAAACGTAGAACACATAGCTCATAAAATTTCTATAGAACATAACTGTGCGACTCTGTCATGAGGCTTTCAGTTAGATATTATTAATTGTTGAAATTATTATTATTGAAAGAGTCCCAAAAGATTGCAATGTGATTAGGACCAAAAGAACTAATGTTTTAGCAAATATATCGGCTGCTTATGGAATAAACTGCTATTCCACAGCCAACTTTTTGTTATAACCCATGTTATGCAGTAAAATACAAGCTCCCCCAAAACTGACATGGGCCTTCACTATCTTTTTGGATTAAATTATAGCATCTTTTAAATGATTCTTGGTATGCGTATTACCTTATCTTCACTATAAAGAAAAAAATTTTGGATTTGGGCTTTGGAGAAAATTACAGCCTCATCAGGACACAAATGAATTACATATGGCCCATTAAAAACTGTCAGTTCAATTCAGATAACATTTATTTATTATTAGTTGTTTTAAAAGTTTTATAGTCATTTTCCAGATTATTTCATTGCACTTTACTTACCCTCATTTAAAATTCTTTTTCTATGGTGAACTTACTGGTTTAGTTTTTTTCCCATTACTTTCCTACTGAAAGTTAAATTAAAATATGATGTCGCTTGCCATCTGCCTTCTAGATCATTATTATATTCTGGGCCATAGTATTCTCGGAATTGCCAACGAACTCTATGCCACTTATTTTCATGGACCGTGTTGATACATGACTGTGGAGAGAAACGAATTTACCTTATGAAGATGCATTGATTATGTGGCATCATGTGCTATCCCAAGGAAAATCAAACAAGGGACTGTGTCCCCCAACTGTTCTAATATTTTGGACAACACCTTAAAGTTTTTGTAGACTAAAATTAGTAGCTTTGGTTGTATCTCACGTAAGTTAGCTATAGCGATGAATTTAGTGGACGCATGATTCTTCCTAGTTGTGTCGATGGGTTACAGGGACATAAAAGCCGTTTACCGGCCAAAGGCTATTAAAAGGAGTGTATATTTCCAAAGCTGACGGCCTGGCGTAAGATAAGAAGCACAGGATTTAGAAATAGGCAGGCATTATTTCAAATAATGGGTCTGCGGTTTCCCAGCCACGTAAGCACGGTTTCCTCATCTGCTACACAGAGGTGATAATAAATACCTCGGGAGGTTGTTGCAAGGATTACCTGAGATGATATACGTATGAAAAATTGAGAGCCTGTATAGTACTTCAATAGATGATGGCAGTACTAATGGGAACAATTAGAGTCATGTGGGAGTGGTTATCATATGGATCCATACGAGTTGATTTTTGCTTTTCATCCAGAATGTGACTGTTCTAGGTAAGCACACACAGCTGGGATCTCATTTGCTTTCACATGAATCGAATTTGGCAGCCAAAACACCACGATGTGGGAAGATGAGGCTGTGGTGTGAACAGTTTGTATTGATGACAGTTTAGTGTGATGAGGGCGTGGTGGGACGATGGTTTGGTATGGTGATAGTGTGATGTGATAATGGAGTCACATGTCAGAAGGTAAGGGTGTCGTGTGACCGTGATGTGCTATGACGACAGTACAGTGTGAGGACTGTGTCGTTGTGCTTCTCTGACTGAACTCTGACTGGTACAGATTGGGGAGGAAGAGTGATTCTGATTAGATTTATGACGATTCGCTGGTATTCTCCCAAGTCACCTGTTTTCTGCACAGGCCAAATAGTGGAATTGAATGTGATGGGAGTCACCCTCCTTGCAACTTCCGAGCCTTGGACAGTGCCAATAATCGCTACAGTCCCTCCGAGAATGCAGTATTACTTTTGGGTTACTATTTTTTGTAGGCAGAAGCATTTCTCATGGCTTCTACTTGGCCTTTCCTACTACCTTTCCTGATCTCTCCAAGGTCACGAAACGAATATGGGGATTTTGCCAGCTGCTGGGTATGTCCATTCCAATTATGCATTTGGGAGCCAAAGAAATAACCACAAGATAGGTTCAGAGATCCAGCATGATACCACTCCGAGCTAAACTCCATTGATCACCTGACCTCCTTTAGCCCCTACTCTGACTGGTAGTTCACAGTGATGCCATGAGCAATCAAACATTTGCGTAAAAGCCAGTGGATTAGTCTTCCCATTTTTATTCTTCTCAAAGTGTTGGAAGAAATGGTAGCAGTCAAATCTCCAGAGAAATATAACTTTACAAAGGTTACACATCGTGCACCACCCAAACCTTTATAAGGTTACACAACCTTTATGAGGTTACAAATCGTGCACCACCCAAATCTAGTCTGGAGTTGTCTTTGCTCCAACAGAAAAGACTAGCTCAGGTTCTGAACAGGTCTCTCCATCAGATGATACTGACCCTAAAGAAACTACTCTGAAGCCTGCAGCTGTGCCCTAAGTTATAACACAAATGATATCCTAGAAATGTTCTAACCCCTTTGGATGGGATTCCAGAGATCATTATTCTGCATTCCATGCTGTAGAGGGCTGTGTTGCCACCAAATTCCAGAGCCACAATGCAACTGTTTACTCCTTCTCAAAATGTCACATCAACATGACCCTAGAGAGGAGGTATTTGTTTGTGTGACTTCTCGGGGCAAGGCCTTCTCCATCGCTGAAGCATCTGAGTTGTTTGCATATTAACTCATTTAGTCTTCACATTATCCTAGAAATAGGTACTTTGACTTTCTCCATTTTTAGATCAGGAACCTGGGTCCAGAAAACCGAAGTGGTTTGCAAAGTTAGTGCAGTTTCTTAGTGGTAAATCTGGGATTTGAACTCAGGCAGTCTCAGCTCAGAACCTGCGCTTTTAAACACTATGTTCTACTACCTTTAAATAAAAACCAGTAAGAGCAAAATGAAGTGGAAAAGGATAAAGAATTAGAAGAATTTCTTCAATAAACATTTTATCTGATAAATATTTATTGAGCTGGAAAGACAATATTTATTGAGTTGTTGAGGAACACACAGCTCCTGTAATCAAAGAACTCACAACTTGGCAGAAGAGAGAAAAAGGGAGGAAAAATCAAATGAATGAGTGCCCTAGAATACAAGAACCATGGCAGGACATTACATTGTGCAAGGCCATGGGTGCACACAGGCAAAGTCGGTCATCTCTGCCTGGGGAGCTGGTGGTGATGTGTAGGGCTTCTCCAGGAAGGGATGTCTGGTGGCTCGGAGAACCAACTCTGGCAGCTGAGAAGGGGGAGTTGGGAGAAAGTGAGGCCCAAGAGGGGAACAGTTAGAGCCTTTTGTCACAGAGCTGATGAAGGCCAGAATAGGAGCGTTGGCAGTTGGATTAGAGAGGATGGCATGAACTGAGATTAGGCTTGGAGGAAGAATGGCCAAGAGCTCTTTATCCACCAGTCGCCATTAAGGAGAAGGGATATCATGAGTTGACTCCCACTTTTCTGACTTGGGCAACATTATGGTGCTTCCAGTGAACGTGGGGAGGGAACATGGACAAAGGGGCAACTTAGAGGAGCTGGAAGAGAGGAGACGATATAAGGATAGTAAATGCCACAGAGTGACCCCTATGATACATAGTGGAAAGCATTTATAAAATTTAACTGCTAGGGGATTATTAGGACCTACAGCCCAGACGGAAGGCTTTTGAAGAGAAGGATTAACTTTTTTCCCAAGAGAGGAGAGGAAGGGAGAAGCTAAGGATAAAGAGGTAGTTGCAAGTGTTTTAAATGGAGGACAGAAGTTTAAGGCTGTCCTGTGAACTAGGACATGAGATTTCATTCTGGGATGAACATGGAATCCGTAACAGTGGGCAATATTTGAAACACCCACTGATGGAAAAGGATAATTTAAAAGGTTGCTGAGTGACAAAGATATCCCAACTGGGACTGAGAAGGATCAATTTCCAGCTACAAATCTGCATTTTGACTGCCCCCTGCAGCCCCCCAACCCCAGCCCAGCAGGAATGTAGGAGGTCGTGATCAGAGGATGGGATATTGGTTTTAAGAATTCCAAGGTGGAACCTTATGAATGCTCACATATAAAGGGAAATCGTCAATGAGAAACGTCTATTTTCTGATTATTATTTGTTAAATGAAACATTTATTGATTACCTACTCTGTGCTCTGTGGAGAATAATTATTCAACTAATCACAAGCATCCACTGAGCACCTACTATGTGCTCGACACTCTGTTAGGCACCCAACATTCAAAGCTAAATGTCCCCTACCCTTAAGGTGCTTCCATTCTGATAGAGGAATCACACAAGAGAGTTGCAAAGGCACAGCAGCCTAATGGACACTCTGATAGAGGCACACACAGGATGCTGGGAAATTGTGAAGCACACAAGTCCAAACCCAGAGTGGATAGGGGGAGGAAGAAGGAAGATTTCCTGATGTGGCCATGCCTGAGACGTAAAGACAAGTGAAAAGGGGGTTAGGCAGCGTGGTTGGATGAGGCCAAAAGAGACACACAATAAGGCTAAAGAGAGAAAGAGGGCCAGATCATAACAGACTTTAAGGACTATACTAAGGAATTTGAATTCTATCCATTAAGTCTCCTTTTTATTTTTATTCTTATTTTTTGGCAAATTACACTAAAAGCAAGCAGGTGTTTACCTCCAGGGATATAGTAGCATAGCCTAAAATGGGTGTTGTTTGTGTGAAGATTCTTTGAGGGCCTGTGTTTAAAAACAAATGTGAGGGGCGTCGGGGTGGCTCAGTCGGTTAAGCGTCCGTCTTCGGCTCAGGTCATGATCTCACGGTTTGCGAGTTCAAGCCCCGTGTCAAGCTCTGTGCTGACAGCTCAGAGCCTGGAGCCTGCTTTGGATTCTGTGTCTCCTCCTCTCTCTGCCTCTCCCATGCTCATGCTCTGTCTCCCACTATCTCTCAATAATAAATAAACATTAAAAAAATAAAAAAAAAACCAAATGTGAATGTTTGAACCTATTCTAATATATCAATTTTAATATTTTTTGCCTTCAAATCAATTAATCTTCAAGAAGGTGCCTCACGCTCTTGCAGGAGCTTCCTGCCTGTAAATTTTGGCTCTAGGTAAATAAGAAATCATTGCATTATTTTAAGCAAGACCATTGCATAATCAGATTTCTGTTTTAGAAAAATAACCTGGCAACAATGTGTTGTATGGTTTGGGAAACCAAGACTAGCAATAGGAAAAGCATTTGGGAGGCTTTACAGTAATCCAGACGGGAAACGAATTCCTCACCACCATCAATATGAGTAGAAAGATGGATGTACAGTCAAGGATAACTAAGGAAAAAGAGTTTCAGTGAATTATGCTGTGAGGAGTGGAAAGTTAACATGGCTACCAGAATTTTCGACCGAATGCTATTCCCTAATATGGTAGGTAGAGAAGGAGAGGCAGGGTCTCAGGATCAGAAGAAATAGTTCTGTTTGGGACACTGAATTTGAGGTTCCTGTGGGCCATCCATGTACTGATGACCAACATACAGTCAAACACATATTTGGGAATGACCGGGATATATGTGGAAAGTAAGGCCCTGTGAGTGGAGAAGGTCACCAGGCACAAGGCCTTAGAGTTTATAAAGTAGTTGGAGAAGTGATATGGAAATGAGAAATGAAACTGCTAGCAAGTAAATCGGTACGTCAGTTCCAACAGAATGTAAAGTGCTGTGGGGACAAGAGAGTAAGGGACTGACCGAATGAGATGTGCTCCTCAAGGAAAGCCATCCTTGAGGATTGGAAAGCAAATCCTTGAATATATAGTTTGAATATAAATGTATTTTAATCTCATCTCTAGGACGTTTTTGTAGCTTTAGGGGCAATAGGGCATAATATATGAGTTAGGCCTGCCCTGCCTTTGTATCTATATGGGACTTTCCCAAGTAGTCCAGAGAAGGAGAGAGGGAGGGAAAATTCTTAGTCCAGCCTCTCAGTTTCGCATGTCAAAGCTACATTTACGTAAGTCGTGGGCTCCTGGAGCTCTCATCTTAACTTTCTTCAGAACAGTTACTTCTCCAGTTTGCAACCTGTGAGTGGGTGGAAACTTTCACGGTACTAGATTCAAAATGACATAAATTTAAAAAAAAATTAAATATCGGTGAAACATGCCGACAGGTAGAGAAAGACAGACATAAAAACCCCTAAATTCTCAGTCAGTCGCATCTGACCCGGCAAACCTTACTGCAACTTTTTACGGCGTTTATTTTTCACCAAAAACATTCTTTAGATTTTCTCCATTCAATATGTCTGTCTTTTGTACTGGGCAAAGAACAGTGCAACCTGTTTAAAAACCAAGAATTCCGGGGCGCCTGGGTGGCTTAGTGGGTTGAACATCTGACTTTGGCTCAGGTCATGATCTCCTGGTTCGTGACTTCGAGCCCCATGTTGGGCTCCACACACTGACCTCGCAAAGCCTGCTGGGGATTCTCTCTCTCCTTTTCTCTCTGCCCTTCTCCCGCTTGTGCTCTGTCTCTCTCAAAATAAACAAATGAACTGAAAAAATTAAAACACAAGAATACTGTAATTGCGACTAAGCTTTCCTGTCCACATCTCCTTACCAAGTCTCTAGTCTCTACCACTGATGTCACAGCCAAAGTCAAATGAGCTCAGCAAATGTTTTGTCTCCTGAACGGCCCGAATCAGCTTTGCTCTACACAGGCAGGTCACCTGTGAGTTCTCTGTGACTCTAGTTTCCAAAGTCTTAATCTTGGAACTTTCTGAAGGGCCACAAGATTTATGTGGCCATAAGTGAAACAGTTCTTCTGGAATGAATAAGATCTAAAAGTTTAGAAATCCTCAGGCTATTCTCTAAACAAAGATGTGGGAAACTATTAATGTTTATATTGAAGATTCCCTAGTGTTCATTTTCTTTCTTACTTTCTTTTTTTTTTTTTTTTTTTCTTTTTTGGTCCTTGCAGGATATGAATGGTTATATCCTTTGTAATCCCTGTGCACTTGCCTGTATGCAGGCTACCCCCTGCTTGAGACGCGGGAGAAGGTGGAGAGGTAACTTACCTGCATTAGTCATAAAAGGGGGCCAAATGTTCACACATGCATGCGTGTGCACGTGTGACACACACACACACACACACACACACACACAGTCTTCTTAATCCTTGTTTAAAAACAGCTCTGAAGACCTGGAAGGACGAAGAAAGTAAATAAATTTATTCTTTATCATGTGCGGCTAGGCTGACTTATTCATTAGGCATGATAAAGGCAGGGTCCAGGGTCTACAATACTTTTAGCAGCCCACAGAAGTGTTTTGGTTTCTTTTAAAATTAGAAGCAAAAAAAAAAGAAAAGAAAAGAAACCTTGAAATGTAAGAAATATGTAATGTTAATATATTCATCTTTCTGGTGCGCCTGGGTGGCGCAGTCGGTTAAGCGTCCGACTTCAGCCAGGTCACGATCTCGCGGTCCGTGAGTTCGAGCCCCGCGTCAGGCTCTGGGCTGATGGCTCAGGGCCTGGAGCCTGTTTCCGATTCTGTGTCTCCCTCTCTCTCTGCCCCTTCCCCGTTCATGCTCTGTCTCTCTCTGTCCCAAAAATAAATAAAACGTTGAAAAAAAAATTAAAAAAAAAAATATATTCATCTTTCTGCCCACGCAGCTACAAAATAGAGCCATTAATACTTTTGTTTTGTTTTGTTTTGTTTATGAGGGGAGAGATGACAAAGACAAAGGGGCAGGGCTCTTAAAAGCCATATGGCGGCCAGCATGTCTGTGCTCCATTCAGTTGGCTGTAGAGATCCTGAAGACAGTAACTGAGCCAAGCCTCTCAGTTCCAGAAGCAGGATGCTAACGAAGCCAGAATCTGGGGTTTCATTCCTAAAAAAATCAGTTACTTCGGAGAATTCCTAATGAATTCACTTGCTTCAGGGAAAACATATTCCATAGCAACCAAGCCATCTGCCACGTGCATGATGTGATCACAAAGTGAGATCAGATGTGACAACACATAACATGGCTCAATGCAGACTCTGTCACTCCTGGGGAAAATGACTAGGAAATCCGTGTGCTTTAAAAAAAATTAACCTATGGCAGCACTTACGATGTTAACAAACCACCAGGAAACTCCGTGGTTTGGAAAAAAACAAAAAAAACACCAGCATTTACTATCTCCCAGTTCTGGGAGGTCAGGAGTTTGGCCCACAGCTGGGCAGTTCCCTGCAGTCAGTTGGTACCTCGGCAGGGACAGGAGGCTTCACTCACAGGCTGGCTATGGTCAGAGAACCCAGTTCCTCCCCATCATGGCCTCTCCTGCTGGCTAGACCTGGCCTTCCTCATGTCCTGAAGGAAGCAAATTCCGTTTCTGTCATACCACGTCCGTTGGCCAAAGCAAGTCATGTGTTCAAGATCAGCTTCAAGAGATAGAGAAACAGACTTTTCTTCATGGGAATAGTTGCAGAGTCACTTTGCAAGGGGTGTGCACACAGGGATGGGAAAACTCAACGGCCATCTTTTCCAACCTCCCACACCCCTTCCTTCAAAATCCTCGTATCAATACTTGTACCGTGCCACCTTCTTGAACTTTCATGTTCCCATGATTGTTTTTACAGTTTAAGCTAAAGCTTAGGTTGGTTTCAGGAGAGGAGAGGGAATGGAGAGACAGCTGAAACAAGCCCAGCATTTCCTTTGAAACTATGTTTTGTATGATGTTTTTAATGTTTACAGCATGGTGCAACAGAACAAGGCTGATTCTGTATCGGGCCAGTCTGACTTCATATCACAGCTTTGCCCCTTGCTGTGTGACCATGGGAGAGTTACCTACTCATTCTGAGCATTGCTTTCCTGTTCTGTGAAATAGAGATAACGCACCTCCCACCCAGGGCTGTTGGAGACCGAGAGAGAAGTGCATAGTTGGCCAAGCACGAGCAGGCACCTGATAGTTCTTACCATTGGGATAACAATGATTACATCTGGTAAGTTGCTAATTAAAATAAAATCAACTCAACAGTGACTTTGAAGTAAGTTCTGTGCACAAATAAACTCTCCACAGTTTATCTCTGTTTTTCACGTGCTTTCCTGAATTTTACGTATTGAATGATTATACATCCTGGTTCCACGATTTCTATTGCTAATGTGAAACCAGCTCTGAAGTGGAATAGGGATGTCTTCCAAGAGCCAATATAGCTTTATTGGAAAGTTTTATAATCAAATCAAACCAATCACAATGTAATGCCATACAATTAGAATTTAAAATTTTATTTCTCCCATTCGTACGTCTGACCACAGTCTATTTTTTTTCTCTCTTTCATTTTTGAAGTTCGAGATTAAAGTATACACTGATCACGACTGTTTCTTTCAAGTTGAATGCATGTACTTTTCTCAATTACATTCCTCGTGTTCCACTGATGGTTACCAGAGGGGAGGTGGGCAGTGGATGGGTGAAAAAGGTGAAGGGGATTTAAGGAAGGCACTTGTGATGAGTGTTGAATCATTATGTTTTATACCTGAAACTAATATTACACTATATGTTAACTAACTGGAATTAACATAGAAACTTTAAAAACTTCCTTGTTTTTGATTTGCTCTTTTCCATTTTAATCATATCAATGACTTATTATCTCAAGCTATTTTCTTAATTTCTCATCCTGTAGTTCCATATTGTAAAATAAAGGCTTTCTTGTTTTGAAAGGGCGGGCCTACGCCAGCCAACTCCATCTTGTTCTGTGTCCTTCACCTTGACTACACCTCCTCCCCTTGAGTAACCCCCCCTCACCTGCCTAACAGGGCTCGGACCCTTCCCCAGGACCCTTCCCCAGCCAATCGGCTGAGGCCACAGCCATTACCTCACCAACTGCCCCCAGGCCCCAATAAAACCTTTGTCCTTTTGAAACTCGCTCTCTTTCCCTGGTATCTCACCGCTGCGTCGGTGCAGGTAGGGGATTGAGCTCGAGCTAGCTCGAATAAAGGCTCTTTGCTTTTGCATCGGACTCGGCTCCCTAGTGGTCTTTGGGGATCACGAATTCTGGGCATAACAGTTTCAAGATTCTTAAAAGACAAAATCTCCATCTTCGTGCATCAAAATACATTCACTTGTTTTATACTTAAATGATGTGTAACCTTAGGATATCATCAAGCTTTCAAGATGCCATATAGATGAAGGTCTTGGACTTTGTTCTTACCTGGGTATGAGATTACTCATAGTTAAGTTAAATAGAGGTTATATAATAAATGTGAAAATAATATCAAAACACAACTAAGTTAAAAAGAATTTTATCGGGAAAGTATAGTCCTTTTCTACTGATATTTACATGTCAGTGACATGAAATTTCATGATTTGTAACTTGGAAAGAACATATATGAAATGAATAATGTCTATATAATTTGAGGGTAGGCTATGATACCACTAGCCTTGTGATTCAAATTGTATCCTTATGTATGTTAATTTTCAGACTCTTCCTTAGGCTTTCTTTGTAAACATTCCACTTAAAGAAAGAAAGGTAAACTCTTAGTACCCTCATTCATTCAGTCTGATTTAAAATGAAAACCCAATTTTTACTTAGAATTTGTAAACTTGACTGGGGCGCCTGGGTGGCTCGGTTGGTTGGACGTCCGACTTCAGCGCAGGTCATGATCTCACAGCCTGTGAGTTCGAGCCCCGCATTGGGCTCTGTGCTGACAGCTGGAGCCTCTTTGGATTCGGTGCCTCCCTCTCTGTCTCTGCCCCTCCTCCACTCACACTCTGTCTCTCTCCCTCTCTCAAAAATAAACATTAAAATTTTTTTTCAATAAAAAAAAAGAATTTGTAAACTTGGAAAGTGGATGACATTTCTGGATTGATTAGGTTTAATGAATTATTCATCCCTCTTTTTTGTCACCAGATACAATAATGCCAAAAAAACATGGCATATGTATTTATGTAAATTGCATATATATGTGTAAATTATAAACATATAATTAATATAAATTTTATATTAAGACCAAATATGTGAGTCTATATTTACACACACTTGTATTTTCGTGTGTATGTGTGTGTGTGTATGTGCAGAATACTAAAGGAATTTTTCATCCCAGGTTGAAGGTGGAGAAAGTTTACTTTTCTCTAGATCTCATTAATTGCACAGGAGGTACTCAACAGTGTAGGAAAGATACTCAACAAATATTGCTGGAACATATTCATGTATTAATAATAAATGTTTGGGAAAATAAATAGCTAAAACTTAAGAGCATATGTCTTCATTATCTAACTTATTCTGTTCTAAAAGCCTTTAATTCTGCATGGACAGTTCTATTTGCCAAGGTTCCCTTGATAAAACCCCATGATTTACTACCAGTGAGCAAAATCTAGAAAGTTTCTCATCTGGCCCACTTTTCGCACCCACTCTACTTCTACTACCTAATGTATAAATAACTCAGGGATGGATATGTTTAGACAAAATCAATGATTTGGAAATACTAGCTGAACATGAGCTTACCCAGAGAGTGCATCAATGAAATAAACTTGGGCTCCAGCGTGCCTTCGCGGTCACTGGTTTATGAGCATCAGAAACTGTTCTCCTGAAAGGTTGGTTGGATGAGTTTAGGTGTGAATCAAGAGAAAAAGGTTTTCTCAGCAAGAAACATACCAGAAAAGGAAGCATAGCTGTGTGAGTGGCAATTTTCTTAATATTCATTAAGAGATCTATGAGTTTGGTCATCCATGCGTAGAAAATATTAAATATATGCAAATTTATCTTCTCTGAGTTGATTTCTTTAACACGCCTATAAGAAATAATAATAGTTTCCTCAGTCTAGAGATATGTAGGTATAAGTTCGCTCATATGTATTACAGGAAAAATTAAAACATGGTTTCAGAATGTGCAAATTAATGACGAACTCTTAACCATTAGGATTATCCAGTGAAATAATTTTATGGTGAAATAATTTCTTCATACATGAGATGAGTAGCGGTTATGCTTCCCTGTTTTTGCTTTTGTAAATTTTAAATAGATCTTTTAATAGATCTATTAGATGTTGAAACCATGAACTATTTAATTAGTTACAGCTTGCATGCAAGTTTTTGCAAAATTGACTGTATTTAGCATAATGTTTTTGTGTTCTGTGATAACAATCTTAATCAGAAATTCTCTTTTAGTGTAAAAGTATAATTTCGTTTCCATTTCTTTTCCCTTTAATCACGTGTTTATTTCATGAAACATGTAATCTCCAGGGGAGCGATTTAACAGACTGTGATATATTCATGTATAAAATACAATTGTTCCGTTGTGACAAAGAGAACTAGGTAGAAGCATGGAGAGAAAATGATCTGGAACCAAAAATTCACATAAGAATTATGGAAGGAGTTCGTTGAGAAAAACTAATAAAATCAAAACAGAGTAGAGAGTTTGTAGGTAGTGTTATAAGTCCTTGAAATGGTTGTAGTTTTCATATTGCTACTGGTAGTAGGGCTTTTTCCCTGTAGTCTTCTTGGAGGAATGGACTAAAATATACACATATAACTGGATGTTGCATATTTCCAAATCATTGGCTGTATGATTAATTGTCACATTTCAATATCCTGAGTGTGACGATGTAAAGAGACATTTTCTCAGCAGAAAAGAATGAAACGAATTTTGTGTTTTCCTTGTCAAATTTCAGCCATGTTTTAAAAATTCTTTCGGTTCATTAAAACCCCAGACTCTAGTCCAAGTGATAATAAATCATTTTGATAGCATGTGTCTTTTCATTTGATACGTAGTTTTACTCCAGAAAACAAATCTATCTAGATTCTTTGGGGGGCTTGTCAAAATTAAATGTGAGTCCCAACTTAGGAAAAGAAGTGAAATCATCCCCAGCCATACTTGTAACCTGGTAGTTTGGAAAGACACTTAGCTCTTGGTATGTAGCTTCTAAAATGTGGACATGAAACCAATGGTAACCGATACCGTTGTTAGGGTGTTTACTGTGTTTCTGCAGGATGCACTTGACGAATAGTATCTCTAATCAGTATCTCATAGTAGCTGCATTTTACACTCAAGGAGACAGAAGAACAGTAATTAGCACTGTGCATCAAATCACCTGATTTCTGAAAATATGCAACCTAAGAACCATCGTCGATACTTTTCCAAGAACATCTTTTCCAAGAGCATCATTTATACCTACCAGGCATTTCCTCTGCAAACTTGCGTATTATGATATCAATACTCCGGATAGGAAAGCAGTAAGATGGGCATTGGCAGACATGTGTTCTAGATCCACTTTGCCATCAGTTAGCAATGTGAACTGGCACAGTCAACGTCTTCTGGCTACGGTACACTCATGAAACAGCAGGGTTGGATAAGACCGCTAGAGGCTTATTCCGACTCCCAAAGTTTCCTTACAGGCTTAAATACATCTCTGGACACAGATTCCTTTCTGTAGGGAGAACTAGGGCTGTCTATTGAGGGAGCTTTTGCTTTAAAAAGAGAAAGTCCATGCTGACTCTCAATTGTGCTTCAACATCGTCCAGTAGTAAGACATTCACTTCAGCTGATCTGTGTCCTTGACATGCTCTCTCTCCTTAAATACTATACCCATCAGACAAGAAAAAGTGTGTGATTGTTGATTAAGGGAGAAAAATCAAGTGTCCTAGATTGACCAATTTATTTATGTTTGATGAGGGGGCGGGGGGAGTTATGTACGTTAAAATGATTGAGGTTTTATGAAGAAATGTTTCAAGAAGCCAGTATGAATGTAAACTTGAATCAGCTATTTTTCTTCTTATGTTTCTTATTTTTATAAGAAGTAAAATAAAATGAAAGCTGTCTTATCACTTGAGTTAATGCTCCTTTATTTGCTTCTCTCTGTTCCTATCTGTGTGGGTATATATGATCTCCCCATAGTCCAACAGATGAAGCCTTAAAGGATTTTCAAGCATTCTATCTGTATAAGATATTGACTCAGTTTCTAGCTAACAGGCTAGCTTTTACGACAAAAGCAGAATGGGAAACAAAGTTCCCTTATCCCCGACTCAGGAATATTCTTCTTCCAGCCCTAAGTTTGGAGCCCTTGACTTTAACCTCACTGTGCTTTTTGTCTGATCAGGAGGGGCTATTTATGAGGAGTCATACAAAATAAACATGGAAAGTTCACTGTAGAATATGACAACCACTTTAAATAATGTTGACTTAATTAAACTTTAAACTTTATTTATATATTTTATGGCTTTAGTGTGAGCTCTTCTCGGATGTTTACTTCAGCGGAAGATCCATCATGTGAGGACCTTGAGAGGAATTAATCCCCCTACCCCTGGCACAGAACTGAGTTCCAACAATTCAGATCTAAATATTTAGTGGTGGATGATACATGTTTATGGAACAGAGGGCAGCGTGACATTTAAATGTGAACTGCAGTTTCCATCTTGAGCATATGGTTGAAAAGACACTAGAAGCTGCAATTATGCCAACCGACGGAAGTCAAGTTTTTTTATGCTTGTCTTTTTTTCCCCTTTCACCCATTCCATCTGTTTCTGAGGGCTCTTTAACCAAACCATTCCTACAATCAACTTTCCAGAAAAGAAGTTCCCTGACTCTTACGCGTTTGGTAGTGCATCCCATGGTTAAACTAATAGCCTTGCTGGGTGTCAGCCAAAGGTTACAGGCCTCTCAAAATATTCCTGGAAGAAAAAAAAAAAAGTGTATCACTAAACTGAAGTTTCTCATTAGTAACCCTGTGGTGTCTAATCTGTGAAATTACGTGATTAACTCCTTTGCAGAGTCAGCTTTGATTGAGGTTTGCAATCCCACAGGAAGTTATTAAAAGTATCACCAAGATAATTCCCTAGCTTTGTACTTGGCCCCTGGGGTAAAGGAAATAGATCATTAGATGAATATTTTATAATAAAGTCATAGATCACTCACAATTATTAAATGACTGTCAAGGAAGATTATTATTTTAAGAGTTGAGGACAATGTGATTTGAAAAACAAATAAAAACCATGAAAGAATTTCTTACTTCCTTTGTGTTGGAAAAGAAAGGGGAAACATAACTGGTTTCTCCCCCATGCTTTTTGAAGCTGATATTTTAACGTCTTTTTTTCATATACAGATATCTTACCCTGTGTGTCTTTTCCCTGGAGTTGCTTCGATGTTCCTTCGATGAAAGGGATAGTTATTGTAAGGAAAGTGTGCAAGAGAAAATATGTTTAAAAACATAGTGCAGAAATACCTCATGAATATGTCTAAGTAATGTGATATTTTTCCTGCAGGAGAAGACATGTGGCCATGTTCATGGTCAGTAGCCCACCAGAGGTTTATAGAGGTTACTCTATTCATTAATTTCATTCACAAAATAATCTTTATCAGTCAGGACTCCTAGCCGATGGTAAAGAATAAAATAAAAAAAAAATCTTATAAAGAAAAACAATACCAGATAGCTCACATTTTTATTCCCAAACCACCACTCAATGGAGCTATTTATGGTAACTTCAGCTGGATGTTTGGCTTTTGAAGCTCTGCTCTAGGTTCTGAATCTAATTCCGCTTCAGACAAAAACACTTTACATGTCCTTTTCTTATTTTGCTTTTCAAAATATTTACTGTAACTTTTTTATTTAAAAGAAAACCCTAATTAACAAAGTACATGGTTTCTTTTAGAACCAGTCTCTGACCAGGTTGGGTTCTATAATAAAAAGCCCCATTGGTTATTCAACCAAACCATTTAGACACCTGAGTTTGGTCACACTGGCACTTGACCCTCATTGGATCGTGATACTTAAAGTTGGCAAGTGGATGCTGTAGAAAAAGCCTGTGACATGTGAGAAAATCTTCGCACACGTAATACCAAGCCTTTTATAAATGTTCAAATGTCAAACTCAATGAATAGAGGGAGCAAAGCATGACATTGGTAAAAGACTGAATCCTTTTTTCTTAAGTTCATTTATTTATTTTGAAAGGGAGAGAGAGAGAGAGAGAGAGAGAAACAGGGTGGGGGAGGGGCAGAGAGAGAGAGGGTGGGGGAGAGAGAGAATCCCAAGCAGGCTCCTTACTGTCAGTGCAGAACCCGATGCTTGGCTTGAACTCACAAACCATGAGATCATGACCTGAGCTGAACTTGGATGCTTAAACCAACTGAGCCACCCAGGCCCCCCAAGGCTGAATCCTTTTGATTTGTTTTTCTGTTTAGTTTGTTTCCTTCTCTATGATTTTCTCTTTTTTTTTTTAATTTTTAGAAGTTTATTTATTTTTGAGAGAGAGAGAGAGAGAGAGAGAGAGAATGCAAGTGGGGGAGGGGCAGAGAGAGAGAGGGAGACACAGAATTTGAAGTGGGCTCCAGGCTCCTAGCTCTCAGCACCAAGCCAGATGTGGGGCTCGAACTCATAAACCATGAGACCATGACCTGAGCTGAAGTTGGAGCAATTCCATTGAATAGTTACACCCTTCTGAAAAATAAAATATTATTTCAAAATAAGAGATTACACCAATGTGCATAGCCTTTTTTTTTTGTTTTTTTCGTTTGAAGTCAATAGAAGCATAAAGTGCAGTGTAGGATCCAATAAGTAGAGAAATACTGAAGACTGATGTAGAGGGAAATACGAGCTTTATAGATGCCCCATGATGCTTTCATAGTCCTTTTAGAATGGAGCCTAGTGGGGACTCTAGTAGTGTGTGTGTGTGTGTGTGTGTGTGTGTGTGTGTGTGTATAAGCACATCTAGTTGCCACGCCAACACTAAAGAGGGTAATAAGAAATGCAGTTCTGGGGGCGCCTGGGTGGCTCAGTTGGTTAAGCGTCCAACTTTAGCTCAGGTCATGATCTCGCGGTTCGTGAGTTCAAGCCCCGCGTCGGGCTCTGTGCTGACAGCTCAGAGCCTGGAGCCTGTTTCAGATTCTGTGTCTCCCTCTGTCTCTCTGACCCTCCCCCGTTCATGCTCTGTCTCTCTCTGTCTCAAAAATAAATAAACGTTTAAAAAAAAAAAAGAAATGCAGTTCTGGTGGTTCTTCTAGTAATTTTTGCTCGCTGTCATCAGGGCTGCTGGAAGGCGTGGACAGCCTTCTGCCCAACACTGGCAACTGTGCACTCACAGAGCCAGCTCCCTGATTCACAGGGAGCTTACGTTGTGTGATGTGAGGACTGCTGAAGGGGTTCTTACCCAACACGCCCTCCTCCACGGGAAGTCATTGCTAAGAATTCCATTCGGCTCATTAACATACAAGGATGGGAAAAACGCACGTTCGTGTTCAGGGATAGAAAAATGTGTGGTCATAGCCATCCGTGAGTACGTAAGTGACCTACTATTTCATAGGTCACATTAGCTACCCAGAAACATTTAGTCCTGTCTTTTATATAATATATAGCGCTCACTTACCCTGTGCCACGCACTGTGCTACACTTTTTGACACAGAGGAGAAACCTGGAGCACAGGAATGCAAAGTAATTTTCCCCGTGTCACCCAGCTGAGGGATGATGAAGCCGAGATTAAAACCCAGATAGCCTTACCCCAGGACTAGAACCTCAGTGCCCACTGCCTGTGTGTGAGACCCAGGACGAGGCCGGAACAGACAGGTCTGGAGGACGTATGAGAAGCAAGCCCAAGCCCATTAGGAAAGTCTGTGGATGGAAAGCTGCCTGCAAAGGACCAGATCTAAGGAAGATGCCACGAGCAGGCAAGACGCATGCTGTTTGTTGTTGGGTGCCCAAGGCCAAGAGGAAATAGACGGGGGGAAGGGAGACCCTTAAAGGTCAGTCTTACCAGCAGGCTGCCCTGACTCTGCTTTCTAGACGAATTCAGTCTTAGCTGTAGCTCCATTACACAGGACTTGGCTTTTTCACAGATATAAGCAAAATGCAGAAAACTACATCACAATATTATAAAATGCAAGACGTAGATGAACACAAAGATTTGGCCCGCCCATCCCCCCGTCTAGATGGAGAAACTGACCACTCAGAGGGGTTAAGCATTCTGCCCAAGGTCCCACAGTATGTTCATCCCAAAGCTCAAAGCAAGAGTTCAGCCTCTTCCAATCTTTCACCTGTGTAAAAGGCTCCCACCTCCCACCTACCGTAAGCACCTACCCCCTGCTCCGGCTTCTAAGGAAAGTATCTAATACCCTCTCTGTGTATCTGAACTCTGATGCTTTCTGCTGCTTAAGAAATGCATCAGGATTCTGTCTGTGCTCCAGCTGCATGACCTCTGCAATTAGACAGATGGCACCAGCATAATCCCCATTGCTTTGTGAATAAAGTGCTTATATTCAAACACCCAGGTTTCAATTAACTTTAATCACCAAGGCTTCGAGAAGGAGCAAGCTAGCTGAAGACCATACCTCAGGACCTCTTCGCCTCTTTTGCAAGGCTCCGCTCATTCCCCAAACCACACACTGATACACACAAATTATCAGAATTTAGGAATGGAAGAACCGTGGTACTTTTTTGGGATCTGCCCGGGACACCCGAGTTTTTTTTTTTTTTTTTTTTTTTAATGGTCGAATTAGCCCAATGAAATGCTAGTTTTCATGGGCTTCGGAGTCAGAGTTACCTAAGTCGGAATCCTCAGTCTCTCCTATCCAAGCTGGGTCAACTTGGAAAAGCTAACTCCCCTCCAGAGGGAACCCTTGCGAAATGGCAAACATGGGCTTTGGGGAGGAGGCCTCATTTGTATTCTTCATCCACACCTCATTAGCTATATAGGTTCTTGGACAAACTTCCTAATTTTTCGGAGCTCATGTCTCCGTTGGTAAAACGTGTGTTCCAAACCCTACTTCTTACAGTGTCCAGTTTAGGTCTGAGATGATGTTTGTAAAATGCTTGAGACAGTGGTGGGCACAAAGCAGATACTCAGTCAACGTGAGCTTCCCTGTCTTTTCCTTTCGGATTCTTGTTTCCCTTACTTGTAATCGGTGAATACCATACTTGACCTCGGGAGGCTCGTGTCAGGTCACAATCGATGCGAAATCGTAAGCACCAGGCGCCCACACCGAAGAAGCTGAAGATAAATAAATTCGCTGCCAGGTGCCCAGCGGCCAAGTCACGAGGCGCGCTGAGCTTGGATGACCGCGGTCCCCCGCCAGCACTCTGGGGTCAGGGCATAGCTCTCAGGCCCAGAGGGAAGGAGGAGCCCTGGGGAGGAGTGGGGAATGGTAGCCCGCACAGCCTCCTGTAAATGGTTCATCTGTGAGCGGAAGTAGGCTGCAGAGAGAAGGCGGGAACTCGTAATGGAGAAAATTCCAGTAACGACTCTTGGGTCTCACGTCACCGAGAGGCGCGGCCTCCGCGGGCTGGTCCACCCAGTGTGAGCAAGAGGAATGCCACCAGGAACCGCTTTGTAAAGACACAAAGCACGGTCGTAAGGACCGTGGGATTTCACTCCACCTGCACATGCGTCTGGACGGCTACCAGCCGGCCCCAGAAATTACCTGGCTGCTATGCCTATCCCAACCACATGCCTCACCGAGTGCAGATGGGGAGTATCCTGTGATGGGACCAGAAGCCACCGCACAAAGCAGAGGCAAGGCTTCCGTCACGTGGGCACTTCATAACATTTTGGGCAGCTTCGGTTTTTTATTTTATTTTTTAAAATTTTTTCAATGTCTGCTTGCTTATTTTTGAGAGAGAGAGAAACAGAGCGTGAGCAGGGGCGAGGCAGAAAGAGAGGGAGACACAGACTCCGAAGAAGGGTCCAGGCTCTGAGCTGGCAGCCCAGAGCCCCACGCAGGGCTCGAACTCCCGAACTGTGAGATCACGACCTGAGCTGAAGTCAGACGCTTAACGGACTGAGCCACCCAGGCGCCCCCTGAATTTTTGAAAAAGTAGAATCTAAGTAAATGATTCTGTACCTTAAAGTAAGGTAGTACGTAAAAACATTGATTACAGAAGCTGTTATTAAACAACAGTTTCCTCTATTTCAGGTTAAACCTTAGAAACCTTTTTTTTAAAACAATGAAATAAACTCTATCCGTATAAATTCCATTGCTTTTTAAAGTTATAATGATTAAGAAAACATACAGTGCTAAAATGTCTCATGACCTGCTCTGAGCTGCTCTTTTAGAAAAATAAGTCTGGGGGCGCCTGGGTGGCGCAGTCGGCTGAGCGTCCGACTTCAGCCAGGTCACGATCTCGCGGTCCGTGCGTTCCAGCCCCGCGTCAGGCTCTGGGCTGATGGCTCAGAGCCTGGAGCCTGTTTCCGATTCTGTGTCTCCCTCTCTGCCCCTCCCCCGTTCATGCTCTGTCTCTCTCTGTCCCAAAAATAAATAAACGTTGAAAAAAAAATTAAAAAAAAAAAAAAGAAAAAGAAGTCTGAAAGAATAGCTCATCAGCTCACATTACTGGTTCTTGCTCACGTATGCATGCAAACACACATAGTTAAATTTAAATGCCAGGTAAATACCAAAAATATTAGCGTAAGTATGTCCTGTGAAATATGCTTAGTTGCATGTGATGTCTTTGCACTAAAATATTCTTTATTTTCTGAAATTTGAATTTAGCTGCGTGCTAATTATTTTATTTGCTAAATGTGGCAACCTTAACACAGCTGTACATATGCACACACACAGGATAAGTAAAAGAATCTTTTAACCCGCTATGCCTCCTGTGAAGGTTTTGCAAAACTACCTACCCCGAAGTTTTGTTTTGTTTTGTTCTGTTTTAAGTTTATTTATTTACTTTGAAAGAGATAGAGACAGCATGCGTGGGAACCAGGCAAATAGAGAGGGAGAGAGAGAGAATCCCAAGCAGGCTCTGAGCTGCCACAGCAGAGTCTGACCCACAAAGCTGGAGATCGTGACCTGAGGGGAAACCAAGAGTCGGTGGCTTAACCGCCTGAGCCACCCAGGCCCCCCCAACACACTATGAAGTTCTAAATGAATCTTTGGGTCTGGAAGTTCTACACAGCCTTCCATCGATAAGAGCCAGCATAATCACTAAACTTCGAGGCGAATGACACGTGACCCCAACCTATCTCATAATTCCCTGCTTCCTGTTTCTTCTTATGCTCACTTGCCTTACCCATCTGCAGACTCCTGAACTCTTGTTCCTCTCTTGCCCAGCCATCCTTGGCCACCTAGTTGTGCATCCATCATCCTGTTGGATTCTCCTTCTAATCCCCTAGAATCCCCAAAGTATTCCTCCTTCTCCGCTGCCTCAGCTAAGGCCGCCATTGACATTCAGCTAAGCTCATCCTACAGGCCTACTCCCCTGCCCGCCCTCATCGTTGCCGTCTTCAAACCTCAACTTCTTCAGTGGCTCAGCCCTGTTTTCTTTCTGTTCTTTCTTTCTGAAATCTCTACCATCAATTTAGATTTCCTCCAGCTTCCATGCTGATGGCACTTTCAAAACGATTGTTTCGCAGTCGTCTGATTTTAATCATGCTCCTGATTACTCTGCTAAACCATCACATCCACCTTCAATGCGTGTGACACGTGGAGTCTTGACCTTGCTCCCTCTGATCGTAGCCTCTTAATATCCATCATAATAAAAGCTCTATGTGAAATGGAAATAGAAGAAAACTACTTAAGTATGATAAACACGAGTTAACAAAACCCTAGTGTATGAAATAGTTAAATACTGAGATAATTTCCACTAAACCCAGAGCTATGTGAAAGGTACCTGCTAATACTATTATAATTCAACATCACTTGGAAGGCTTTAACAAATGCAATGTGAAAATAAATACAATTAATCAATATTAAAGAAGAGGAAGCAAAGTTAGCTATACATACTTGCAAAATGATTAGATGCCCAGTATACGTAAAAGACTGTATAGGGGTACCTGGGTGGCTCAGTCAGTTAAGTGTCCAACTTCGGCTCAGGTGATGATCTCGCAGTCTGTGAGTTCGAGCCCCGTGTCAGGCTCTGAGCTGTTTTAGATTCTGTGTCTCCCTCTCTCTCTCTGAACCCTCCCCCATTCATGCTCTGTCTATGTCTCAAAAATAAATAAATGTTTAAAAATTTTTTTTAAAAAAGACTGTATAAAAATACAATAGGAGTGTCTGGGTGGTTCAGTCAGTTGAGTGTCTGACTCTGGCTCAGGTCATGATCTCACGATTCATGAGTTCAAGCCCCACGTCGGTCTCTGTGTTGACAGCTCAGTGCCTGGAGCCTACTTCAGATCCGTGTCACCCTCTCTCTCTCTGCCCCTCCTCTGCTCTCTCTCTCTTAAAACTAAACAAACATTTTCAAAAATATACAATAAAGTAGCCAGATAAGAGAAAAAAGTAACAAGAATAGACTTTCTTTACATTAGCTACCAGTTCAAGATCCAAAGTGAAAAACAAATATCAGTCATTACTAGCAAATCAAACAAAAAAAATACTTAGGGATATTTTTATAAGAAAGGCATGGGACTTGGGCACCTGGGTGGCACAGTCGGTTAAGCGTCCGACTTCAGCCAGGTCACGATCTTGCGGTCCGTGAGTTCGAGCCCCGCGTCGGGCTCTGGGCTGGTGGCTCGGAGCCTGGAGCCTGTTTCCGATTCTGTGTCTCCCTCTCTCTCTGCCCCTCCCCCGTTCATGCTCTGTCTCTCTCTGTCCCAAAAATAAATAAAAACGTTGAAAAAAAAATTTTTAAAAAATAAAAAAATAAAAAATAAAAAAAATAAAAAAAAAAAAGAAAGGCATGGGACTTAAAGAAAATCATACAATAGTAATACCTGAACATTCAGTGCTATAGACTGAATGTTTGTTTTTTCCCAAAACTCATGTATTGCAATCTACCCCCAATGTGGTGGTATTAGGAAGTGTAGCCTTTGGAAGGTGATTGGGTCATGAGGGTGTGGAGGATTTCAGGATCTGTGCCCTTATAAAAGAGATCCTAGAGAGCCCCCTAGCCCTTCCCATCAGGTGAGATTACAGGAGGAAAATGACCACTTATGAACCGGGAAGTGGGCCCTTACCAGACACAGAACCTGCTGCCTCCTTGACCTTGGACTTCCCAGCCTCCAGAACTGTGAGAAATAAATTTCTTTTCTTTATAAGCCACCCAGTCTATGGTAATTTTTTAATAAACAGCTCAAAAAGACTAAGACGCTTGAAAAACTACATCTTATCTCTGAATGAAACAACATAATATTTAAAATGCAATTTTTCCGGGGCGCCTGGGTGGCTCAGTCGGTTAAGCGTCTGACTTTGGCTGAGGTCATGATCTCACGGTTCGTGAGTTCGAGCCGCGTGTCGGGCTCTGTGCTGACAGCTCAGAACCTGGAGCCTGCTTTGGATTCTGTGTCTCCCTCTCTCTCTGCCCCTACCCCGCTCATGATCTCTCTCTCTTTCAAAAATAAATAAACATTAAAAAATTGTTTTAAATGCAATTTTCCCCAAATTCACAGATAAGTCTCATGCAATTTCAGAAATCACTTATGCAATTACAATACGATTTATCTTAGAAATGGATAAAATTAATTTAAAATTCTTATAAAAACAAATCACGAGAAAAGCCACAAATATCTTGAAAAGGAGAAAAAAAATGAAAAGAAAGCATAATTTAACATATATTACCATATCGTAAGGTAAACACAACTCCAAGCAGTATAGAAATTTATCTGTGGAACAACAGTCCGAGAACAGGGACCCAAGTACACATACAAACTTAACATTTGCCAAATATAAGCAAGGAGGATTTTGAGATTATTCATCTTTGAGATGAGAGGATAATTATTGATGATGATGAAGAGGATGATGATAATCAGAAGTGTGTTAACCAGGGCTCCCCCGAAAGGCAAGCCAAGACAAGACCTTGGTTTCAGATTAAGACTTCTTATTTGGGAGAAGCTATGGGGAAGGAAGTGACGCAGGAAAGGAGGAAAATCCAACCTACAGGAGCATCCCTGAGGTTGCTGCTTTGGACGATGGGCTCAGCTCCCCTGGGACAGCCTGAGAAAGGTGCAGAATGCCTCCTACCAGCGTGTAAGAAAGATGGGCTATTTACCTACCAGTGTCTATCTCTCCTCACTGGAGGTTGCCTCCAGACATTAAAACTCCCTCACACACATGGTCTACTCTTATAAGTTCAGGAAGGCCATAGCTGAGAGCATGTACCTGGAGGCGGGACACCGTCAGCTGAGGTGAGCCCAAGGTTGCCTGGAACGGGGTAGTGTGGCTAAAATCAGGTTGGCCATGGGGATACTGATGTGGGAAACCAGAGGTCCATGGTGTGCTGGGAAACACTGAGAGTGTCAGTTCAAATGGACTCAATGCTCAGCCCGGAGAAATCACAGGGAAGGGGTTTTGGAAGGTACGTGTCCGTAGGGATAATGGTGTTTCTTTATTGTCACCTGGTATGGCACACCTTGATTTTATGTGGTGAGTCTCATTGGGTCAGCGGAAGACGACCGACAGCCAACGAAGAGCCATAATCCATCCAACTGATCTCTAGAACGGATATTTCAGCTCCCAAAGCTAACTTTGCAAAGCAATTCCAGTGTTCTCGTTTTTCGTTTTTTGTTTTTTTTTGTTTGGTTTGGTTTGGTTTTTACTTGCCGATGGGAGAAATCTGGGGTAAAATATCTTCCAGGTTCATAAAAAATCATTGATGCTCACTATCGCATTCTTGGCTTTCAGCTAAAACATGAGCATTCCTTAACCATCTTAGTGCAAATGAATCATTGTTACAGCCTCAGGTGGTTATGCGACTGGTGAGCCTGTTCTTTGTGCAGCAGCCAAATGCGTGTCCAGTGAGAAAAGTCTCAGGGTGATTTAAATGCAACGTGAAGAAAGTAGAAAACCATTTCCCATGAGCTTTGGAAAGATCAGTAGTAGCAATCTCTCTGAAGAAAAGATGCATTTTACGAAAATAAAGTTGGGCAAAGGAGCAAGGTCTTGTGAACACCAGCAAATATTGGTATATTAGTATTCTCTAGAAAATAGTTGTCATTCCTATGGTGGTTAATGTATAAGTCATAATCTGATTTATCTTCAACAGTGACTGATTTTTTTTTTTGCATCAGTTGTATTTCCCGAATTTTGCTGCTCATTTCTTCACCTGAAAGCGTCTCCTTTCTTGTCTATATCTATTTAGGACTCCCTCTGATTTTTTTTTTTTAATTTTTTTTTCAACGTTTATTTATTTTTGGGACAGAGAGAGACAGAGCATGAACGGCAGAGGGGCAGAGAGAGAGGGAGACACAGAATCGGAAACAGGCTCCAGGCTCTGAGCCATCAGCCCAGAGCCCGACGCGGGGCTCGAACTCATGGACTGCGAGATCGTGACCTGGCTGAAGTCGGACGCTTAACCGACTGCGCCACCCAGGCGCCCCGGACTCCCTCTGATTTTATTTCTTCATTGATTGCTGCCGATCAATAGTAACATTTTCCTTTTCCTGTAAGACAGATTGATTGATATTAATCACCTGGCTCCTATGCCAATTACGGTAACTTTTACATGCATATGTTTCTATAATTGTATATGCCTCGTATATTATCATTCTGAGGTAACGTCCTCTGATGAACGTGCTTTATGATTGCTGTTGTATAGTCCACAAAATCAACTTCATGTTTCTGTTAAATGTTTTCTTGTTTGCACTGCTTTATACACTACTTTAATGCTTTTTTTTTGTTTGTTTGAGTTTATGTATTTATTTTAAGAGAGACAGAGAGAGCAAGCTGGGCAGGAGCAGAGAGAGAGGGAGAGAGAGCGAATCCCAAGTGCACTCCATGCTGATGAGCTCACCAATCTTGAGATCATGACCTGAGCCAAGAGTTGGATGCTTAACTGACTGAGCCACCCAGGCGCCTCTGTACAACTTGAATTCTAATACAAGTTACGGTAAAACAAATATAACTAGAAATTATGTGTCCTTTCCCTTAATTTTAACCAGCCAGACAGTAGTGTCCTTTAACATTCATAGAATTGAAACTTGTTCATCAAAGTATTAGTTTCACAATGCAAATAAAACTAGGTTGCTTCTTGGAGATTCAAGGCTCATTTCTTAAAACGACGTGACACATCAGGGGAACGACAAAATCCTTTCTCATGCAAGATATCTAAAGTTGTCTGGAAAACAGGCCACCCATATACTCATACCCATCATGCTAGCGTAATGAAAGACCATCTACAATAGTTGTAGTTCGTGCAACACAGAATCAAAGTTGAATTTCTCCTAGTTGTCACAGTAAAATAAACTAAAACTGTCTTCTGACATAGTCAAACGCTATCTTCTGTGCATATCCTATAAACAGTTATGTTTTCACTGTGGGCAGAGGCTAAGCAGAATGTTTTCCAGAATTTAAAACCTAGTAAGACAATATACTGTGGTTTGATATAGATTGTGTGCCCAATGTGTCCAAGCAAATAATGCTTCTCTTAAATAAGACAGGATTGAGAACTAAGTCTCTCTTAGGATGTCTGTAATGTGGTGCCTGTCAAAGGTGTGGTGAACATTGTGGTTTGCCAGCCAGATCCCCCTTGAGGGCTAAGGCACTTCCAGATGCCAGGAGGTTGACTACTTCTAGATGAATTCCTCTCGGCACATTCCTTTTGTGGAATGATGCTGTCTCCCCCAAGGTGACACCTATTCCCTGGACACAGCCCACATCTGCATGGTCAGGACAGGTATACAAAGGGTTAACCTCCTTGCCTTGACTCAGGAGGACTCTAAAGGGTCATCTCAACTCCAGAGGATCCTCTGAGGCCTCTGGCACAGCTGAATCATAGCTCAGCGATTCTCTCTGTCCAATCTTGCGCCCCTCAGCCCTCAGGGCTGTTTCTCTCAAGAACACTCAACCAATTAACCCCCTACAGGCACATTTCTGCCTCCGAGTCTGTTTCCTGGGCCGGCTGAGGACCAGAAAAGTTTCTTTAACACTATTCAGGTAATACTATTCAACACTTTAGTCTTTTTTGTGTGTTTCAAACCAGGAAATAGCATTCTGATAGATGTTAGATCCTAAATCTAGTCACAGAGGAGGGAAAAGAAAATTGAACCATAGGAAAATTTAATACACTGAAAGCAGCTTTATTGGCATTGTTCATTTTAGTCATAAAAAAGGAAATATTAATCAACACAAACATAATTAATTAATGTGATACATATGAGACTGATTATAACACTAAGTATAACATGTCTGTTAATGAAAATTTATTTTTTTCAATCGGTGGCTCATTTCACTCAAAAATTTCAAGGTATTTACATGCAAAGATGTCAAAAATACTTAATCCATAAGCATCAGAAAGGTGAGAATTCCAAATGATATAATCAGGGGCACCTGGGTGGCTCAGTCAAACATCAACTCTTGATCTCAACTCAGGTCTTGATCTCAGGATCGTGAGTTCAAGTCCTGCGCTGGGCTTTGTGCTGGGCTTGAAGTCTGATTAAAAAAATAAGTTAAGTGAAATGGTGCAATCATGTCACTTCTTATGAAGAGCATACTTGAATTTACCAGAAAAAAATATTTTTATATAACGTAGTTATCTTGGTAAGTATTGCCTGCAGCTTCGGGCTATTGAAGTCTTTCATTTATTGGTAACACATTAACTTAGCAGAGTTCCTATGCTCATGGAGGGTAACATAGTAATGGTTCATGTGTTTGTAGTATAACATAACAACAGACGTCACACTAGACAGCGTCTGCCCTCCACAACCTTCTTTACCTCCTTCAGAGGTGCAAAGGCAAACACTGCATTTCTGAAACGTTCTTGCAACCACGGATTGATTTTCCATCCTGGATGTGATTTCGTTTTCACCAGAGAGAAGCACTCACTCGCTGAGATTTAGAAAGAGGGTGGGGCCGGCCATCTTTCTGTGGCCATGCTGGCTGACCAAGAGCTCTGATCCATTGGGGGTGTGCAGGAGCCAGACTCCATATTCCTCTATCTCCAGATTCTGGGTGTGGGGGGGGGGGGTCAGGGGCAGCAGGTGTCTGGACCTGTAGATTGCAGTTGCAGTGCTGTGACCTTGGACATAAATGTCCAGTTTGCATCTCCCACTTCTCTTCTAGATTTTCCGTTGATTTTTATAAACATCTAATTGCCTTCATTAAACACCATGTATTTCAACTGCCTACATTGCTTTCTTAATCCTTTACCAAAACCTGATACAACGTTTTCCTGCTTAAAAGCATTTCAACCTTGGTTTGTTTACACTGTGACTGCTTCTGTTAGAATATGAACTGCGACGCTTCAGCGGCTCAGTGGGCTTAGGGTCTCACTCTTGATTTCAGCTCAGGCAGGTCATGATCTCACGGTTTGTGGGTTCGAGCCCCATGTCAGTCTCTGCGCTGACAGTGTGGAGCCTGCTTGGGATCCTCTCTGTCTCCCTCTTTCTCTCCCTCCACCCCTCGTGTGCATGTGCTCTCTTTCTCTCTCAAAATAAATAAACCAAAAAAAAAAAAAAAAAAGAATACGAACCAATAAGTGCATATGCAACAATTTCCTCCCCTTCTTTGTTATGTAAGAAGGTATTTTCTCTATACCAAATCACTTCTGGGGAAAGATTTATACATATACATATATATATATATTATATATATATAATGCATATATGTTTAAGTTCTGCTTAAAGATTTAAACATATATTCTATTATATAATACACACACACACATATATATATGTGTGTGTGTGTATATATATATATATATATATAACTTATAGATATATAAGTTCTGGTTAAGTGAATGAGAACTAGACTAAAGATTCGGTTATAAGCATCTTTCTAAGCAAGTGTAACTAAACCCAAAACACCCGGTTTTATCATCTGAGGCAAGAATCTTGTGATCCTCTACCTGTAACTCTGTGCTCAAGACTGCTGTATCCCGTAGAAGAGACCTCTATAACCCACATGGAAACTGACACGGGAGGGTCACACTTTCCACACTGAAGATTCCTCCTCAGTCAGAAAATGGAATCCCTCCAGGGCTCTGCTATGAGAGATGAGCCCAATGGGCTCTAGAAAACCTGGCCCCTTAATCCTCCAGGGGTAGAGGGAAAAGAGATTATCAGACTGCCAAATAGCTCTGCAATTTTGAGATGAAAAACCCTTTTCTGGGACCAACGATCATGCCTTCCCCTCATGTCCCACACGTGACCCACTAGGCAGAGCATAGGACAGTCTAGCAGACCTATAGGCAAGGTCTGTTGGCAAACAGCGCATTAACTGTGGCATAACCAGGGTCTAACACTTAAAGGCAAGACTTGTACTTGTGATAATGACATCAGTGATGTTTTTGAAATATTTGTTTAAAATGAAATAAATTAGAGCGGATCCTTGAAGATTCCTATAACACTCATTTTCTTCTAGGTGCATTTTCCTAACGCTGAATGAGAGAGAAAAACTAAAATCCGGCTTTATCAGTAATACAGCCCACACAGCCTTTGAGAGTATATTACCTAGTGGATATCAAATATGATGTGTATAATAAGAAAACAGTTTAAATTTGCTAGCATAGAGCTTACAAGAAAGATATTTGAGTCAGAGGATCAGAGTTTGAATCTCTCCCACTGCACTACGTACAAGCTATGTGTCCTTGGGCAAGTTACTTAAAATTTCTGAGCCCTGGTGTCACCATCTATAACATGAAGAGGATATTTGAATGGAATGTAGGCTCCACAAGAGTAAGGATTATCGTGGATTGGCCCTCAGCTATAGCCCCACAATTAACGTTTAATCCAGCACAGAATAGGCTTTTTATAAATATTCACTGATATGCATATCCACTGATATGGCTTGCAATACTTATTGTGGATGAACGCATATCCACCAACTATCTATCTAGGTGTGGAACCTAGAAAGACTTCGACTGACGACTATCACTAATACGACATTAGAGGCCCCTAGCCTTGCGTCTTCCTTCCTGTGGTTTAGCACGATCCTTTAAGCCTGGACAGGTTCCGATGAATTCCTAATCACCCAGTCAGGCCACAATTGCCTCGGTTGCAGTCATCTTTATCCTCAGCTTGATCCACCTGATATAAATCAGTATTTACTCCTAATACCAGCTCCCCCTCCCAGGTAAGCTGAGCTCTGCCTCTTCCGAGATTGGTGTCCATTTGACATGGTGAATGTCTTTGAGTTCAGACCATTCCCGGGCCTGGGGGCCGGCAAGACTATTCCCTGCTTCCAGTTGACCAGAGCCCATATTGAGGCTGAGGGCAGCACAGATGGCACTAGCATGGTGGGGGCTGCTTTCTTGACTTTTCGACAGCCAATGGGATGACACGGTAAGGAATCCTGGGACTGATCTCAACCCAAAAGTCCAAGACCTGGATGCCTCTGCACCGGGCTCCCCAGCCTAGCGCTGACTTTAGGCAGCAAAAGAGGAGACCAACATCAGCCATTGCTGCCAGGGGTTGTCACTTAAGCATCCTGGGGATGGCTGCAGCCTCCAGGTCCCCTTCCCGGGCAGGCATGTGGAATTAGTCTCACTCTGAGATCCGCAGTACTGTGGGTAAAGCATGCTGGCCCTTCCTTTCCAAGAAGTGTGTGTTCTTTGCATTATGGGAACATGCAAGGCTGACATCTGTTTGAGCTGCCCTTGAGATTTCCCCTCATCTTATTGGTGGCTGCTTCTTGTCCCAGATTTGATAGAATGTTCTATCAGCCTCGTGGTCTGTCGGTAGAGGAGGATTCATTGCGCAGATGTCATTGCTTTCTTGCAGGGACAGGAAAGCCCGGGGGGGGGGGGCGCTAGGGAGGGGACGGAGGTGAGCGCTCCCTCTAGATAGTTGTCTAGTGTTAGAGTCTTGCCACTCCAAGGCTGCTTCATATGCCCAGAGATCAGTGGGAATGGGGCTGAACCCTCACTTCTGGAAGTACTCCCCGTCTTTAAATCTTGCTGCTGCAGGTGGGTGTAATTCTAGAAATTTTATAACTGTTCTTTAGCAGAAAGTCATGGAGTAAGAGCAGAGTTGGAAAGAGATGATGATTCAATAATGGAGCTGCAAAAGAGTTCTCTCTGGGTGGCGCAGTCGGTTAAGCGTCCGACTTCAGCCAGGTCACATCTCGCGGTCCGTGAGTTCGAGCCCCGCGTCAGGCTCTGGGCTGATGGCTCAGAGCCTGGAGCCTGTTTCCGATTCTGTGTCTCCCTCTCTCTCTCTGCCCCTCCCCCGTTCATGCTCTGTCTCTCTCTGTCCCAAAAATAAATAAATGTTGAAAAAAAAAATTTAAAATAAAAACTTCCCGAGGCGCCTGGGTGGCTCAGTCGGTTAAGCGTCCGACTTCAGCTCAGGTCACGATCTCTCGGTCCGTGAGTTCGACCCCCGTGTCGGGCTCTGGGCTGATGGCTCAGAGCCTGGAGCCTGCTTCCAGTTCTGTGTCTCCCTCTCTCTCTGCCCCTCCCCTGTTCATGCTCTGTCTCTCTCTGTCTCAAAAATAAATAAAAAGTTACAAAAAAGTCTAAAATAAAAACTTCCCCTGTCTTGTGTTATTTTATTCCCTGTGACTAAAATAATTAAATGTACATAGAATAAGAGGCAAAGGATTTTAGGCAGTGTTTTCGTTTTTTTCCTAATCTCCTTGCAGAATCGACTCGATCAATTTATAAGATTTTTGCTTAGAGTTTCCAAAACTCTTTTATAATCACTCTCATTTGCCTTGCTCTATTATTATTTCATATTGCACTTTAATTGTTGATAAAGTCCATTATTCATGATCTTATGTTTTATTTGGTAGAACACCAGACTCACAGATGATTAGCAATAGTTCATGAAGTAAATTTTCTGAGAAGTTCAGGGGTCTTCTACTGTGGGAACCTGAGTATCTAAAACCAGTGTCTTTGACATTCTGTCAGTGCAAATGGTGTGGTCACAATTGTCCTCTCATCCAAAGATGTGAAAAGTAGCCAAGGCCAATATAAGAAAATTGACATTTCTCACTGACCACAACTGGTTTCAAAATCAAAATAAATTACCAAGTCCTTATTCAGAAGATTACAATTCTGTAAAATAAGCAAGTTTTAAAAATACCTGTAACTAACTAGTGTTATTTTAATCGTCATATTTTTGATTAACAATTAAAATAGGCAAAAAAAGTCTTAAGGAGAAAAATAACAAATACACTGTCACTCTATGGTAATGCACTTTCTGACATCATCGGCAAATAAATCTATGGACTATAACAACCCACCAAATTGTTACACGTTGCAGCATTCTAGCTGGCAGGGAGAGATGGGGAGAGCAGTGTCGTTAGCCCAGAAAAAAGCAGGTTGAAGGCCATATATGTAAAAAAAATACAGCAACTAAGTTTTATTTGTTCCATTCTCATTGGAGTGGTTTTTCAAAAGGAATACAATATGCTGCCCATCTACTTTTAAGGAAGGCAATCCAAACATCCCCTTCAATTAATAAAATAATTTTAAAAAACCATTTTAACTTCATGAGATAGTTAAGAGAGCTGGAGAAGAGGGAGGAGAAATAGACATGCAACAAGACCACACACAGTCACATAGAAAGAGATAAAGAGAGGGGCCCCATCAGGGGAGAGACACACAGCCTCTAGCACAGAAACAAGCAGGACGGATTTTCACAGAGAAGTACCTTCATCTTGTGGTCTTTGAATTTTGGTTCCTTGAAGCCCATGGAGCTAGTGAATGCTTTCCCCAGAAGGAGAAAACAGTTGGTCACTAGAGGCTGCTTGACTGTGGGCTGAAATTAATCAAGAACCAGACAGGATCCATGAGCCAGCCCTCACGCTTTTTAATTTTCTTGGCCAAATTAATAAAGTGCATCTACTTACACCAATTTTCATTAGAAAGTATGTTAACTTGTGGAGGCTTCTCAAATATTAAAAACAGAAATCCCGGGGTCACCTGGGTGGCTCAGTCAAACACACCACTCTTGATTTTGGCTCAGGTCATGACTCTAGGGTCGTGGGATCGAGCCCCACATAGGGCTCCGCGCTCAGCATGGAGCCAGCTTGGGACCCTCCCGTGCTCTCTCTCTTCTCTCTCTCTCTCTGTCTCCCTTCGCCTCTCTCCCTTGCTCATGTGCACTCACTCTCTAAAATTAAAAAAAAAAAAAAAAATAGGGGCACCTGGGTGGCTCAGTCGGTTGACCATCCAACTTCAGCTCAGGTCATGGTCTCGTGGTTCAAGAGTTCAAGTCCCACATCAGGCTCACTGCTGTCAGTGTAAAGCCTGCTTCAGGTCCTCTGTCCCCCTCTCTCTGCCCCTTCCCCACTTGCACTCTTTCAAAATTAATTAGACATTTAAAAAAAAACTAAATTAAAAATAAATAATCACATTTTTGAAAAAAGATAGAAATCCCATAAATTCCAGTAACTCCACTGCTAGTATTTGCCCCCAAAACCCAAAAACACTAATTGAAAAGATATATGCACCCTTATGTTTCCTGCAGCATTATTTACAGCAGCCGAGCTATATGGAAGCAAAGTGCCCACTGACAGATGAATGGTGAAAGAAAATGTGGCAATTATTACTCAGCCATAAAAAATAGAACGAAATTTTGCCATTTGTGACGACATGGATGGACCAAAAGGGTATTATGCTAAGTGATATAAGTCATACATGTGATTTCACTTACATGCAGAATATGAAAACAAACAAACAAACAAGGCAAACACAGACTCATAAATGCAGAGAACAAACTGGTGGCTGCTAGAGGAGAGGTGGGTGGCAGGAGAGGTGAAACAGGTGATGGTTGGGATTAAGAGGTATAACATTTTAGTTATAAAATAAGTAAGTCACAGAAATGTATATTGTAATAATGTTGGATGGTGACTATTTATTGTGGTGAGTAGTGCATCAAGTATAGAATTGTTGAATCTCTATGTTGTACTCCTGAAACTTTTGTAACATTGTATATCAACTGTACTTAACTAATTAGCTCATTAAATACAAAGGGGAAAAAGGAAAAGAAAGGATGGTAAGTTATCCGATTTCTCTTCTAAAACGTCAAATGGAAAGCTAAATTTAATACTTCTAAATGATAAAAAAAAAATACACCAAAAACAAACCCCCAAACCAGTGTCATTTACATTCAGAACTGGCATGTTTTTTTTAAGGAATAAATGAAAGAGGGGGTGTTTATCGGTTTTACACGTATCTTTTTTTAAAAGACCTCGTTGAGCCTGGGTGGCGCAGTCGGTTAAGCGTCCGACTTCAGCCAGGTCACGATCTCGCGGTCCGTGAGGTCGAGCCCCGCGTCCGGCTCTGGGCTGATGGCTCGGAGCCTGGAGCCTGTTTCCGATTCTGTGTCTCCCTCTCTCTCTGCCCCTCCCCCGTTCATGCTCTGTCTCTCTCTGTCCCAAAAATAAAAAATAAACATTGAAAAAAAAAAATTTAAAAGACCTCGTTGAGAATCTAAGCCCTGAGAAGAATATGTCAGGGAGAAAAAGATAAGCAATGAAAAAGCAAGCCAATAACGACGGTCACCCTGCATGAACTTGGACCTGAAAGCTAGAGAGAGCTACCTGCCTGACGGCTGACGGCCAGAACCCTGGGAAAATGAGGGGAGTGGTCACTGCTGTTCCCAGTATTCTCACCCCTGTGCTGGGCTTATCACTTGAAAGCATCCTTTTAAAAAGATATTTAAAGATAGACCTATGGTAAGTTTATGCCACACAGAGACTGGTTTTGAAAACCTTATTGAGGCATAGCTCACACATAAAAACTGCACATATTTAAGGTGTAGAATTTGAGCTACCCGTGCAGGATAATGAATATACTCATCACCCTCAAAACTCTCTTTGCACCACTTTATAATCCCTACCTAGAATACCTCCTCGTCCCCTTTCTCCAAGCGACTTCTGATCCGTTTTCTGTCAGAATGCATTGGTTCGCATTTTCAGAACTTTACAAAAGTGGAATCGTATAGGATGTGTTCTTTTTTTCTTTCCTTCTCTCGCTTGGTTATAGTTAGTTTGAGATTCATTCATGCTGTAGCATTTACTAATATTTCATCCATTTTTATTACTGAGTAGTATTCCATGGGGGTAGATATACCATACTTGGTTTGTACCTTCACTTTTTGATGGAAGTTTGAAATGGTTTCTACTTTTAAGCTGTTATAAATAAAGCTCTCATGAACATTTGTGTACATAGGGACCTGGGCTTTCATTTTCTCTTAGGTACATCTCTACCAGATCATGCCAGGTTACGTGGTAAGTATATGGTTAACTTTTTAAGAAACTGCCTGTTTTCGGGGCGCCTGGGTGGCGCAGTCGGTTAAGCGTCCGACTTCAGCCAGGTCACGATCTCGCGGTCCGTGAGTTCGAGCCTCGCGTCAGGCTCTGGGCTGATGGCTCAGAGCCTGGAGCCTGCTTCCGATTCTGTGTCTCCTTCTCTCTCTGCCCCTCCCCGCTTCATGCTCTGTCTCTCTCTGTCTCAAAAATAAATAAACGTTAAAAAAATTTTTTTTAAAAAGAAACTGCCTGTTTTCCAAAGTGGTCGCGTCATTTTACATCCCCACCAGTAACGTGTAGACCTCTACTTCCTTGCTGATACTTGGTATGGTCAGCTTTTGAAACTTTAGCTATTCTAATAGGTGTGCAGTGAAGTGTTATTTGACTGTAGGGTATTTTTGGAGGAGGGGCATAACAGCATTGCTCTGCTTGAAAGAATGGCACAAAAGAACTTAAGTTGATGCTTTGGTACAACTCATGGAAAAGGTAGAGATAAAAGCAAATGCATGCATGGCCTTGGTGATAGAAGTTACCCCCGTGGCTATGGAGAAGCCAACCTTGGGCTTAGCCATCAGCGTCACAACGTCCCAGGGTGTGGTTGTCAAAGACAGGCTCTACAATGCCAGGTTCCAGGACCCCACCTTACACAGGTTGGTTACAGTGGCTCATGCAATTCTTCAGTGAATTTTACCTGCTTATTCAGGTAACAAGTCTCGATGAAATGACACAAATTGGTGTCCATTTTCTTCAGTGGTCATTTTGTGCAGGTCCAGGAGTGACCAACTCACAGCTTTTATTTTATTTTTTTTTAATCTAGTATATACTTATATATACTATACTTGATATAATATATATAGTAATATATATTACTATATATATATATACTTGATATAATATATAGTATATAATCTATATAGTATATTATATATATATATATATATATATATATAGTATATATATTGCAGTTGACTCACTCCCCCTGGTCAGTCTGGTTTCTTGATATCCTGATGGAAGATGTCATTGCCTTCTTGTTTCTACAGCTTCATCAATTTTCAGCGTGTTCCTTCTTCTCATGAAATCAGTGAAGAAAATCTTTGGCTGAGTCCTTTAAAACCTCATCACTAATGGCAAACTACTAAGACATGGACAGGGAGATGAAGGAGATGCAGAGATCTGGATCAATTTGGTGATTAACAGTGACCTCTGAGTCCTGGTGGTAGTTCTGGTGTACCTGCAAGGGGTGAAGGGGGGCTGGTCATCACGGCAGGCCTGGGGACTGTCCACGGGATCTGGGAGGAAGTGTTGTGGAGCCAGCTTTGAGTGACTGGCTAGTTGGGGTGGAGTTTGGAATGTGAGTTCTACAGGAGAACTGTTGAAAAAGAAGCCACAGTGACTCTCTACAAAGAACCTCTACCTCTTGCATTGTAATTTTAATGTGCATTTCTTTAATAATATTGAACATCTATTCCAGTGCCTATTTGCCACTCGTTTATCTTCTTAGGTAAAGTGTGTGTTTCAAAACTTTTTCTCACTTAAAAAAAAGTGGATTCTTTGTTTTCATATTATCGAGTTATGAGATTTTTTTATACGTTCTAGATACTAGTTTTTTTTTTAAATCAAATGTATACTTAGCAAAGATATGGACTGTGTTCCTGGCATTGCGTCTAAGAAATCTTTGCCTAATCCAAGGTCATAAAAGTCTTTTCCTATGATTTCTCTTAGCCCTTGTGTAGTTTTTGGTCTTGCGTTTATATTTATGACCTATTTTGAGTTAATTTTTGCATACAATGTGAAGGTGCATCAAAGTTTTGTTTGTTTATTTATATATTTTGCAGATGGATATCTGATTGTCCCAGCACCTTTTGTTGAAAGGATGATCCTTTCACCATTTGAATTGCCTTTGCACCTTTGTTGAAAATTGGCTGTTTATTATGCAGAGATCATTTGCTAAACTATTTTGTTCAAATGTTCCATTTCTCTATCTTAGCACCACGGTCACACTCTCTTGATTTCTGTAGCTTGTCATATGTCTTGAAATCATGTAATGTTAGTCCTTTAACTTTACCTTTTGGTTTCAAAGTTGTTTTAACTGTTCTAGTAGACGCAAGAATCTTAAAACAGAAGTAAAAAACTAACATTTCTCCCCCAAATCATAATGCCAGCTAGTATGCTTAATCCTAAATCAG
>NW_024412429.1:31684931-31794977 GCF_014898765.1 Herpailurus yagouaroundi | reverse complement strand
GAAAAGAAAAGAAAGAAAAGAAAAGAAAAGAAAGAAAAGAAAAGAAAGAAAAGAAAAGAAAAGAAAACAAAAGAAAAGAAAGAAAAGAAAAGAAAAGAAAGAAAAGAAAAGAAAGAAAAGAAAAGAATAGAAAAGAAAAGAAAGAAAAGAAAACAAAAGAAAACAAAAGAAAAGAAAGAAAAGAAAAGAAAAAAGAAAGAGGCAGGATGGAAAGAGGGAGGAAGAAAAGACAGAAAGAAAAAAGAAAGAGCTTGATGGAGAAAAGGAAGGAGGGAGGAAGGAAAGGAAGAAGGAAACTACAACAAATATAAACAATATGAAAAAGAACATCAACAAATGAATAAAGTAAATAAAATTTTAAAGCTAGGCAAAGGATTTACAAGAGCTGAGGGAAATAGAACTTCAAGTGCCAGAATAAAGAAAATTAAAAAGATGAATAATACCCAGTGAGAGTGCAATGACAGGAAGTTAGTACTTGTGTTCAGGAAGTATTTCAAGAAAAGAATCTGCAAATGTCATTAAAATACAAACTGTACATGATCTTTGACCCAATAACCCCACATTTTGGAATTTTTTCTACAGGAAAAAAAAGATGATTGTACAAGAGTGATTGTTGAAGCATTGTTTATAGGGGGAAAGTATTGGTAATAATTTGAATGTTCCTCAATTGCTAATTAAATTACAAAGGATCAATGAAATGGAATATTTGCACTATTAAAAATGACTTTAATGGAAAACCTGCAGAGCTGTCCATAATAGATAAAGTGGTCAAAGGCAAATTATAGATTAATGAGTAAATATGATATCATTTAAAAACTTGTTTATAGGAGTGCTGATGCATAGGGACACATGTACCCCAATGTTTATAGCAGCACTTTCAACAATAGCCAAATTATGGAAAGAGCCTAAAATGTCCATCAATTGATGAATGGATAAAGAAAATGTGGTTTATATATACAATGAAATACTACTTGGCAATGAGAAAGAATGAAATCCTGCCATTTGCAGCAATGGGGATGGAACTGGAGAGTGTTAGGCTGAGTGAAAGAAGTCAGTCAGAGAAAGACAGATATATGTTTTCATTCATCTGTAGATCTTGAAGAAACTTAACAGAAGACCATGGGGGAAGGGCAGGGGGGAAAAACAGTTACAAACAGAGAGGGAGGGAGGCAAACCATAAAAGACTCCCAAATACAGAGAGCAAACTGAGGGTTGATGGGGGAGGGGGTCGGGGAGAGGGGAAAATGGGTTATGGGCATTGAGGAGGGCACTTGTTGGGATGAGCCCTGGCTGTTGTATGGAAGCCAGTTTAATAATAAATTACATTTAAAAACCTGTTCATATATATTTGTGTGAACATAGACTTCTCTACTGGAAATTTCGTTTCTTACAAAACTTCCCTGAAACTCTACTTAGGCTGGCTCACTCTTGCCACTGTATCCCGGTTTCTCGTTCTTTTCCAGGTCACCACAAAGAGTTTCTTGCTTTTCCAACCTAAACCAATCTATAGCCTCATGGCTTCTCCACATCTTTCTTTAACTCACTACAACAGGCTCAGGAGCTCAGCAGGAAGATGCAGGCTGAAAATATGTAGATATATATAGATGTATAGGTATGTATATTTATATGTATATATACACACACACTAACGATTTTTCACTGTCATAAAGGGAAATTCCGAAAATGGCAGTGGGAAGCCGATAAGATGGGCCAACTGTTTGGGGATGGCCGTTTTTATTTAAGTGACAATCTGACATAAATTAAGCATCCACGGGTTGGGAACTGTCTTGTAAAGGATTTCATTACCAGTGAATCTGGACAACTTTAAGGTCATGAGCTTCCCAGCGCTGAAAAGCAGACTGGAGGAGTCGTGGATGTTGGGGAGAACATTTCCACATTAGGTGAGAGGTAAATGTTACTGACTTCAAAGGTGTCATCCAACTCCAAAAATGTATGGCTTTTGAGCCATTTGTCATGGCATAAATAGCTACAGTGGGTGAGCCCTTTTCAAACTATATTCCACTGGGTTCTAGCATCCCCAAGTACAGCAAAAAACGGCATTATTTTGGTGTCTTCCTCAGCTACTGCCTCGCCGTGCGCTACCCGAGCCCGGGTGAGCAAAACTCATTCGGAGATTCCTACCAGTTCGGAAATTAAAGTCATGCCTTTCTCCATTGCTTTGCACTCTCACTTATATAAACACACACTGGTTTTTGGTGATTTGAGCAACATTTCGTACTTGAATGGCTTACTCTTCTGTGGCAATTTTTTCCTCCGCTCACATGGATGGCCACATGAACCATTTCAGAATGCTGCACGATGTAGCAATAAAAATGACTTTGGCCCACATGTTTGACTGTAGAGCTGATATCTACCCTAGATCAAATAGTTTTTACGCTATAAATAAAGGGTTTGACCTGTTCATTTTAGCTAGCTTGTCTAAACATAGCAGTTCAGCCGAGAAGCGATCCAGGTTTCAAGCGTCTAGGCCTTACATATAAAACACACATGCACACACTTACACATATATGCGGACTCGTGTCCGCATACATGCTGGCATTCTTCCCCCTTGGACCAGTTTCAGAGCATTTGCCCTAATTCTCCAGGAGGTTTACCCAGTAAATAATCAGTGCAGGGAGGAACAATAATAATCTTAGAATTTTTTTACCGGAGCACATCTGTTTTAGTAGGCACTAGAATGAAAAATAGTGCAGATACCAACCTTAAAGTGCATTGGCTGTTTAGTGTCCAGCCAAGAAAGCAACGAAAATGGAAAAGGGGGAGTACCTGTGGTCTGTGATTACTGGGGTGGCAGGTTTCCACGGACACCAAGCCTTGACTTTGTTTTATCAGGATTCTTCCTTAGTCGCTATTAAGAAGTATTTTCAACAATCTCATTTTTTATTAGCCGCGTGTGCCCATTATAGTTTTCTAGTTGCTAGTTTGTTATGGCTTTAACATAAATAAGGTTCTAAAAACGTCTCAAATGAGGAGTTGCAGGGCTGGGTATGCTATTTAGACCATATAAAAAGCCTGTGTAAAGGACTTCCCTTGTAATGGGACTCTTTTATATTTAATAGAACTGTCATATAAACATATACTACCATTTAAAATGCAGTTTCTGGGCTATAAAATAAACACCATTTCTAATATTGCTGTTGGCTTTCACATGCATAGGGCTCGGTTCATTAAATGCCCTTTACTCCATTTATGTGAAATGTGTTTTTAACCACCGGAGCAGCACATAAAGAGCATTATCCCTTGAAATGTGGCCATTATCAAGGGAAGACTAGTGAAAGTGAGACATACCAAGAGCTTTCCATAGTTTCAAGTTAATTTTAACACCTTTGCAGTACCACAATCCTGGTTAGCTTCCAATAAATTATATTGATGATTATGATAAAAGCATTCATAAATTGAACTGTAGATGTGGACACACGCCGCAAAAAATTATAGATTTATTTAAAAATATATTTCCAGTTCAATGTTCACCTGCAAGTCATATTGAAGTAATACTTCCTTTGTTTTACAAATTAAAATAAGGTGGATTTAGGGGCACCTGAGTGACTTAGTTGGTTAAGCATCTGACTTTGGCTCAGGTCCCGGTCTCACTGTTCATGAGTTCGAGCTCCGCGTCAGGCTCTGTGCTGACTGCTAAGAACCTGGAGCTTGCTTTGGATTCTGTGTCTCCCTCTCTCTGCTCCTCCCCCGTTCATGCTCTGTCTCTCCCTTTCTCTCTCAAAAATAAATACACATTTTTTTAAAAGGTGGATTTAGGGGCGCCTGGGTGGCGCAGTCGGTTAAGCGTCTGACTTCAGCCAGGTCACAATCTCGCGGTCCGGGAGTTCGAGCCCCGCGTCAGGCTCTGGGCTGATGGCTCGGAGCCTGGAGCCTGTTTCCGATTCTGTGTCTCCCTCTCTCTGCCCCTCCCCCGTTCATGCTCTGTCTCTCTCTGTCCCAAAAATAAATAAACGTTGAAAAAAAAAATTTAAAAGGTGGATTTAAACAAAGTAGTTCTGCATTGCTTATCTTTATAAACGTAAGTAAAACTTCAGTGTGAAGTTCAGTATGAAAAATGTTGATATTGGTAATAACCTGACTTACAGTGTTTTTTATAAATGTGTCAACACATACTAAAACATTCCCTGGCACAAAATAAGTAATCAATAAATCTTAGCCTGTACTAATAATGTGTTTTTTAAGAGCTTCATTTTAGAGTAACTAAAAATGAATATTTTATTGCATATGTTTGAAAATTTGTGCAAGACCTGATAGAAATCATGAGTGTAAATTTTGTGATAGATAGAAAGTGCTATGTTGTTTGTCAATATATAGCATTGATCAATCTAGGTTAATATACCTATTAAAATATTTTCTTGGACTTAATTTTTATGAACATTAAAGAGTTTGGGAGAAGCGAAGAGAAACAAGATGTGATCACAGTCCCTAAAGCGTTATGTGAACCTAAAAAAAAATATGAATAACATTAACACGTAAGAATACTAAAATTAATTTTAAGTGAAATTAATTTGTAAAAGAAAACACTGACAATGGCATTACTAAACAGTTGGGAAATGTTTGCCATTTTGATATATGGTGCTAGAACATTTGGCTATCCCTACATAAGACAGCACAGTAAAAGTGAATTCCTGATAAATTCAAGACCTCAATATGAAAATTAAAACTGCAAAACTTTTGGGAGAAAATCTAGGGGGATATCTTTATGACATCCGGAAACAGAAGAATTTATTAAACCAGACACAAAACCCACAAACTATAAAAGAAAAATGTTTGAAATTTATCTATTAAAATTTAAAATTTCTGTGTGACAGATGATAACATAAAAAAAATTAAGACAGGTCACAGACTAGAGGAAGATATTTGCAGACATATTAAAGTCTCCTTTCCCCCAAATAGTATCTGGAGTTCTTCATGCAATATAAACCAAGAGACAACCCAATAAAAAGTGGGCAAAGGATTCACAGAGAAGAAAATACAATGATCAGTATATATATAAAAGTAACCTCAATCTCACTACAATAAATGGACATGCAAATTAAAATAACAGAGGGTGTGTGTTTCTGCCTACAGCTGACTAACTTACATGAGACTAAATCTTTTAACATGAAAGAAAACAAGTCTGGAAAAATTTTAAAATCTGTCTGAAGACTTCAAAGAATAATCAAAACAGGACTTCAGGAGCCAATTCCAAAATAAAAGGAAGAACAAAGAGCTAAGTTCAACATTCACTGTTGCCTGCCTTGTTGAATATTTGCCAATTTGTTATTTTCAACCAAGACAGTAAATGCCAAACAAAAGCTAGTAACTACGATATTTAAAACCTTTTCAGAATTTTCCACACTCACAAGAGACTATTGTCACACAGCTATAGAGACAAAACTGGAGTTCAGGCCTCATTATAGAAGATCCTGGTAAAATGCCCTGGGCATTCAGGTGAGATCCCAAAAAAGATATTCCCTTAGACTAAGGAAACTGCAAGTTAACTACCTCTCACAGTTACTAAAAAATACCTGGAATTAGTTTAACCCAAGGTAGCTTATGACCTGCATCTATTCTAATTTCTGTCTATTAGAAGCAAAAGTTAGGGGCGCCTGGGTGGCTCAGTCGGTTAAGCATCCGACTTCGGCTCAGGTCATGATCTCACGGTCCGTGAGTTCGAGCCCCGCATCGGGCTCTGTGCTGACAGCTCATAGCCTGGAGCCTGCTTCAGATTCTGTGTCTCCCTCTCTCTCTGACCCTCCCCCGTTCATGCTCTGTCTCTCTCTGTCTCAAAAATAAATAAAACATTAAAACAACAAAAAAAAGAGGCAAAAGTTAGTCCTCTATGCAGGAAATTAATGTTATCATGAGACTCAAATTACCTTTAAACTTTTCATACACAACACGTGACATCTAGTAAAAATTACTAGTTATACTAGAAACTGAATCCAATTATTTAAAACAAAGAGGAAAAAAGAGGGAAAATAGAAACAGATGGATTGGAAATTCAAATATTAGAGCCATCAAAAGCAGATTTTAAAATAATTATGGTTAGTATGTTCAAGAAAAATACATGACAAGACAGAGACTTTCAGCAGAGAATTAGAATTCATAGAAAAGAATTAAATAAAAAAATACAGTTTTAAAATATATAATAACCAAAATTAAGAACTTAATGAATTGATTTAACAGAAGATTGGACACTGCTGAAGAGAGAATCAGTGAACTGGAAGATACGTTTACAGGAACGAGCTTAAATGAAGCATAGGAAGAAAAAAGAAAAAAGAGGGAGAGTATAGAATGTATTGTAAGAAGTATATTAGACATGATGAAAATGTCTAGCATGTATTAAAAGAGATGAATGTGTGTAATAATGGTAATATTTGTAAAAGGAGAAAAGAGATCAAATGGTACAGAAACTATTTGAAGAAGTATCATTACAAATTTTCATAAATTTATAGAAAATATCAAACCACACTCAAAAAATTTTATGAACCACAAGAATTATAGACATGAATACAAAGAAAGACCACAAAGATATACATCACAATAAAACTACTGACACAACAAAGATCCAGAGCTACAGATACAGATACAAAGAAAATAACAAATGCATCCAGAAAGAAAATATGTTGCATTCAAAATGCAAGAAAAAGGCTAATGGCTAATCCCTCAAAACAAACATTAGAAACCAGAAGAAAATGGCATGGCATTTTTTACATGCTGAAAGAAAATAACTAACAGTCTAGAATTCTACACAGAGCAACAATACCCATCAAAATTTAATGTAAAATAACCATATTTTCAGATGTACAAAAATGGAGTTGGTCACCTGCAGGCTCACTAATTAAAATTTTATTAATTTTTTAGGCAGAAAACGTTAGCCTGCATAGAAATTCAGGAAGAAATAAAGAATACAAAAAGATAAATATATAAATACATCTGAATGATTGCCTACTATTTTGTTTAATACATTGTGTGATTGAAAATATTTGAAGAAGTAGAACACAAAATAACAATAGATAAGAAGAGGGTATTATTGGGGAAGTGGTAAAAGTAATAGTTTATATTAAAATGTAATAAATCGGGAATCATGTTTTACTCTTTAGGACAACCAGTAAAAGAGTAGTAAAAGAATAAATGACAAATTAATAGAGGGTTAAGTATACAATAATAAAAATACTTTCTTCTGAGGCCTTTCTTCTTGACTTATAGATGGCCACCTTTTCCCTGCGTCCTTACATGGTCTTCCTCTGCTTGCAACTGTGTCCTAATTTCTTATGTGAGCACCACTCGTGTTGAATTAGGGCCCATCTATATGCCCTCACTTTAACTTAATTACATCTTTAAGGGGCGCCTGGGTGGCTCAGTCGGTTGAGTGTCAGACTTCAGCTCAGGTCATGATCTCACGGTCTGTGAGTTCGAGCCCCACGTCGGGCTCTGTGCTGACGGCTCAGAGCCTGGAGCCTGCTTCTGATTCTGGGTCTCCCTCTGTCTCTGCCCCTCCCCCATTCATGCTCTGTCTCTCTCTGTCTCAAAAATAAATAAACATTAAAATTTTTTTTAATTACACCTTTAATTACCCTTTCTCCAAATATAGTCATATTCTCAGGTACTGCAGATTAGGACTTCAATGTAGCCCATAACCAGGATAATGCTTACCTTTAGGGAGAATGGTGGTAATGATTGGGAAGAGTCATGAGGAGTTCTGGTGTTCTGGCCTCTGATCATCACTTAGTATTGACAGTTAGTAAATATCATCACTTAGTATTATCACCTAGTAAATACTCATTAAGCTATATCCTGATGCTTTGGGCACTTTTCTAAATGTTTGTTGTTCTTCATTTTCAAAAAGCTTAATAAGAAAACATAAATTAATAAAAATAAATTTATATCCATAAGTGGCCAAAATATTAAAAAAAATGGAATGAAACATGAAGATTGGATCATTGTGGGGAAGTTTATACATTAGTAAACAACCTTACAAAGCAATTTGTCTATTGCCTTGATGATAAAAAATAATTGATACTCATTAAGCACTGTTCTAAGAGTTGTTTAATATAACAATGTTACAAATTGTTTCCTTAGGGTGTGAACTGGACTTCTATAAAAAAGAAACTAGTAAAAACCCAGTAGTTAAATAAGAAAGAAATCTATTTATCTTTCTGGAACAGTCCAGCCATAGATGGTTAACAGGGCAACTCCACTAGGTTTTATACAGAGATTCTGCTCTGTTTCTCACCATTACCCAGAGAGCAGAAAGGGGCAAAAGGCAGACAAACATACCCAGGGATGTATATCGCTTCCATTAACCATGATGTAGCCACGCCGCCACATCTCTCTGGTACAATGCTGAGAAATGTAACTTTCATCTGGAAGGCCAGGAATGCACCTGGGACTCTTAAATGGACAAAGGGGAGAAAGCACATTGGAGTACAACACGCACTCTGTCACAGGCGGTTACTATTACTATCATCATTTTTTTTTTTAATTTTTTTTCAACGTTTATTTATTTTTGGGACAGAGAGAGACAGAGCATGAACAGGGGAGGGGCAGAGAGAGAGAGGGAGACACAGAATCGGAAACAGGCTCCAGGCTCTGAGCCATCAGCCCAGAGCCCGACGTGGGGCTCGAACTCACGGACCGCGAGGTCGTGACCGGGCTGAAGTCGGACGCTTAACCGACTGCGCCACCCAGGCGCCCCAAATCATCATTTTAGAGATTAGAAAATAGAGTCAGGGCCCCTGAGTGGCTCAGCTGGTTGAGCTTCTGACTCTTGATTTTGGCTCAGATGGTGATCCCAGGATTGTGGGATCGAGCCCCTCATCGAACTCCGTGCTGATTGTGAAGCCTGCTTGTGATTCTCTTTCTCTCTCCATCTGCCCCCTAGCCCCCACTCATGCTCTCTCTTTCCTTCTCTAAAACATGAAAAAACTAAAAATTTTAAAAAAAGAGAGGTAAAGTTATACACAGAGTAAACGACAGTCAAGACCTGAGCTCACAAAAGCAGCATGTCTGCTCTATGGTGAACTGCCTCTCTACACCCAATAAGATTAAAAATGTATAAGTATATGGGGCACCTGGGTGGCTGAGTCGGTTGAGCGTCGGACTTGGGCTCAGGTCATGATCTCACAGTTGGTGAGTTCGAGCCCCGCGTCAGGCTCGGTGCTGACAGCTCAGAGCCTGGAGCCTGCTTCGGATTCTGTGTCTCCCTCTCTCTCTGCCTCTCCCCCGGTTGCGCTCTGTCTCTCTCTGCCTCTCAAAAATAAAGAAACGTAATAAAAAATTTAAAAAAATGTATAAGTATAACCAGCTATTCCAGCACATGTGCATAAAGAGACGTGTGCTGGGAGGTTTGCCGCAGCACTGGTTGCTGAAACAAAAACCAAACACCATAAACTGAAGTAAAAAACAACAACAACAACAACAAACACATGCAGTGGAAACTTTGCAGTCATTAAAACTAGATTTTGAAACGGAAAAATCTTAAGGACATAACGCCAAAAACACATTGCAGAAAGAATACATACAGCATGATGTCAGTTGCATCACATTTTAAAAACAAAATAATATGTGCTGTTTGTGACTGAACACATAGGTAGTAAAAATACAGTATGCATATGCATGAACTGTTCACAGGTATATCCAATATGGCACGCCGGTAAATATCTAGTCTTCGATGCTCATTATTTTAATGTTTGCATTATTTGTGTGTTTTAAAAGGTTATTAGTGGTGCCTAAAACTTTCTTTTAAAAAAATTTTTTTTTTGACATCTATTTACTATTGAGAGACAGAGAGAGACAGGGCATGAGTGTGAGAGGGGCAGAGAGAGGTGGAGACACAGAATCTGAAGCAGGGTCCAGGCTCTGAGCTGTCAGCACAGAGCCTGATGCAGGGCTCGAGCTCACAAACCACAAGACCATGACCTGAGTCGAGCTCGGAGGCCCAACCGACTGAGCCACCTGGGTACCCCTAAAACTTTCTAAGTGCAATGACCACATGGTGTAGATTTCTTGGATAGTTTTGATATCAATTATCCTTCCTATTCTCTGTAAACTGTCAATGTGTTCCAGGAATACCAGTGCCTCTCATGTGTAGAACTGATATAAAAGTCATTATCTTGAGTTTTCACCTAGATGATGTAGTTGGCTTATGTGTGGTCACTTAGTTGATGTAGGATTCAGAGTTCACATTTAATTTTTGCAACAATTATGTAGGAAGAGAACGATTTTTCTCTTATATAAATTGTGTACCTTCACATGTTTCTTATCCTCTTATCCGTTTAAAATTTCTTCCCCTTTTATCTAAAAATGTTTTGGACTAATTCTAATTGACCTATCGTGATCAATTATTAGTTGCATCTCCAGGTAGAAAATTTTGATTCACATATTTGTGACTGAAAAAAAAAAACCCAAAAACAACAACAACAAAAAAACAATCGACCTCATCACATTAAGCTAGGTTGAATTTTTAAGTGAAACAATTTCTGGGAATTGAGTTTATATGGTAAAGCTGAGGTCTTGCTCTGCTCTTCAATATCTTTTCTAGGTGAACTTGGGAAAAGGAAAATGAACCAGAGAGGCACCTTTTTGGTTCTGCTTTGAAGGGCAGGCCTAGATGTGGTGTAGAGAGATTATAGTGTCAGGATTTTTCAGTTGCATTTTCTAATTATTGGTAAGGCGCGCTCTCTGTTGTAGACTGATTTAAATGAAACCCAAACATACTGCCCTGGTTTAAAACAATTATTGGTGACAGCAATGCAGATTTATGACTCATTCATTACTCTTTTTCTTATCATGCTGACATATTCAAGATAGATTTGAGACTTATTGGTACCTAAACAATCATCCCCTTTATCATTTAAAGTTGGCGATTTCCTAAATTAGTACTTAGATCTTTCTTTAATAAGACTGAAATAAAATAAGGGTGTAGACTTTTCTCTTGTATTTGAATAAAAATTACTTTATGACATAGTATAGTTAAAATCGTCAAAGACAGTTTTCATGTTTTAACAATGGATTCCCTGCAAGTTTATCTGGCTATTGTTCTATGGAGGAAAAACAAACTGAGGACTTTTATAGGAGGGCATTCGTGGTTCAGACTCATTACAAATGAAGTGCTATCATTTTCAGACCCAACCAAAAAAAAAAAAAAAAAAAAACAAGATTTTAATGTTAAAACACTAAAATTGATTTGTTGATATTATGTTTTTCAAATACAGGAGAAACTGTCTTATAATGTTGATAAGCTGAGCATAGAATTTAACTTGGCTATAAATACAGTTTCTTGAGGGTTCTCTGAGGGGTGGACTGAGTTGATACGGACCACTGGAACCCCGCTGTATTCTTAGGAAACTGGACGGTAAAAATGGCCTCATCTCCTTCAGGTGGTTAAACTTCTCTAGCTTCATATCTAGGTGTTCACAAAAGAAGCACATGATAGCCAAGCCTATGAAATTTCTTATTTACAATCCCTTCAGAGTAAGTGAAATGAAATTCTGATCAGATATATTCCCCAGCTCGAATCTCTTCTCTAATCTATTTTAACCTAGCTTTCTCAAAAAGGAGCCTCTAAGACAAAGCCTCACATGCAGATAGTTTATTTGGGCAGTGATCCCAGGGATAAAGGAAGAAGGACATGGGAGTAAGAGAGGGAGGAAGGGAAGACTAATCTAAGGGTGCATACTAAATTGGCCATCACCATGTGGATGGGTACTCCATCATGCCAGGAACTTCTCAGGAGCCTCATGGAGTATGTCTAAGATTTGTCCAGCCACAGGACAAAAAGAGAGAAGGATTTATTAATTGAATCCATTTCCCATGTTAGTCAAAGTGGTCCCACAGATACTAACTCCCCTGCAGTCCTGGTTTGTCATGAATGTCATTGATGAATGTCAAGTGGGTTCATGCAAGAAACCATCCCCCTGTTGCAGTATCAGAGGTATTCTGGGATTGAAAGTGAGGGTTATGTGGCCCAGGCCTGAGTGAGGTGTTGTCGAAAAGCATCTGAGCAAAGCTAGTGGAAATATGCGGAGGATCTCAAGTGTATACAGTAAGTGTATGATGTAGTCCGCCCTTTGTGCCTTGTAGATCTTCTTGTGCCCTCCATTGATTGATCCCGTTAAGTCAAGCTTAGCACCAAGTTCCTTTCTAGGTCGTGACCAGCCACATTATCTAAAAGGATTCAACACAAAAGGCTTAGTGCAACAAGCTACCTGCCCTTATTGTTCTGAGTCTGAAATTGATATTTACCATCTCATTCCTCTACTAAGCATTCTAGAATTCTTTTGCCCTTTGTCTGTTCCTCACCCTGTCCAGGCTGCTTGTCCAGCACGATCTAGGCTTTCTTCTCCAAAGAGTCTGAGTTCTTCATACCTTTCCTTTTTATAACTGCAATTGTTACATCTCCCTGCGTTCACCATTATCACCAAGCACAGAACCAAACAGACAACCCAGAAATGCCTTGGATTAAACTGACCCTTTCTGTTCCCACGATGTGGTAGCAACCCTAGATCTTTAGGGAAATAGAGTCAATGATTTTAAATTACTCCTTTCATTGTTGACATGAGGAAACCAAAATGACCAGGTGGTAGTTAGAGCTGTAAGTTCAGAGAAATATTTACTGTGTCCTCTAGTAAAAGTGTTCCCTTCCTGGAAACTGGGATTTTTTTTTTAAATATGAAATTTATGGTTACATTGGTTTCCATACAATACCCAGTGCTCATCCCAACCGGTGCCCTTCTCAATACCCATCACCCACCCACCCCTCCCTCCCACCCCCCATCAACCCTCAGTTTGTTCTCAGTTTTTAAGAGTCTCTTATGGTTTGGCTCCCTCCCTCTCTAACCTCTTTTTTTTTCCCTTCCTTGTCCCCATGGTCTTCGGTTAAGTTTCTCAGGGTCCACATAAGAGTGAAAACATACGGTATCTGTCTTTCTCTGTATGACTTATTTCACTTAGCATAACACTCTGCAGTTCCATCCACATTGCTACAAGAGGCCATATTTCATTCTTTCTCATTGCCAAGTAGTATCCCATTGTATATATAAACCACAACTTCTTTATCCATTCATCCGTTGATGGACATTTAGGCTCTTTCCATAATTTGGCTATTGTTGAGACTGCTGCTATAAACATTGGGGTACAAGTGCCCCTGTGCATCAGCACTCCTGTATCCCTTGGGTCGATTCCTAGCAGTGCTCTTGCTGGGTCATAGGGTAGATCTATTTTTAATTTTTTGAGGAACCTCCACACTGTTTTCCAGAGTGGCTGCACCAGTTTGCATTCCCACCAACAGGGCAAGAGGGTTCCCGTTTCTCCACATCCTCTCCAGCATCTATAGTCTCCTGATTTGTTCATTTGGGCCACTCTGACTGGCGTGATGTGATATCTCAGTGCGGTTTTGATTTGTATTTCCCTGATGAGGAGCAACGTTGAGCATCTTTTCATGTGCCTGTTGGCCATCTGGGTGTCTTCTTTAGAATACAAGTGTCTATTCGTATTTTCTGCCCATTTCTTCACCGGATTATTTGTTTTTAGGGTGTGGAGTTTGGTGAGCTCTTTACAGATTTTGGATACTAGCCCTTTGTCCAATATGTCATTTGCAAATATCTTTTCCCGTTCTGTCGGTTGCCTTTCAGTTTTGTTGATGGTTTCCTTTGCTGTGCAGAAGCTTTTTATCTTCATGGGGTCCCAGTAGTTCATTTTTGCTTTTAATTCCCTTGCCTTTGGGGATGTGTCAAGTAAGAGAAACTGGGACTTTTGATCTGACAGGTCAGGGATGGGAAACCCAAATTTTAAAAGAGGGTCACTGTGATGGTGACAGGGTCCTATGTTACTTCTGCAGTGTGGTTCCCTGACCCAATTATTCTAGTGACTCAGTACCAGATATCAGGTATTGGATAAGCAAGCATACCACATCCTAGGTTATGACAACCCACCTTGCTGGTGCCTTAGCTCAGGTGTTTCTGAGCAATAAAATCTGTAGCCTGGAGCCATGTGTCTCTTGTCACGGCACGAGACCTTGATCTGAGTCACTGTTAGATGTCATACCGTAATAATGGGTTGGCATTTTGTTTTTCCTCAGATTCTTGTGCTGGCAAAGACACGGCAGATAGGTAAGGCCAATCCCTAGTCAGGGTAGGTGTCAATTCCGGTCAGTATGCATCACTGTCACCCGTCCAGGGTGGAAAGCGTCTGATGTAATGGACCCGTCACCAGATAACCGTCAAGGGATTGTGCCACATCCAGAGTTTCAACCGGCTTTTCCCTGGATAATAGTCACTGGCGTCCCAAGGCCAGACGCTCAGTAACTAGAGGAGTACAAGAGCATACCAGGGACTATTTTCGAACAGCAAGGAGTTCATTCTCTGCTAAAGCAGGCCTGACTTTGCTCTACAATGCTGGGGGTCCGAACTGTGACTCTTCTGGTAGAGCTCAGGAGACATTCTATCCTATATACTCACCCACCATGGATACCTCTAGCACACTCATGTTGATACTAATGGTCGAAGTTCCGGGCAGCTCTCCAAGAAATAGCAACTTGTCTTTTGCCTCACGAGGGTTGTGCCCAGGACGCCCCAGACTGTTGAACCACAAAATCTTCATCCATGTGATAAGTCTCTAAAATTTGTAGAAGTTTATTTCCTCTGCTCTGCCGTTCATCGCTCTTACCAACCATTCCACGTCTTTGCTGCAATGTGTCCATCCTTTACAATGAGCATGACATAATCTATATTGTGAACCAATGTCATGGGTAGGCAGAAAATACTAGTCGGGTTGCACACATAATAAAATTGTTGTAATAACAAGACTTTCACATAATAATATCTATCGGGCCACTACAAATGTAATGATTGTGGACCAGAATAAAGGACAAATGAATACGCAAGAAGATATTGGTTTGGCAATAAGTTGCAAGAAGGTGATAAGTTCTTCTAGAAACAAGTTTTTCCTCAGAGGAACACAAAAGAGCAGTAAGCCATTTTGTAGAATATCTCTTGTTTTGGTTTTTCCAATGTTTTCTAATAAATAAATTGAAGTTATACAGCTTTCGGCTAGAATACTACAGAAACAAAGTTTTGTCCTGAATGCTTCTTACACACGGGGCACATGTTGTCAGTGGTGTCTTACGACTGGTGATGCAAAGCTTAAACATTTGATTAAGTGGCGTCTCCTGAGATTCTCCACTGTAGTGACTATTTGCCCCTTTTCAATTGGTAAATATCTTGGGAGAGCTACTTTGAACCTATGTAAACACTCTGTCCCTCCTCAAACTTCCAAGTGAGCCATCAATGCCTTTTGCATGCAGGAATTATTACTGTGGTGATTGCCAAATGGTGAGTTTCTATTTCTCTGTTTCTTTCTACCTTTATTAATTGTATTTATAATGTAAGGTGGATATGTCACTTTTCCTCAGTCTATTTACTTATTCAATTGTTTATATCAACACGCTGTCATGAATATTTTAGTCTGTAGGCTATAATCCAATACAGTCATTTATTTGTTGGTCAAATTGTTTCCCTTTGGCCATTGGAAACTGCTACCTGTGCCCTTTGACACGCCCTCATCCTTTTTGAGTGTTTCTTTATTTTTTTTAGTATCAGGTTTATCTTGTATTTTTGCTGTCCCACTCCTGGAATCAGCCACTTGGGTCATTTTTTAATTGTGTTCAGAACACAATAACTGAGTGGAAGACGTGCTCACTCTACTGAGATATCATTGTTCCTAAGCCCTCTCGGAAGACAGATCAGGGAAATACATGTGTGTGCGCTGACCCACTCATGAATACGCATCTATATTTAATTCTATGTTTATCTGTCTGTATATATGTTAAAAACCCCAAACTCATATGAGTGCCTCTGATTCCAACCCAAAACCTGAATGTTCATTCCAGATTCCCCTTTGCCTTATTTTTTAACTTATTTCTCCCATAGTGAGAATCTTGGCTCTCATTATCTAGCTATAATACATTCACATATTTATTCCACATATTCATGTACTCTATACATGAAATAGTTTCAAAGTTGCTGACCCAAACCCTGTAAGAAACAGATGTACGAACTAAAGCACAGTGTTTTTATACAGTTATTTTCATCTTTAGCTTTATTTATTTTTTTTTCAATGTTTATTTATTTTTGGGACAGAGAGAGACAGAGCATGAACGGGGGAAGGGCAGAGAGAGAGGGAGACACAGAATCGGAAACAGGCTCCAGGCTCCGAGCCATCAGCCCAGAGCCTGACGCGGGGCTCGAACTCACGGACCGCGAGATCGTGACCTGGCTGAAGTCGGACGCCTAACCAACTGCGCCACCCAGGCGCCCCTCATCTTTAGCTTTATAACAGCTAGTCAAAATACTGTTTTCCAGGGTTAGTTAGGTATATTCTTTTCTTCTCCATCCCCTACGGTGTGATTACGTTTATCATTTGTAATACAGTTACGGTGGTTTGTTAGTGTTTGTATTCCATTTTGAAGCTCCCCATATCCTGATTGCTTTAAATTATATTTTTATTGGTGGGAGAGGGGCATACCTGTGAAAATGATTACTGTGTTCCTAAAAGGCAAAGATACACCAAAAGGTGTTCTTGGGGAAGTGTTGTGCCCTCTCACCCTTGCAAACATGCTCACCTTTATGCCTCTCATCACCCCTTTCTCATGCACAGCCTTAGGTAACCTATCTCTTTAGCTTCTGATTTTTCTTTCTAATTTCTTTTGTGCAAATGAGTAGATGCAGGAGTATTTTCTTATATTCCTTTCTTTTTTATTAACAGTAAAGGTAGCATACATAGGTATCATTTTTCACCTTGTCACTTGTGAGTATAAGTTACAAATCATTCCACTCAGTTCAGAGATCTTCTCCTGTTTTTTCATTGCTGTATAGTACTTCATTTTTTTTAGATTTATCATCATGTCTCCAATCACTCCCTGTGTTTGTATGTTCAGTTTATTTCCAATATTTTGCAAAGGCAAACAACGCTACAATGAACAACATAGGTGTAGGTAGTTGCCTACTTTTAGAGATATGATTTCTGGCCAAAACACCAGCAATGTGTGAGAGTGCCTGCTTCTCCATAGCCTCACTGACAGAATATGTCATCGTGTTTTTATTTTTGTCAGTCTTGATAGGTGAGAAATGGTACCTTAGTGTTGCTTCAATTTCTGTTTCTCTGGGAGTGAGGTTGAACACTTTAAAATAAATTGTAAAAAAAAAAGAAAGTGATGGAAAAGGACTCTATATGTTAGAAGACACAAAATTTCATTAATTTTTTAAAAAGTGATGTGGTAAATACATGCAATGACATACTACTTGAAATTGAGAAACAATGAAATCTGGCTATTTGCAGCAACACAGATGGAACTGGAAGGTATTACACTAAGTGAAATAAGTCAGTCAGAGAAAGACAGATACCATATGTTTTCACTCATATGTGGATGTTGAGAAATTTAACAGAAGACCATGGGGGAGGAGTAGGGGGAAAAAGTTACAGAGAGGGAGGGAGGCAAACCCTAAGAGACTCTTGGATACTGAGAACAAACTGAGGGTTGATGGGGGGTGGGGGAGAGGGGAGAGTGGGCGATGGGCATCGAGGAGGGCACTTGTTGAGATGAGCCCTGGGCGTTGTATTGAAACCAATTTGTCAATAAATTATATTTAAAAAAAACAACAAACAAAAAAAAGTGAAACTAAAAAATGTGAATATCTTCCTTCTTTTTTGATGGTCCAGCACTGAAATCCTTGTGTATTACCTGGGGATTTTCCATCATATGGGTCAGATATTTTATTCCCCAGCCTCCTTTGTGAATAGGACTAGGCACCTGCCCTAAGTGCAGCCAATCTTATGACCCCACAGAGATCACCTAGACCTTCTACCCCATCATGAGTCAAGAGAGGGACCATACACTGGGAATGCTATTAGCTTCTCTGAAAATCTCAACTCCTCTCTTAGTCTATTCAGGCTGCTGTAACAAAATACCGTAAACGAGGGGGCTTATAAACCACAAATATTTATTTGTCACAGTTCTAGAGGCTAGAAGCCCAAGATCAGGCTCCTGGCAGATTCAGTGGCTGATGAGAGCTTCTTTCCTGGTTTATTTCCAGCCGTCCCTCTGGGGCTTTTTTCCTAAGGGCACTAATCCCATTCATGAGGACCCCACCCTCCTAACTTAATCACCTCCCAAAGGTACCACCTTCAAATCACCATCACATTGAACATTAGGATTTAACCATGTACATATGGAGGATATGCAAACATTCAGTTTATAGCCACTCCTGTCAGCAGGACTCAAGGCAGAGCCCAGGCACCTAGGGTAAGTTTCCCTCTTCTCCAGGAAATGCACTGGGTCTGTCGCCATTTCTTCCCCCAGGACTTCTGCTACCACTTTTAAGGGTCAAAAGAGACCTACAACCTGAGACTAAGACCCAGCTACCCCAGATTTCCTTACTCCTACCAACAGGGAACTAACTGCAGCCCCTTCTAATTCCCCTTCCGATTCCCCTAATGCACATTCTCTGCCTTAAATTCATCCAACAAATACTCACAGTTAGCTTGCTATTCCTGTTTATATAAATCATCACCAAAAGCTCTGGGCTCCCGGTTAACATTTTATCTCCTTTTATTCCCCATCACATTCACACACTTCCTACCCGGCTGCCTCGCCTACCATCTCTGATCTCTGAAACCATTTCCCTGTGCCCTCTGAAATTCATGGTCCGAGTGCCAGATTGTATTTTCCTCAGTGGCCACAACGAGATCTCACGTCCCTATGTTTCTGCAATCTTTGCTGTAATGTCACTTTTTCCATGAGAACTCCCAGACTACCCCGTTTAAAAATCGCCACCTGAAATCAACACCCACTCACACCTCCACCTTCCTTCCCCCCCTGGCTCTGCTCCCTTTTTTCTTTAAGCACTTATCACCTACCATCACTTTTTACATAATTTACTCCTTTACTTTATCTATTGTTTATGGCCTGTCTCTTGGGGCCGCACTTGACCGAAGCTCCACAAGAACGTAAGCTCTAAGAGGATGGAAGCATTTGTTTGTTCCTTCAGGGGTATATTCTATGCTTCTAGAGTGGCATCGCACACGTTTTAGGTGCTCAGTATATATTAATTGAATAATGATCTCTGAACTTTGAATTAGGAAGTGATGTCTTAAAGAAAAGTCAATCATTTTGCATCCTGGCCGTGGTGTTGGTGACCTGACCCTCACTTCTCCAGGAGGGGCATGGAGGACAGAAGCTCCAGTAAAAGCAGTGTTTCCAGAACCCTGTGATCTTATGGTGGCTGGAAGTGTCAGTACTGACATCGGGGCCCTTGCTATGGCTGGATTTTGGCTATGGTTCTGCTCAGGCTCTTCCTTAGTGCCTTCCTGTGTCTTGGGACCAATCCTGCAGCCACCTTGGTCGGTGGTCTTCTGAGTGGGACGAAGTCCTTTTGAATAACGATTTTTCTGCTTAACTCAGTCAGTGAGAGCTTATGTCTTCACGTAGAATGAAGAACGCCTAGCGTTGGTGTTTTTGAAAACGGACGGGGATACGTTTGACATACAGGCTCAGAACAACATCACTAAAAGCAAACGAGAAAAATATTACAAGGTGGGGCGATCCACTTAATTCACTGTCAACGTACGCAGATCAGACAACCTAACCGAAAACTGGGAGCTGAGAAAGCCACGAAACGTCGAAGCTGAAGTGTTCGTGTTTCAACCAACCCCACACAGGCAGCCTATTCCTTTACTTCTCTCCTTAGATCTGGCCAGAAAGACACAGCAGTGAACAGACATCTCTTTTAAAAAGCCATCACTTGGACCCGTGGAATATAAAAGGCCATCCTTGGGAGAGCCCCGGCACGGATCCATATGGTTTGTGAGTCTTTTTCCCTGTGACATTTTTATGAAGGTTATGTATATGTCCCGTTCATCTTCATTCTCCTGGTGCTAATTGCTGTCTATTGGACCTTGCTACTGTGTACAGAGACCACATGGTTCCCCTGACATTGCCCCTGCTGCGCTGTGCCACATGGCCCTGCTGTCCTCAGATAAGAACCTGCTGCTGTCTGACCACAACAGCTGGAAATGTTCTGCCTTGTTGAGCTTATCTTGCGGAGACTCGAGCTGAGCTATGACCCAGTCGACGAGCATAGAGAAGGGGTGGATTCTCTGGAGGCAGCTGATGGCAGCCAAAGAGCCTCCCATGAGCCGTTGGATGCAGGTTTCACGTCTGGAGTCGATAGGGAGCTTTCCCCGGGATGCTTCCGGTGGGTTGAAGACAGAAAAGAGCATCAGTTGGGACCCAACTCCGACAATCGGGCTCTCTCAGCTCTTTATTTCCCTTTTCCTTGAGGAGGAGCAGACACGAATGAAAGAGGACAGCCCTTAAGTTCTTCTTTCTCCTTCGCCTCTTTGCAATTTATAAAGTATCTGCATTCTAAGGATTGAAACGCTTCCAGCAATTGGCCTCTACTTAGATTCCTCTTTCCTAGTCCTACACGTCTGCCTTCCCGACCCCACTTCCAGTTAATCAGCATCCAGAATTTTACGATTATCATAAAAAAGATCCTACCGATCGCATATGTCTGTATGCTTAAACGACACAGTGTTTAGTCTCTGAGTTTTATAAACGTGATCCCATACCATTACAGATTTCTGGAACCTGCCCTTTTTTCCTCCAGAGGATACGTTCCTAAAGTTCATCCGTGCTGTTTTACGGAGTAGAGATCGTTGACTTTTCCTGCTGTGTTCTGGGCTTTTGTATGACTAGGCCAGAGTGCATTTATTTGTATTCCTTGTTGACATTGGGGGTTGTTTCAGGCTTTTCAGAAGGCTGAATGGAGCTGCTCTGAACTGTCTTGACCGTGGCTCCTGGACACTCCTGTCGCACCTCATCCAGCGTGATCACCTCAGAACGGACTTGCTGGTTGTTGGCTTGTTTCACACCACAAGTGAGGCCGGATTGTTTTCCCCCAACAATTGTTCGACTTTATCAGCAACCCATGGGTTCCACTTGATCCACATTCTCTTAACATTTAGAATATGTGATTTCCCAGAAAGTGTGTTTCGTGAGGGAGAAGGAATTGTCCCAGGTTTGAGAGGACGAGCTCATGAACGCCATTCAGACCGAGAAAGGTGTTCCTCTCTGCCGTGCTTGCACTTCTGAGTGTATGACTCCTTCTTCTTCTGATGCGCTGTATTCATACCCTTCAACTCAACCTTTGCTTAGGAGTGGGGCCAGGCGGCAACCTTCAGAGACACCGTCAGAAAGAAAACATCTAGTTCTTCCACGCACCGTCTCGGGGTTCCCTACCTTGTGGAAGAGAGACAGTAATTTTAGAGGCTCCCTCTTCCTTACACCAATGGCGGAAAAGACGTAAGGCAGGTGACGTCGGTCCTGGGCATCCCTGCTGCCCAGGCGTTGAAGGCACTCTGTGCTGGCTACTCCTAAGCCTGTTCCCTCCACTTGAGGCCCTCAAACTCACTTTTTCTGAGAAGGGGATGGGCTGTGTGTGGGAAGGGAGAGTCAAGGATACAGGCTTCGCTGTCTCTTCTTACTGACATTAGAGTGTAGACATTAGAGTGTACTCAGAAACAAGAGTAGTTCACTAATGCCCTGATCCATTCCTCCTTAGCAGGAGAGGGCTAGCATTCCAATCTAGCTTACAAAAAAGCATTTCACCAGGAATTTCACACGGCAAGAATTTCAAGCTAGGTAGGGAAGAAGACAAGGCAGAAAGGCAACTGGAAAGATAACATGTCCGTTGACTTAAGCTTCAGACTAAACCAAATTGCACCCTGAGACAATTTGGGCAGAGGATGGTTATTGATTTATTTGAATTGAATTTTCTTCCCAGCACACCTGGAAACTGTACCTCTCGTCCTTTTCAGAGATCTGAGTTCTCTCTATGATAAGCCTTGAAATTTTAAAATAAAGTCTGAGGGTGCCTGGGTGGCCCTGTCGGTTAAGTGGTTAAGTGTCCAACTCGATTTCAGCTGGGGTCATGGGCTCGTGGTTTGTGGGTTCAAGCCTCGCATTGGGCCCTGTGCTGACAGTGTGGAGCCTGCTTGGGATTTTCTCTCTCCCTCTCTCTGTCCCTCCCCCACACTCTCTCCAAATAAATATATAAACCAAAGTGGGCAGTGGGGGGGGGGGGAGTCGGAACTTCTTCTTTTCTAATATCAAACATTTCTCTTTTTTTAATGTTTATTTATTTTTGAGGGAGAGAGAGCACAAACAGGGGAGGGTCATAGAGAGAGGGGGACAGAGAATCATAAGCATGCTCCACGCTGTCGGCACGGAGACCAAGGTAAGGTTCGAACTCACAAGCCTCATGACCTGAGCCAAAGTCAGGCACTCAACCAACTGAGCCACCCAGGCATCCTTCAAACATCTCTATATTTAAAATACCCACATTTAAGACTGCATTTCATGGTGATCAGCTGGCTCTTTCACTTGATAGGAATACAAATCTGAAGTTTGGTGAATTATCTGCCTCCAAATTTTTTCTAAAGTCCTGGAAAATACATGATATGCTCAAGGTCCCAGTTTGTTCTTGCCATTTCTGAAAATATCCCTGTGTGTGCTGATTTATGACATGGCAGCCCTTGCCCAACAGAGAAGACCTTGTTATTTGTGATGTGCCCTTGGACATTGTCTTCTCCTTGTTGTCCTCCTCCTCCCCTTCCCCCTCCCCTCTCTCCCTTCCCCTCCCTCCTGCTGCTGTTCCTGCTTCTTCTCCTCTTCCTCGTCCTTCTCCTTTTTACCCATCTTCTCCTTCTTCTTTTCTTCTTTCTCCTCCCCCCTCCTCCTCCTCCTTCTTCTTCTCCTCCTCGTCCTTCTCCTTCTTTCCCGTCTTCTCCTTCTCCTTCTTCTTTTCTTCTTCCTCCTCCCCCCTCCTCCTCCTCCACCCCTCCTCCTCCTTCTTTTTCTTCGTCTTCATGAAAATCTTCTACTGGAAAAGTGGTGCAGTGAAGAATAATGAAATCTACTAGCTTAAAAAATTCTGAATTTTAAAAATGCAATGCTTTAGCCAAAAAACACTTCCTCTCCTGTTCCATGTCATTGGAAGTATGTATGTGTATAACAAATAGGCTATTTGCCATTGCTTTTTATTCCCTTGAAATAGACTTTTTAACTCACTAGACATTTTCCCAATTAAGCAAAGGAAATTGGAAGATAAATTTATGACTACAGTTTCTGGGGAATAAACATGAGGCCAGTTGGACATAATTCCAGTGAAGTGAGGGTGGTGCAATGAAGCAATGAAATCAGAGCAGGTCTAACTAGCCAATAAGAGTGATTCATAGAAAAATATAATCTTAGGTTTGAACAGATTTTAAAGGTCATCTAGTCCAGGAACATGACTTACACCAAAGAATTGTTTCACTTGAAAACATGAAACCAAAGTTGCGTAGCTGGTTTTCTAAAAGCCGTCCAAATCATTCTGGCAAAACCATCTTTGCCTTACACATTTACTTTAACATCAAACTTTAATGTATTGGAGGTTTTCAACTTGTAATCTATAAAGGAACCACAAGGGGAGCCCAGGGGCCCTCTGAAATGGAACGCAAAATTGTATGGGATTGTGTACATTTGCGCTTTATTCTAACACAGAAATATTTATCAGTAGCCTAAACAGAAGCTCTTTAGGAGCCACCATAATTTAAAAAAAGAAATTTTCAAGAGTTCTGTGACCAACGAGTTTGCAAATCTTTGCCTTATACCCTACTGGTATCTTCATTTCTTTCAAAAAATAAATACCTAGTATATTCTCCTTGGCCTCTAAAACAAATAATTTTAATGCCTCCAAATTAGACTGGCTGCTTGTATCTCTCCCTTTCCCAGTGCCAAAACTAATCCTCTTGGAACTTGAGTCTTAACATACGATCAGAAGTGACTCTTGAAGATAATTTACCTATTTTTTATAGCAATGAAATTGAGGTCCTGGAGAATAAGTGATTTTTTTTTTCCAGGTCACATGGACCGAGTCAGTTACTTCTCATTTGGACTCAAAACCTCCAGACTTGTAAGTCCAAACGTGCCACAGCCTGGCATTCAAAGTTGACCCAAGCACTTGTCCTACTGTTGGTGAACACAGTCCCCTACCCTAGACAGCTTATTCCTTTTATAGTCCCCTGAACGCCCCAGACCCACTGTTACCTCCAGGTTAAGAACTCCTGGTTTGAAAGAACTAGTCTTTGTTCTCACTCTTTCCCTACCCCAGAACGATTCCCATCTTTTAAAATCCAACGTATTATCCTTTATATATTAGAGAACAATTACACATAACTATGCCCTAAGTCATACATGTACTATATTGTCAAACAACAGCTCTTGCCTGGCCCCCTCGCTCAAACTCCATTGCACAAAAACAACCACTTTGAACTGTGTTAACGTTTTCTTCTGTTGTATAGGACCCTATTTCTTAATAACATGTTGTAAAAGGATGTTTTCTTAGTGTTTTAACATTGGGAATTATCTACTGACTACCTACAGTAGACAGCCAGAATTTAATCCTTACCCAGGCACACAGACATGACCTTTCCTCTTTTTCTTCCAATATAGTGATATCACAATATTTGGTGGAGTCCAAATTTAGTATATCGGATTACATCACATAAAAAATTGCTCTAAAACTCTTTTGTAACTTTTTGGTTTTATAATTTATTTTTAATCTCAATATGGTAAAACTATGTATGTGGGTTTTTTTTCTGGACTCTTCACTCTGCTTCACCGTGTGATGTGGAGATCCTGTCACAAATACCATACAGCCTTGCTTACTGTTGCTTAACAGTGAGTTTTGAAATCAGGAATTCTGGGTTCTTTCATATCTCTCTTCTTTTTCAAAGTGATTCTGGCTATCCTAGTTCCTTTCCCTCTCCGTGCAACTTTTACGATGAGAACAAGGGACTCCTTGGAAGTTACTTTTACCCAAAGATTTTCTGTTGGGGTTCACATGTGTGCCGCTGAGACTGTATATTTCCACACCAGGGACTGGCCTCAGCGCACGGTCGAGACTTAAAAAAGAAAGAAGACTGGAGATCTTCCTTATGCTCTCCAGCTTGCAAGGCCTTTATTGCTTTTTAGATGTGATGACATAAAAGTAGATTTTGAGAGGGACGTGTGGGTGGCTCAGTCGGTTAAGTGTCCGACTTTGGCTCGGGTCATGATCTTATGGTTTGTGGGTTTGAGCCCCACCTCGGGCTCTGTGCTGACAGCCCAGAGCCTGGAGCCTGCTTCAGATTCTGTGTGTGTCTCTCTCTTTGCCCCTCCCTTGCTTGTGCTGTCTCTCTCTCTCAAAAGTAAATAAACATTAAAATTTTTTTTTTAATATAGATTCTGAGTAAGGCAAAGTACTCTGCATAGTGTGGGTGGGCCTTTCCAAACAAGTGAATGCCTTAAGATAAAAGAATGTGATCTTCCAGAAGAGGAAGGATTTCTGTCTCTTTGGACTCAAGACTACAATAACTGTTTTTCCCTGGATACATTTCTAGAAACACACAACCTCCCAAGACTAATTCAGGGAGAAACAGAAAAAATCTAAACAAAAAAATAATGAGTAAAGAGATTAAATCAGTAATAAAAATTTAAAAAAAAGAAAAAAACTCCCAAAATAGAAAACTCTAGGACCAGACAGTTTCACTGGAAAATTCTACTAAACATTTAAATAAGAATTAATACCAACCCTCCTCAAACTCTTCCAAATGTTGAAAGAAGAAAGAGCACTTCCAAATTCACTTTATAAGTCTAGCATTACTTTGATACAAAAACCAGATAAGGATACCATAGGAAAAGAATTGCTATAGGCCGTATCCATGATGATTATAGACTCAAAAATTTTCAAAATATTAGCAAATTGAATTAATGAACACATCAAAAGTATTTTTCACCATTACTGAGATTTATCCAATTCAAAGATGATCCAACACAATGAATGCATTGTAATATATCAATAAATGTAATATATCACATCAATAAAATGAAAGAAAAAAAAACCACACGCTCATATCAATAAACACAGAAAAGGCATTTGATAATATACATCCTTTGATGATGAAAACCATTCACAGACTGGGTACAGGAAGAACATACCTCAACATAATAAAGGCCACACATGACAAAACCCACAGCTAACATTATACTCAATGGAGAGAAATTAAAAGGACTTCCCCCAATATCAGGAAATGGCAAGGATGCCCACTCTCATCACACCTGTATGGTATAGTATTGGAAGTCCTAGCAGGGGCAATCAGGAAAGACAGAGAAGTAAAAAACATCCAAGTCAGAAAGGAAGAAGTAAAAATACTCATTATTTTCTGATCATATGTTCCATAGAGAGAAAATCCCCAACAATCGGTCTAAAAACTGTTGGGATTAATCAACCTTTTCAGTAAAGCGTCAGGATACAAAATCAACATACGTAAATCCGTTGCAGTCCTTTACACTAATGATAAAGCATCTGAAAAAGAAATAAAATTCATTCCATCCAAAAAACATCAAAAACAATAAAATTCTTACAAATAAATTTAACTAAGTAAGTGAAAGAACTGTACAATGAAATTAAAGACCTTTGCTGAAAGAAACCAAAGAAAACACAAACAAATGGAAAGCCATCCTGTATTCATGGATAAGAATTAATATTGTTAAAATGGCCATAATACCTAAAGCTATCTGCAGACTCAACACAATTCCCATCAAAATACCAAAGGCATTCTTCGTATAAATAGAAGAAACAATCCTAAAATTTGTGTGGAAACACAAAATACCCCCAAAAGCCACAAAACAAGTAACAAAATGGCATTAAGTATATATCCATCAATAATTACTTGAAGGTAAATGGACTAAATCCTCCAATCAAAAGATATAGAGTGACTGAATGGATTAAAAAAGCAAGACTCATCATACATGAGGCTCACTTCAGACCTAAAGACACTTGCAGATTGAAAGTTAAAGGATAGAAAAGCATTTACCATGCAAATGGAAGTGAAAAGAAAGCTGGGGTAACAATATATATATCAGACAAAATAGATTTTAAAAGACAGACTGTAACAAGAGACAAACAAGGACACTATATAACCATAAAAGCAACAATCTAATAAGAAGGTATAATAATTGTAACTATTTATGCACCTAACATGATAGCACCCAAATACATAAAGCAGCTAATAACAAATATAAAGGAAGTAATTGATAGCAAGACAATAAGAGTAGGGGACTTTAACACACCCACTTACATCAATGAACTGATCACCCAAACATAAATTCAAACAAGTGACTTTGAATGACACATTGGACCATATGATTCTAACATATATAGTCAGAACATTCTATCCTAAAACAGTAGAATACACATTTTTTAAAGTGCACATAAAATATTGTACAGAATAGATCACATATTCAGCCATGAAACAAGTTTCAAAAAATTAGAAAATACTGAAATCATACCATGCATCTTTTCTGACTAAATGCTATGAAACTAGAAACCAGCCACAAGAAAAAATCTGGAAAGAACACAAATACATGGAGGTTAAATAACATGTTACTAGACAATGAGTGGGTCAACCAAGAATTCAAAGAGGAAATAAAAAAAAATACATGGAGACAAATGAAAATGAAACACAATAGTCTACAATCTTTGAGATGCAGCAAAAGCTGTTCTGAGAGGGAAGTTCATAGCAATACAGGCCTAACTCAAGAAGCAAGAAAAATCTCAAATAAACAACTTAACCTTGCACTTATAGGTGCTAGACAAAGAAGAACAATCAAAACCTCAAAACAGTAAAAGAAAAAAAAATGATAAAGATTAGAAAAGAAATAAATGAAATAAAAACTAAAAAACAATAGAAAAGATCAATGAAACCAAGAGCTAGTTCTTTGAAAGGAACTTTTAGTCAGACTCATCACAAAAAAAGAGAGGACTCAAATTAAATCAGAAATTAAAGGGGGGAAATAACAACTGATACCATAGAAATACAAAGAATTATAAGAGAATATTATAAAAAAGTATATGTCATCAAACTGGACAACCTAGAAGAAATGGTTAAATTCCTAGAAACATATAACCTCCCAAAACAGAGTCAGAAAAAAATAGAAAATTTGAACAGACTGATTGCTAGAATTGAAATCGGTAATTAAAAGACTCCCAAAAAACTAAAGTCCAGGACCAGAGAGTTTCATAGGGGAATTCTACCAAATATTTAAAGACGAGTTAATACTGATTCTTCTCAAGCTACTCCAAAAAATAAAATAGGAAGGAAAGTTTCCAAATTCATTCTATGAGGCCAGAATTACCCTGATCCCAAAACCAGATAAAGACACTACAAAAAAAGCGAACTACAGGCCGGTATCTCTGATGAAGATAGATGCAAAAATCCTCAACAAAATATTGGCAAACTGAATCCAACAAACCTTTAAAAAATCATTCACCATGATTAAATGGGATTTATTCCTGGCATGCAGGTGACTCAATATTCACAAATCAATCAATGTGATACATGACATCAACAAGATAAAGGATAAAAACCAGAGGATCATTTCAATAGATGCAGAAAAACCGTTTGATAAAGTACAACATCCATTCACAATAAAAGTCCTCAACAAAGTAAGTTTAGAGCAAACATGCCTTAACATAATAAAGGCCGTATAAGAAAAAAATCACAACTAACATCATACTTAATGGGGGAAAAGCCTTTTCTTCAAAGATCAGAAACAAGACAAAGACACTCTCACCACTTTTATTCAACATAGTACTGAAAGTTCTAGCCGTAGCAATCAGAAAAAAAAAAAAGTGTCCAAATTGGGAAAGAAGAAATAAAACTTTCACTATTTGCAGATGACAAGATACTGTTTATGGAAAAAGAAGAGAGAGAGGCAAACCAAAAAACAGACTCCTAACTATAGAGAACAAACTGATGGCTACTGGAGGGGAGATGGGAAGAGGGATGGGTTCAACAGGTGATGGGTATTAAGGACAACTTGCTATGAACACTGGATGTTGTATGTGAGTGATGAATCACTACATTCTACACCTGAAACTTACATTGCACTATATGTTGACAAGCTGGAATTTAAGTAAAAACTAGGAAAAAAAACCTGAACGCTCCCCCCCAAAAAATACTAGAACTGATAAATACATTCAGAAAGGTGGTAGGATAAACAATCAATATACAGAAATCTGTTGTATTTCTATACACTAATAATGAAGTAGCAGGAAGAGAAATTAAGAAAAGTCTCATTTACAATTGCACCAAAAATAATAAAATGCCTGGGAATAAACTTAACCAAGGAGGTGAAAGACCTATACTCTGAAAACATAAAACATTAATGAAAGAAATTGAAGATGACACAAACAAATGGAAAGGTATTCACGAATTGAATATGAATTTGTATTGTAAGAACAAATATTGTTAAAATGTCTATACCACCCAAAGCAATCTCAAAATTTAATGCAATCTCTATCAAAATACCAACAGCATTTTTCACAAAACTAGGACAAATAATCCCAAAATTGGTATGGAACCACAAAAGATCACAGATAGCCAAAGCAATCTTGAAAAAAAAAAAAAAAAAAGAACAAAACTGAAAGTCTCAGTCCCAGATTTCAAGATGTACTACAATGTTGTAGTATTCAAAACAGTATGGTACTGGCACAAAAATACACACATAGATGAATAGAACAGAATAGAGAGTTCAGAAATAAACCCATAATTATATGATCAATTAATCTTTCACAAAGGAGGCAAGAATATGCAATAGTATAAAGACACCCTTCAACAAATGGTATAGGAAAAATTGGAGAGCTACAAGCAAAAGTATGAAGCTGGACCACTTTCTTATACCATACACAAAAATAAAGTCAAATGGATTAAAGATTTAAATGTGAGACCTAAAACCATAAAAATCCTAGAATAAAGGACACTCAGTAATGACTCTGACATTGGCCATAGCAACATTTTTCTATATACGTCTCCTGAGGCAAGGGAAATAAAAGCAAAAATGAACTATTGGGACAACATTGAAATAAAAAGTTTCTGCACAGCAAAAGAAACAATTATAACTAAAATACAGCCTATTGAATGAGAGAAAATATTTAACTAGATAAAGGGTTAGTATCCAAGATATGTAAAGAACTTATACAACTCAACACACACACAAAAACCAAATAATCCAATTAAAAATGGGCAGAAAACATGAACAGACATTTCACCAAGGAAGACATACACATGGCCAAACACACATGAAAATATGCTCAGCATCACTAGTCTTCAGGGAAATGTAAATCAAAAACACAATGAGACATCACTTCACACCTGTCAGAATGGCTAAAATAAAAAACACAAGAAACAAGTGTTGATGAGGATGTGGAGAAAAAGGACCCCTCATGCACTGTTTGTGGAAATACAAACTGGGGCAGCCATTGTAGTAAACGGTATGGAGATTCCTCAAAAAGTTAAAAACAGAACCACCATATGATTCGGTAATTCAACTATTGAGTATTTACCCATAGAATATGCGAACACTAATTCAAAAAGATATATGCACCCCTATGTTTATTGTAGCATTATTGAAAATAGCCAAATTATGGGAGTATGGATAAAGTATGGATAAAGAAGATGTGGTACACACACACACACACACACACACATACACACACACACTGGAATATTACTCATCCATGTAAAGAATAAAATCTTGCCACTTGCCACAACATGGATGGATCTAGAGAGTATAATGCTAAGTGAAATAAGTCAGTCAGAGAAAAACAAATACCATATGATTTCGTTCACGTGTGGAATTTAAGAAACAAAACAAATGAACAAATTAAAAAAGGGACAAACTAAGAAACAGACCCTTAACTAGTGAGAACAGATTGATGATTCCCAGAGGGAAGCTGAGTGGAGAGATGGGTGAAACAGGGGAAGGGGATTAAAAGTACACTTATCTTGATGAGCAGTGAATACTGTATAAAATTGTTGAATCACTATACTGTACACTATACACTTGAAACTAACACAGCACTATATGTTAACTATCCTGGAGTTAAAATAAATAATATTTTTTAAGAAAGGAACTTGTTGGTGACTTTGAAGCATGTCAGAGTTTAGCATATTGCCTCCATTATATTTCTGCAACAGTAGAAAATAAGCAAATAAAAACATGAAAAGACAACCTACAGAATGAAAGAAATTTTTTTCAAACCATATATCAGATAAAGGATTAATATCTAAAATATATAAAGAACTCAGTCAACTCCAAAACAAAAACCAAATAATTTGATTCAAAACTGGCAGAAAAACGAAATAGATATTTTCCCAAAGAGATATCAAAATGGTCAACAGACACACGAAAAGATGTCCCACATCTCTAATCATCAGGAAAATGCAGGTCAAAACCACAAGAGATACGACCTCATGCCTGCGAGAATGGCTATCATCAAGAAGGTAAGACACAACAGTTTCCGGCAAGATTGTGGTGAAAAAGAAACCCTTGTGCATTGTTGGTGAAAATGTAAATTGGTCCAACCACGTTGAAAAACAATATGGAGATTCCTCAAAAAAACTAAAAATAGATCTACATACAATCCAGCAATTCCAGTTCTAGATATATAGCCAAAGGAAGTGAAAACAGGATTTCAAGAAATATATGTACTTCCATGTTTATCATAGCATTATTCACAATAGCCAGGATATGGAATCAACCCAAATGCCCATCAATGAGTGAACAGATAAAAAAAGATGTGGTGCATATTATTCAGCCATGAGGAGGGAAGAAATCCTCCTATTTGCTACAACATGGATAAATCTTGAGCACATTATGTTTAGAGCGATAAGTCAGAAGGAGAAAGACAAGTCCTGTATGATTTCACTTATGTGTGGAATCTAAAAAAGTTAAACCTGTAAAAAAAATAGAAAGCAAAAGGTGGTTATGGGATGTGGGGAGTGGATAATGGTGTTTAAGGGTACAAACTTATAATGAGTAGTAAATAATCCATAAAGATGTAATGCACAGTATAATGACTATAGACAATAGTATTACACTATAATCATGTAATGTGATATATATATATGACTGTATTGGCAATCACACTACAATGTATAAATGTATCAAAGTAACACGCTGTACACTCTAAACTTAATGTTTATGCGTCAGATATATTTTAAAAAGAATGCATTATCCAGATTAAATATCAATGTTGTCAAGCCATTATATGATTTAGCAGGTTCTGTATCCCATGGAAAATGACTATATGGTCCCTGACTGTAGTAAAACTAAGAAAGCAAACAACAATAAAGACCACAAACAAACAAAATACAAATCTTACTTAATATTTTATTTGTACAATTCAAATTATTATTATTCAACAAGATATACTATTATTTATAGTAAGTTATTTTTAAAATACAATTAATTGCAAGAACATTTTGGGGGGGGAAACAAACGGAGCATTACAGTTGGACTTTCCCTATTTAATCCATAAACATTTAATCTTACCTTAAAGGCAGCATTAAATATGTGACCTCATATAATACAAAGGTTTTTTTTTTTTCAATAAGGATCTCAGGAGGAACAGCCTAATGCACTGTTTAATCTAATTTTATCGTTTATTCCCCTCCCCCCATCTGTACACGGAACACTAAATTGAATGCATTAATCTTTTCTGTTTCTAATATAATATGCTACATTTTTTTTCTTTGACCCTTGCTATCCTGAAGCAGCAACATTAAATTCCTTTTTTCCAAATTTCCAAATTTAGATGACCATTTATCAGGTGTATATTGGAGGATAGTGTGGTTTTTAGAAATTCCATTTGCTACACGCTGTCTGTTATCTTTGCACAGAACTTTCATTTGTCATGGGATTTAGCTCTCAGCTATGTTTAGTTTTTAGGTCCTGAGAAGAAGTCAATCCATATTCAGACACCTAATGATATAATTTATGCAGTGCAAAAGACTTGACTGCCCTCTATCAACCTCTCCGTAGAGTCTTTTAAATGTAGAGTAACAATAAAAAAAGGATTTGTTGGCAAATCTCAAAGTTTCATAAAAAACCTGACTCTATAATTTAGACTTAAAGACATTTGGCACAGTGTCAGAATCTCCTAGAATATTCATCTACCCCACACTAGCCCAAAATAACCAATGTCTCAATGTGTCTGTTGATTTGTTTTGAAATCTGTTCAAAACTAAAAAGTAAGAGGCTTGTAACATTAACTCCCATGAAATGAGAAAAATCCCACAACATGTCTTCCACAGAAAAATTCTCCCTGGGTACACAAAATTATGAAGTAACAAATTATCTCTTGTATCCTATTTAGGAACACGAACGTAAAATAAATAAAAGTTGTTTAGGGGATCACCTAGCATTGTTTTAATGTCAAGATTGTTTACAGTTTGATGGGCGCCTGGGTGGCACAGTCGGTTAAGCGTCCGACTTCAGCCAGGTCACGATCTCGCGCTCCGTGAGTTCGAGCCCCGCGTTGGGCTCTGGACTGATGGCTCAGAGCCTGGAGCCTGTTTCCGATTCTGTGTCTCCCTCTCTCTCTGCCCCTCCCCCGTTCATGCTTTGTCTCTCTCTGTCCCCAAAATAAATAAACGTTGAAAAAAAAATTTTAAGAAAAAAAAGATTGTTTACAGTTTGTTTGGAAAAGTAATGATTAATTTTAAAATTGAGCTCATATTTTATATCATGAAGATTTATCTTGCTGACTTTAAAAACTGAATTCAGCATTACATCAATCATTTTGTTTGTGACAGTTCCCAAAGTATTCCAATCCTTACTCAAACAGCATTCTATCCAGTATTCATTTCAATTTCAATTTTAATTTTATTATATTATTTTGTCTCCATTTATAAAGGAAAGCTTTACACTGTCATTAATTTCTCAGGTGATTGCAATTAGTATCCTAATTTGTTGATTTCAAGTAACATTCCATCGTTTCATAAAGTAAGAACCAAAGATTTATGAAAAGATATTAAACAGTCTGAAATTTAGTATATATTACAAATTTTTGTATTTGTACCTATTTTTGGAGTTAATTCCTAATGACCCAAAGAGATTTTCTACCCTTTGATGAACTAAAAGCCTTACCAAAATTAATGTGGTTTTGGCTACTGGGGTCTTTACCAAAGTTTATTATAAATGAACTCTAATGTACCCATCACAATGCCATGTCTGAAGTTTGGATGCTAGTAAAATAAGTTAACTTGGGAATTATAGTAATTTAATGATGTACATGAAAGCTTTAGGATACCACCAGCAATGAACTAACTGCATTTTCCAGGATAGCATATACCTCTCAAATATGTATTAAATAAATGGTTATTATTTATGAAGTGAACGACAGGTTATCTGAGGATATACCTCCTAAGCACATAGTCTTAGTAGATTTGCCTTATTAAGATCTATTAAAAGAGAATTCAAAGGGTTATAACTCTTTTTCTAGCCTGAGATCAATCCCTAGCAGTGAAGAATGGAAGCAACTTTTCTGATCTCCACATTACCATCAGTCTGACATTCCTGGTCTAAAATGAGCATGTATATGTTGGTATTTATTATACCATATTTTTTGAATATTTTTGACAGTGATCCACAAGAAATACACTTTCCACTGAAATCCAACACACACACATACACACACACACACACACACACACACACACACACTAAAAAGAAAAGAATTTCTACCATTACTACAAATAAAGTATACTATATTCTCTGTTCTTCTATTCTGTCCTATTACATTTATTAAAAATGCTGTGTTTATATAACCAAGTTGATTTCATAGCTTCCAAGGAGTCATGGGCTACAGTTTGGAAAATACTGTTCTAGACTACATCTAATATTCATTGATTCGGTCAAGAGTTTACCAGAGAAGAATGGAACAATTTAGAAGATAATAGCCCAGAGCACCAGTCAGAGACTTCTCACATTAGCTCAGGGTCAGACATGACAATGGGCTTTACTGATGTTAATCTACTTCCTAGATCCTAAAGGTTTAAGAGTGCTTTCAAATTCAGCTCTGGCAGGAACACATTGCTAAATTATCTTTGGCTCTTGCCTCTTCTTGTCCCCCATACTCAATATTTTACTATCTTTTCTGAAACATCTCTTGGATTTTTTCTTTCCTTTCTATTCCCATTGTTAGCACTCTAGTCCAAGATCTCATCAATCGTACCCCAGATCATTGCAGCAGCCCCTGGTTGCTCATGCTCTGTGGCTCTGCAAGGTTTATCTTTGTTAAGTGCTGTTCAGCTATGTTATTCACTCTGATTAGAATTCAATAATGATGTTGTGCTTTCCAACATGTGAAGAAAGCAAAGGAGATTAGTATTTGCAGAACACTTACTTCATAACAGGAATTGAGTCATGTTTTTTAATGTATTTATTTCCCTTAATTTTCAAGATTACCCTATAAGGTAGATAATTATTAACCTGTCTTTGGAAATTCAGAAAGAGGCCGTGAAAATTATAACTTGCTAAAAAACTAATCACACAGCCCATATGTATTAGTTTCCCATTGTTGCTATAACAAATTACCACCAACTTAGATAACACATTCCATAAATTACAAATATAAATACAAATTTATTATCTTACAGTCCTGGAGGTCAAAATTCTCACTGGACCAAAATTAAGGTGTTGGCAGTCTGTTACTCCTTCTAGAGAATGTAGGGAAGAATCTATTCCTTGTTTTTGTCAGCTTCTGAAGGCTGCCTAGATTCCTCTGCTGATGGCTGTCTTCCATCTTTAAAGCTATCAATCACATCCTTCTAATCTCTGCTTCTGTAGCCACATATCACTCTGATTCTCCTGCCTCTCTCTTTCCTTAATAACGACTCTTGTGAATACATTACAGCCACCAGGGTAGTCCAGGGTGATATCCCCATCTCAATATCCTTAACTGAATCACATCTGTAAAGACCTTTCTGCCAAATAAGGTAACATTTACTGTTCCCAGGAACCAGGACCTAATAGCTTTCAGGTCATTATTCGATCTACTATAAATAAAATTTAAAAAACTTTAAGCACATGGAACATTCTGGGCCATAAAACTACTCTCAATAGATTGAGAAACAAAGAGATTGTACAGAATATCTTCTCTGACTACAGGGAATTAAACTAGAAATCAATAAATAAGAGAAAGGTATCTAGAAAAATCCCAAACAATGGAACATTAGATAGTACTAAATTATCCAGCAGTCAAGCAATAAATCACAAGGTATATTAAAAAATATATTTTATTGAATGAAAACAAAAACACAACATACCAAAGGTTGTGGGATATAGCTGAAATGCTTCTTATTGCATAATTACAAATTTAAGTATGGTTATATTACATTAAAAACAATAATCTAGGGGAGCCTGGGTGGCTCAGTCGCTTAAGCGTCCAACTTAGGCTCAGGTCATGATCTTGTGGTTTGTGAGTTCGGGCCCCGGGTCGGACTCTGTGCTGACAGCTCAGAGCCTGGAGCCTGCTTTGGATTCTGTGTCTCCCTTTCTCTCTGCCCCTCCCCTGCTCATGCTCTGTCTCTCTCTGTCTCAAAAATAAATAAAATATTTAAACAAAAAAACCCCAACAATCTACATTTCACATTTAGAAATAAGAAAAAGACAAGAAAATCAAACTCAAAGTAATAGTAAGAAGGAAATACTAAAGATAAAATAAGAAATCATAAACTAAACAAAAATAGAGTAATCCAATGAAATAAAAACCTGGCTCTCTGAAGAATATCAATAAAATTGATAAACCTCTGGCTAAATCTAGAAAAAAGAATAAAAACACAAATTACCAATATAAAGAATAAAAAAGACATTAACTTTTACTCTAAAGATATTAAAACAATAATATGGGATTGCTAGAAGCAAATTTATGACCATCAATTTTGCAACTTAGATATGATGGACAAATTTCTTGAAATATACAAATTATCTCATTATTTCTCCACCATTAAATAAATTGATTTCATCATAAAAAAATAACTTCCCACAAAGAAAATGCTAGGCACAAATGACTTCAGTCACTAATTTTACCAAATTCAGATGAAATAATACAAATTCTGCAGAACCTATTTCAAAAAATAGAGGAGGAGGACATACTTCCAAACTCATTTTGTGAGGCCAGTGTTACTCTGATAACAAAACTAGACAAATACATCAAAATAAAAAGAAAACCACCAAGAAAATTATACCTATATAAAACTATTTTTTATAATACCAATCAAAACTGTATAAAACTCTAAACCAATACCTATCATACATTTAGGTAAAAAATTCTTAACAAAATAGAAAAGTGAATCCAACAATACTTTAAAAGGTTAACAGATCATGACCAGATGGGTCTATCCAGTGGTGTGCTCATATAAGCCCATACGAACTAATTTTTAAATTTTCAAATATTTTGTAAACGAAATGGTCAATATGTCATTAAAAATTAAATTATGTAATACAATTAAATTATATTAATTTAAAAGGTAATAGTTAGACAAAAACTCAATTCCTAATGCTTTTACTATTATCTGTGTTTGTCTAATTATTTATATTTATTGTATCTATATGATGGAATAACAAGGATCTATTATAGGAATTAGACCTTACACCATTATGGGAGGATATAGGGAAGCAAGGGTCTGAGAGGAAAGTTAAAAGACCAGAGGAGTCACCAACCCATCTATCTGAAAAGCCTAGCATGTTCCAATACCTGATAAGATTGTGAAGCAAGGGTTCTTGAGATCTATGAGAAGCTATGCCTTTGTGTTGCTACCATGTATGTGAGTCTATTACCAAAAATCTAGTCATGGACGGGAGATTGCAATTAGTCGACAGGGTCAGCAATTCGGAAGAACTGGACTTGAAAAGCAGACAAGACTGAAAATAAGCTGAAACCCAAGAGCATCTCTGTATCTGCCTGTCACTACATCGAACCACAATGGTCTTCAGAGAGTAAGGGCACTCCTCACTTCAGCCTCCCAAATATTATACAGATTTGACCAAGGCAAGCCAACCTAGAAATGCACAGGGAAAGGAATTCTCGGAAACAGTTTGAATTTGACCAAGCTCACACACTGCAAGCTACTGCAGAAACCATTCACTGCAGTAACAAAAGCAAACGAAAAGACTTTAGAAATGAATCTATAAAGAATGCACAAGAATTTAATGGAGAACGTTTACGATTTCATTTTAAGACGTAGGAGAAGGCCTCATTAAATGAAGAAAAGATACCAGGTTTATGGATGGTATGACTTAAACCAGTAAAGGTAATGATTTTACCTTTGAATCAACCTGCAAGTTTTTTTTACAATCCCAATCAAAATCTGACACGAATGTTTTGAAGAACCTGATATATGTGTACTAATAATTATGTAAGAATAACTTTCCAGAAAGGACTGAGTGAACTTGAGCAAGAATTGCAAATAGGAGGTACTCAGCCTGCAAGATGGTAGTAAGCACTAGAAAGCTTTAATAATAAAAACAGTAAGATATTTGTAGAACAGAATGTTCACTGACAGACCCATATATTTACTGGACACCCTTTCTATATTAAAGACTATACTACAGGGGCGCCTGGGTGGCGCAGTCGGTTAAGCGTCCGACTTCAGCCAGGTCACGATCTCGCGGTCCGTGAGTTCGAGCCCCGCGTCGGGCTCTGGGCTGATGGCTCGGAGCCTGGAGCCTGTTTCCGATTCTGTGTCTCCCTCTCTCTCTGCCCCTCCCCCGTTCATGCTCTGTCCCTCTCTGTCCCAAAAATAAATAAACGTTGAAAAAAAAAAAAGACTATACTACAAATTGGTGAGGAAAAAATGGATCGCATAGTTGAGGGGTTGGGAAATTGTCTTGCTTTCTGGAACAAAAGAAAAGTTAGAGTTCAATCTTATACCATATTGCAAATATGAATTCAAGATAAATTACCTAAATGTGAAAGATAAATCAATAAAACTTCAAAAAAATGAATTTATAGATTCCCCTTGGGTTGGGGAAGAACTTAAATAAGACTCCAAAAGCATAGACTCTAACTTGAAAAAAAAAAACGTATCTGTCAAAGTCATGGTCATTAAGTTTTTAATTCAATAATCCATCACATACAAAGTTTTAATATGTGAATGACAGATTAGTAGAAAATATTTGCAAATATCTAAAACTACAAGAGATTAGTATCCAGGGGATGTAAGGAACTCCTACAAAAAAAAAAAAAAAAGGAAAAAACAAGAAATGCCAGAGAAAATAAGTAAGTGATATCAATTGGCAGGTCACAAAAGAGAAAACATAAACATTACAGATATAGAATCCATATTCTATAGATTGCCTTTTCATTCTGTTGTTTGTTTTCTTTGCTATGTGAAAACTTTTTAGTTTGATGTATCTATTGGAATTTTAGCCATTGAGTACAACACTAACTTTGGTCTGCCTTCAGGCCAAAAGCCACATAAAGTAGGCAACTTACCCCATGTTGCTCCCACCTTCCCGGTGTCCACTCCTATCCAAAATTGGCTTGCTTTTGTTCACCCATCAGTGCCTTCAGGTTCTGTTCTTTCTATTTTTATTGAAGGATAGCTGATACGCAATGTTACATTAGTTTCAGATATTCAACCCAGTGATTCCGGAAGTCTGTGCATTATGCTATGCTCACCACAAAAACCGATGCAGCTACCATCTGTTACCATACAAAGCTACTACAAAATCATTGACTATGTTCCCTAGGCTATAGCTTTTATCCCCATGACTTGTTTGTTTTGTAACTGGAAGCCTGTGGGAGGTACAGGTTGCTGTTCTTATTGTTAAATGTAGTTTACTCAGAGCTTATCATTGTTATCTGTGAAAGGATGGAGTCTGTTAGGGGCTCACTCGGCCATACTAAACCTGGAAATTTGAGATAATGAACTATAAAATGTTGTCAAAAAGATCCGTCTCTTCCCCACACTCCCCCATGAGTTTTGGTAATAGCAATGGTCACCTGTGCAGGACAGTTCCGCATAGCAATGAAGGAATCTCCCAGGGTCTGATGGCATGGCAGATAACAAGGAAGACAGCACAGAAAAAGTTGAAGGATCTAGTCCTGAGAAACCGGGAGGCAGTGCCCTGGATTCATTTATGACAATAGGCCCCAAATGGAATTTACTCCATTTTATTGTACATGCAAAGGAAAGGAACCATATTCTTATAGATGAGCTCAAGTGTCTTGCTCATAAATGCATGAAATATTGAAGTAATTTCTACTTCAGTTACAGAAGAATAAGGTAAAGAAGAAAGAAAGCCAGTGCTGATGTGGAGAACCTTGAAAGAACTATGCAGTACGCAATATTGCTCTTTCTAGTCCAACCGTAATGTATTGAAACATGACAGACCTAGAGCAGTTAATATTTACCTGGCTTACAAACTGAATTTGACATCCATTTATTCCTGTTGGGAAGGTTTTTATCGCAAATAATATTAGAATTAGAATCACTATTCAACCCATAGGCTACAAATATTTGCAGGTTCGATTAAGGAGGATGAATTTTTAATGCGCCCAAACTAAATAAATGCATGAAGATGTCATAAAAAACCTGCTTATCTGTATGCGAGGCAGTAAGTACCACTTTCAGAGGTGCAGATGTGACACTCCTTGTCATCAAAACCTTGTAAAAATGTAAAAGTATAAAATGTATGATATTATAGACATGTTTAGCATAAAGTGTAAACATGGAGGCAGAGTGGTTTGAGTATAAAGACCTCAGCTAAGTTTTCCTTGAACTTATTACCTTACAAATCTAAACATGAGTCTAGGACCCTCACACAGCCTGAGGCAGTTTATTATTATAAAGTGGCACCAAGATGTAATAGGGCAAGTGGCTAAAAACTCTACTAACCTCATGCTTTAAAAAAAAAAAAAAAAACTCTCAGCTGGCTTAGTAGTCAAGTAATTCTGAATTATAAAATTAGTAATATATAGTGATATGTATGATCTGTCTCCCTTATAAAAATGCATTGGGAAGAGAAAAGAGAAGTTAAGTTATTCTGGAAACAATGTATAAGAAGCAGAAATCTTCACTCCGTTTTCTCCTCTTTCATAAATGAGTTGAAGAAAGAATAAGAAGCAAAAGCCCAGGGGCGCCTGGGTGGCGCAGTCGGTTAAGCGTCTGACTTCAGCCCGGTCGCGATCTCGCGGTCCGTGAGTTCGAGCCCCGCGTCGGGCTCTGGGCTGATGGCTCAGAGCCTGGAGCCTGTTTCCGATTCTGTGTCTCCCTCTCTCTCTGCCCCTCCCCCGTTCATGCTCTGTCTCTCTCTGTCCCAAAAATAAATAAATGTTGGGGAAAAAAAAATTAAAAAAAAAAGAAGCAAAAGCCCGATCAGGCAGTGGCGAAAGAGGTGGAGTCTTGGAGAGATTTGGGTATACCATCAGTGTTTGAAAGTATAGACTTCCAGCCCTTGGGAAGCCGATAGCTGCTCTGGGCTAGCCTGGGATCAATTCTGAAAATGGAAGACTGAAACAGCGAGGAAAACTTGCAGGTGATTTAAGGAAGAAATTAGATAAGAAAGCATGTGTGTGCCTGAGAGCCACCGATGCTTCGGACAGATTATTTCATTCACATTTGTAGAATACATTGCGTTAAGTGTATGCTGAGTGCCTACTATACCGAAGGTACTAGAAAAAAAGTGACTGATGGCACAGGGTCTCTGCCTTTTCTACTTAGATATCAGTGGGAGGCACAGGCAAGCAAGAACATAGTCTCAATACACTATGGTGTGGGTGAGACGGTCCTGCTCCATACTATGGAAGCATATAGGATGGGGGTGGACAGGTGAGCAGGGCTGTTCCTGAAGGGTCTTGTTGCACCATCTATGAAGACCGGTCTTTGTCTTGAGACCACTGGGGACCAGCAGGGGACTGCCCAGATTTGCATTTTAGAAAGACCCCGGTGTGGCGAAGAGGTGGGAGGGGGGCAAGGTTCTCTCAAAAAAGCCGTGAGAGAGAGAGGCTGGTGGCTTTACGTAGGGGAGAAGCAGTGGAGGGGTCAGGGAAGTGGGCAGATTTGAGAGGCATCGAGGACACACAAGCGCCAGGATTTGATATTTGATCAAATGTTCCGAGTTTGGAAGAGGCGTGTGTGAAAAAATACTGCTGAAAATGCTGTTTGGGGTGGCAGGATGAACAATGCACCTTTTACTGAGGGAGATTCCAGAAAGGAGGGGCAACTCTGGGATAGGGGAACAGAGATGATGAGATCACTCTCAGCCATGTCCGTTGGAAGCGCCTATGGGACATCCAAGTGAAGATGTCAAATAGATAATTCAGTATATAGATTAGAAACTGGCTGGCTGGCTGGCTGGCTGGACAGATAGATGGACAGACAGACGTACAGACAGACAGACACACAGGTGGCTGGCTAGCTAAATAGCTAGACTGCTAGACAGCAGAAGCTATGGAAATAGATGAAATCTCCCGGAAGAGAACCTATCGCATGAGAGAATAAAAGAGCCCAAAACACATACCTGAGCTACAGGGACATTTCAGAGAGGCGAGAAGTAGATGAGCTGACAAAGGAGACTGAGAAGAAGCGTCCAGAGGGGAAGAAAGCAAGGTAGATGTAGTATTGGCAGAGCCAAAGGAGGAGAGATTTCGTGGGAATGAGAAAGTATTCAACAGCCCTGAATGTGACTGAGAAGGCAAATAAAATGGAGACTATCAGCTGTGCTTTAAATTTAGTAACAGTCACACTAATAGCCGCTCTGGGTTCCAAAGGAGCAGATTCCTTCTTTAGAAGAAGGAAATAAGCTATGTTTGGTGCTTTTCTATGAGTTGTTCAGTTCGCTCGGACTCCAGCTCTACGTGTGGTCGCCTTCCGTAGCATTTCCTAACACTGCCTTACATGAAATACCCGTTTCTCGTTTACTTTCGTTTATCCTCTCCCGTAGGCGATAAAATTGCATGGGAAACAACACAGGGCCACAATCAGATTTTCTCATATTTCTGTAACACACAGGCCTAATGGAGATTGCACAAGAATTAACCTTACATTGACTTCCATGGTTCGCTCATTGTGTGGGATAATGTATTTGTTTGCAAATCGTTTTCTCATTGTTAGAAAGGAAAGCTGTGCCTTGCCACAACCATAAATTTCAAAATGAAAGCTTAATTTCACCTTCAAAATGACTTAATTTAATACATCAAAATGAAAGGGCATAAAAAGGCACTTATCAGTCACCACTGTCCTTGAAAAACACAACAAAAAGCAGATCTGTAATACACATTCCCGGGAGAACATTTCTAACATGACAAATAATAGTATGATCCATTTGATTTTGTATTTTTGTATGCTTTGGGTAAATACCTAGCAGGGCAATTGCTGGATGGTAGGGTAGCCGTATATTAAACTTTTGAGGAGCCCCCATACTGTTTTCCAGTGTTACCAGCCTGAGCTCCTGCCCACAGCACTCTCATCCTCGACAGGGATCAAGGAGTACACTTGTGATGAGCACTGGGTGTTGTGTGAAGGTGTTGAATCGCTAAATTGTACACCTGAAACTAAAACCACACTGTATGTTAACTAACTGGAATTTAAGTAAAAACTTAAGAAAATAATACGATCCAAATGCTCTTTCTTCCTTCTTCTTTGTTGTTGATATTGCTGTTGTTTTTTCTTCCTGTGATTCACAATTTTTTTTTGTTTATTTACTTTTCATCGTCTTCCCACTAGAATGTAAGTTCCATCAGGACAAGCACTTTGTACTGTTGTGTGATATCTGTAGCACCTAGAAAAAGTGCCCAGCCCAGGTGAGGCTCTCAATCATTACATGAATAAATGAATCGACATTACTGAGAGGAATAACTCGTACATTGGAGAGGTAACTTTATCATCTAATCCATCTATTCCAGTAACTTCTTATCTCACAAATACTTTCTTTTCTGACCTGTTTAATGAAACTGGTGGATTTCAGCATAGCAAATCCCTTCGTTTGGACAGCTGTTCTACCATATCACTTACACTAAGCCAATAAGATCATATATAAAGACAGCCAACGTAATTGAATTAGTCATATGGCCAAATGTTACGAAGAAATATGTACTTTAATTAAAGGATTTTTTCTTTAGGTGACTCACCACCAAAATTATACTTCCTATGTCTTAAACTTTTTCAGGTTGGGTACATTCTTCATATTAAGGTATCAGTCAATGTCTTGTCTCACTTGTTATTGCTTAAGCCAGTATTTTTTATGTCCCTTGATTGTTTTTGAATTTCCTCTAAATTTTGGAGCTTCCAATGAATATACATTAAAGAGAGAGTATCAGGTGAATTTCCCTTATAGTATTATTGAGTCTTGTGAACCTCTCACTGCAATTATGGATAATACATTATAGTCTAATGAATATCATCTAACAGAGTCAGCAGGAACCATGTTTGAATCACAACTCGGCCACTTACTAACATCAGTGGACTTGGGTTAAATTAGTTCATCTTGCTGATTTACAATTTCTCATCTGTAAAATGTGTCAAGAATGCTTAGACAACAGGTATTTAGTTAAGAGAAATGATACATATGACAGGTCATGACTACTCAGTGATCAGCAAATGGTTGGCTTCCTTAAAGTTTTGACCCCAATCTTTTTTTTTCTTAATTTCAGCTATATTTTATTGAAAATCACTAAGTTGATTGTTATAAATTGAATGCTGTTTTCAATACTGTAGAAGAATCTATTTTAAGAAATTCTATGATGTAGCTTTTTGTTAAAAGAAAAATCCTTTTGTAAAGCAATTAAAAACCTCTAATTTTTATATTTTGATGTTTTGCTTAAATTGTCATACTTTTTAAAATTAAATGTTTTCAATTAATGCTATTTGTATCTTCACCTCATAATTCAATGTTTTTGTTTTCATTTTCTCTCCAAATATGTAATAAAATCCAAACTATAGCAATCTCTTGATCTCTGTAACTTTTTTTTTTTTAATGTTTATTTATTTTTGAGAGACAGAGAGAGACAGAGTACAAGCAGGGGGAGGGACAGAGAGAGAGGGGCAGAATGCAAAGCAGGCTCCAGGCTCTGAGTTGTCAGCACAGAGCCCAATGTGGGGCTTGAACTCAGGAGCTGTGAGATCATGACCTGAGCCGAAGTCGGACTCTCAACCAACTGAGCCACCCAGGTGCCTCTCTAGGTAAATTTTTATTGGTTGTATGCTCTTGTAAATTACTTATACATTTCTTTAGTCTCTCACCGTTTTGACTGTTGCTGATTATTAATTAATTAATTTTGTCTGTCTATATTAATTTCTGTTAATCACATGGTGCTGAGAAGCTATGAAACAAAGCTGAACATCTTTCCATATCTAAACATATATATATGTATCATAGAATCTTTTTCTCACATGAAAAATTGCATTTTTTTTGCATAAATAGGATAATACCAAACACATCTACCTATATATACATTTTTAAAATCAAATATTTTGTTCAGGAACAGAATTTAGTGATTTATCACTTATGTATAATACCCAGTGTTCACTGAACCAATGTCCTCCTTAATGCCCATCACCCCTTTACCCTTCCCCCACCCAACACCCTGCCAGCAACTCTCAGTTTGTTCTCTATATTTAAGAGTTTCTTATGGTTTGTCTCCGTCTCTGTTTTTATATTATTTTTGCTTTCCGTTCCTTATGTTTATCTGTTTTGTATTTTAAATTACATATATGAGTGAAATCATACATTTGTCTCTCTCTGAATGACTTATTTCCCTTAGAATAACTCTATTGTTGTTGCAAATTTCAAGATTTCATTCTTTTTGATTGCCGAGTAATATTCCATTGAATATATATACCACGTCTTCTTTATCCATTCATCCGTCGATGGAAACTTGGGCTCTTTCCATATTTTGGCTACTGTAGACAGTGCTGTTATAAACATTGGGGTGCATGTGTCCCTTAAAATCAGCACTGTTTTATCCTTTGGATAAATACCTACTAGTGCAATTGCTGGATTGCAGGATAGTTTTATTTTTAATATTTGGAGGAACCTCCATACTATTCTCCAGAGTGGCTGCACCAGTTTACATTCCCATCAGCAGTGCAAAAGGGTTCCCCATTTCTCTGCATCCTCTCCAACATCTGTTGTTGCCTAAGTTGTTAATTTTAGCCATTCAGACAGGTGTGAGGTGGTATCTCATAATGGTTTTGATTTGTGTTTCCTTGATGATGAGTGATGTTGAGCATGTTTACATGTGTCGGTTGGCCATCTGGATGTCTTCTTTGGAAAAGTGTCTATTCATGTCTTCTGCCCATTTCTTCAATGGATTATTTGGGGTGTTTTTGGGTGTTGAGTTTCAGAAGTTCTTTATAGATTTTGGATATAACCCTCTATCTGACATGTCATTTGCAAATACCTCCTCCCATTCCTTTGGTTGCCTTTTAGTTTTGCTGATTGTTTCCTTCTCTGTGCAGAAGCTTTTTATTTTGATGAGGTCCCAGTAGTTCATTTTTGCTTTTGTCTCCCTTGCCTTTGGAGACGTGTTGAGTAAGAAGTTGCTGTGGCCGAGATCAGAGAGGTTTCTGCCTGCTTTCTCCTGGAGGATTTTGATGGCTTCCTGTCTTACATCGAGGTCTTTCATCCGTTTTGAGTTTATTTTTGTGTCTGGTGTAAGAAAGTGGTCCAGGTTCATTCTTCTGCATGTCGCTGTCCAGTTTTCCCAACACCATTTACTGGAGAGACTGTCTTTATTCCATTGGATATTCTTTCCTGCTTTGTCAAAGATTAGTTGGCCATATGTGTGTGGGTCCATTTCTGGGTTCTCTATTCTGTTCCATTGATCAGAGTGTCTGTTTATGTGCCACTACCATACTGTCTTGGTGATTACAGCTTTGTGGTACAGCCTGAAGTCTGAGATTGTGATGCCTCCTGCTTTGGTTTTCGTTTTCAAGATCGCTTTGGCTATTTGGGGTCTTGTTCTTTACAAATTTTAGAATTGTTTGTTCCAGCCCTGTGAAGAATGCTAGTGTTATTTTGACAGGGATTGCTAGAATTGTAATTTTTATTATAGTGACTATGTTCTTTATACAGTTCATTTAAACTATACATTTTTCTCCCTTACAGCTTTTTTGCTTCCGACTTTTTTATTTCTCTCAAGTAATCAGAAAAATTATGTTTATTGTGGTTACCTAACCAACTCTTGTCATGCATCCATAGAATCTGGTAACAACCTTCTGCTATAATATTAGGATGACCAACGCTTAGTAATGCTGTGCATAATGTGAATGTCTACTAATGCTTGTTAACTAAGATCTTTAATATATTAGATTACTGTTTTAATTCTAACAATGTCAACTATAATAAGAATGGAATTTCTTCTTGGTTAATAAATAGTACATTCTTGTCTTTGCCAATTTTTATATTTCTAGTTTCTAATCTGCGTCCCTAAACAAGCCAAATAACAAAAACGAGTACACCAGTATTCTTTTTCTTTTTACATATACTTTGGGCTCCGTGTCAACTAGGTATCTGATCTTTTGCTTCTCAGTTATTCGAATTATTTTTCTCCTACTTAGGAGTGATTTTAGCTTTTAAATTATTTTGTAGATACTACTAACTTGATTGAGCTGTGTTTAGCAGATCTTTGTGGCTTCCTCCTCATTTACCACCTCACTTCCCCTGCTTAAATCCTTCTTTACTGTCTTTGACAAACCTTACAATGTAAACGTATTCTGCATCTGGTTCCCCATATCATTCTTGCACTGAATGGCTACTCATCTCCATTTTCCTCCTTTGCCAGCATACTTTCTTTTGATTCTATTCTTCCTGAAATTGTTAGATAATTATTAGTGTCTGCATTGTACCTTTCCGAGGGAATTGGCATTCTCATGCTTTACTGTAGCCGAACTAAAAATACTCCAGAATTTTTCTGTTACTATAGCCATGTTTAGCTATTTATGCCTTCGGGAAGTTCAATGCCGCTTCATCAACATAAAACACCTCTATAGATATATCTACCTTGAATAAAAAAAAATGGGGGGCGCCTGGGTGGCGCAGTCGGTTAAGCGTCCGACTTCAGCCAGGTCACGATCTCGCGGTCCGTGAGTTCGAGCCCCGCGTCGGGCTCTGGGGTGATGGCTCAGAGCCTGGACCCTGTTTCTGATTCTGTGTCTCCCTCTCTCTCTGCCCCTCCCCCGTTCATGCTCTGTCTCTCTCTGTCCCAAAAAAATAAATAAATGTTAAAAAAAAAAAAATGGCTTCACGTGGAAGATTCCGAATTATTCCATTTTTAATGAAACATAATTTGAAGTTAAAAATATCTAATTTACTTATAAGACTCTTCTTAAAGAATAAGTATTTTCTACCCTTGAAAACTGTACTGAAAATCCAGTTTTAGCCCAAGCATTTAGGCTGTGGCCCTTCTTTTGTACTATCTTATTAGTCTGAATATGTACATTATTACTTAATCAATAGACATCAAATGTTTAGGTGTTATGCACTAGAGATTACCAAATATCTAAATGATAGGGGCGTCTGGGTGGCTCATTCGGTTGAGTGTCCGATTTCAGTCCAGGTCATGATCTCACCACTCGTGAGTTCAAACCCCGCATTGGGCTCTGTGCTGACAGCTCAGAGCCTGGAACCTGCTTCAGATCCTGTGTCTCCTTCTCTCTCTGACCCCTCCCTGCTCGTGCTCTGTCTGTCTGTCTCTCTCAAAAATGAATAAGCATTAAAAAAGTTAAAAGAAATATCCAAATGATAAATATAAGAGACAAAAGAAAACAAGGATACACAAAAGACCTCCCTGGCACTTTCCCACTAGCATTTGCAAGAATGCTGGGTTTTCCACTCTAGCCAATAGGTCTGATTAACTAATACCCATGCTCTATAAGATAATAAAGAATCCATTTTTGTCTTCTCCAAAGGATTCTACTTCCCTATTATGAAAGCATCTCACAATGCAATTTAGGAGCACCTATCAAACTTTTTTATTTTTAATTTTTATTTTTTTCAACGTTTATTTCTTTTTGGGACAGAGAGAGACAGAGCATGAACGGGGGAGGGGCAGAGAGAGGGAGACACAGAATCGGAAACAGGCTCCAGGCTCCGAGCCATCAGCCCAGAGCCCGACGCGGGGCTCGAACTCCCGGACCGCGAGATCGTGACCTGGCTGAAGTCGGACGCTTAACCGACTGCGCCACCCAGGCGCCCCTATCAAACTTTTTTAAACAAACATTTAAAAATCCAAGGTTTCATGCTTTTTGATTGGAGCTCTCTGACTCCTCTGCTTGAAGGTCACTCTTCAGGTTATTCCTGAAATCTTTCTTGACGGGTGCTTCTTGAAGCAGTTGAAGATATGTGAGCACGAGCATGAGGTGGGAGGATGGGTCGCACACCAGCCTCATGTCTAACAGTACTCGGTGCTTTTGGTGGGCGATATGCCTCCCCGTGTTCAGCTAGACGGAGAGGAGGGGAAATTAATGGGGTATGCCTACAACAGTCAAACAGCAATAACAGCAAACTGACCTCTAGAATATATCAAAAGTCAAAACCTCAATGGGAATTTTGTTCTATGATTATGAAGAAAAACGTCCATCCCTTCGGCCATTTGTACACTCAGGGCAGGTGCCACACATGGGCAGCCACCCACACTGTCAGTATCAGTGTGAAAACCTCTGTCCCTAACGTGTCTCACACTGAGCTCTCCCTAATGTCTGAACACCAATGTTTGCCAGTCACCCATTTCTGTGGGCTAATAGCGCTCTCTCTGTCACTTCTTTTCTTCTATGATTAGAAGAAGCCAAGAGTCCCTACAAAACTCCTAGAGGTGAAAAGAAAACAGGTAAAGAAACAGAAGTCTGATGTTGATGCTATAAGAACTGAACTATATGCCTGATGAGTATTTGGACTGATTTTTGCCACCAAAGTCTTGGGTAAGTCCAAAAATCTCTGCCCAGTTCATCATGCTACTTAGGGCCAGACACAGCCATTTACCATTTATATAAAACACCTAGAATTTTCTTGCATGGTTTTCCCATCTATTTTTAAATGTTTTTAAAATAAATTCTGCCTTATTTTTTCCTAAACCAATGAGCATAGGCAAAGTACTTAAGGGAATTTAATTACTAGCAAAAATTTTCTCTAACACATTTATCATTAAGTGCTTTAGGCCAGTAAATGCAAAGAAATCAGATCCTGCTCCTCTCTGGATTGTCGGAGTCTGAGCGGATGAGGGAAAAGACAGAGAGTACGGGTTGGCATAGGTCTATGGCTTTTGGGGGGGAAATGTCCATTCTCCTGTAAAAGGCCTAGCCCCGTGAGCTATGGCTTTGGATGCAAGGTTGTGTAAGAGTCATTTTTGTTTTCTGTTTCGAGTAAGAGACATTTTTGAAGGACAGAATGAAAACACCCCCTCAAACTAGTAGTGGCAGGAAAAAGATCTCTTCCCAAAAGAATTATTACTTGTCCATTAGAAGGCTCGACATCAAATCCCACACTGGAGAGATTTACACAAGAGTTACGTGATAGCTAAGTCTCCCTGCAGTAGCTCTTACCGTGGGCAGACACAGCCTAATTACCACCCAGGCTGCTCCTACACACTGCAAAGCAACGTGGAAAGAGCAAAAGGAAGGGGAAGGAGAAACCTGTAATATGATCTATTATTTTGCAATTAACTCAAGACTAGCCCCTGTGCACTGTCAACACACAGGCGCGCGCGCGCGCGCACGCAGCTAAATGTCTAGAAACCCTGAATCAGTTTTTTTTTTCTGCCTCTCACCCTCAGGGGGCACTGCCAACCCCACCTTCTCTCTAAGACCCTCCGGGACCTGGCACCGGGTTCTCCACCACCTGGGAGAAAGTCAGCTAGAGATTTCATGTAACTATTTCCCTTCTAACATTGTTTTGATGCTGGTTTTATGACACAGATTTCACCAGGCCAATTAGTTGCAAAAGATTAGAAAATCCCAGTACTATATAGGCAATTGTATTTGGCTTTAATTACAACTGCTAATTGGCCCAGCCTTCTAGAGGAACGCTGGTTGTGTTAATTCTTTAACTTGACCCGAAGTAAGCCTAATACTTGCCAGTTTATCCTTGCTTCCTTCCTTCCTAACTTCCTTCCTAAGCCAAACTTCCTTCCTAAAAATGTAAGCAGATTAGCATTGTTGATACATTTTAAACTATCGCTAAGGTATGGAAGATGAAAAAATTTCCAAATATTGCCAAATAAAATGCAAAGTATCATTATTAGTACATCTTTATTTAAAAAAAAAAAAAAAAATCCAAAGACTGGAGGCTCCTGGGTGGCTCAGTGGGTTAAGCATCCGACTTCAGCTCAGGTCATGGTCTCACGGTCTGTGGGTTCAGGCCCCGCATTGGGCTCTGTGCTGACAGCTCGGAGCCCGGAGCCTGCTTCGGGATTCTGTGTCTCCCTCTCTCTGCCCCTCCCCTGCTCATGCTCTGTCTCTCAAACATAAATAAATGTTGACAAAAATTAAAAATAAAAACAAAAGACTCATTTGAAAGCCTCCGAGAACTGGGGCGCCTGGGTGGCGCAGTCGGTTAAGCGTCCGACTTCAGCCAGGTCACGATCTCGCGGTCCGTGAGTTCGAGCCCCGCGTCGGGCTCTGGGCTGATGGCTCAGAGCCTGGAGCCTGTTTCCGATTCTGTGTCTCCCTCTCTCTCTGCCCCTCCCCCGTTCATGCTCTGTCTCTGTCCCAAAATAAATAAATAAATAAATAGACGTTGAAAGCCTCTGAGAACTAATAGATTTCAGAAAGGTGGCTATGTGATAAATATGTGAAGAAAACAATTGAGTACTCTCATATGCCTATAGAAGTAATTCGAAATATCTATCCTCTATCGAGATCCCACTAACAGTAACCAGAAAACATAAATTACTTGTATTGACATTTTTCAAAATAAGAAAGAGCTATATTTGTAAAATAATATAGAAAAGAAGATGTAAACAAATGATATATCTCTTGTTACTGATTATAGACACTTTTTAAAAAATACTTATGCTTCTGTAATTACGTTTTGAATTAAACTCAACCCCGAGTCTCCAGATTTGATGGCACAGGGGTCCTGCAGGAACGAGGCTCTTCCTGATGGATCTCAACACACACCTACCTGCCCCAGGAGTTGGAGGAGATAGAGGAGGGCACAGAGAGATCAGCGGGGTGAATAGGGTGAGCGGGTCCATACATGGCAACATGTCTGAGCTGCAGCAGGACCTGGTGACTCTCCCCCCGCAACCAACCTTCTGAGTGTAAAGTACAAAATGTCTCTTCTGGCCCAAGGGAACTTGGCGCTCTAGGAGAATGGAATTCTGTGAAATGTACCCGCAAGTTAGCTGAGTGGATACAATACAACCATAAGGATACAACTCTTTCTAAAGTAGTGCTGAGATGATTTAAAAGCATTTTCTAAGCATGATACCAAAGGCAAAAGACATAAGGAAAAAAGAGAAAAGATTTGGCTTCATGAAAGTTTTTTTCAGTCTGTTTATTTTTATTTATTTTTATTCTTTGAACGTTTATTTTTTGAGAGAGAGAGAGAACAAGTGGGGGAGGAGCAGAGAGAGAGGGAGACACAGAATCTGAAGCAGGCTCCAGGCTCTGAGCTGTCAGCACAGAGCCCTGTGGGGGCTCGAACTCACGAACCATGAGATCATGACCTGAACTGAATTCAGATGCTCAACAGACTGAGCCACCCCAGGCTCCTACTCTGTTTAAAACAAAAACAACAAAACCAAATGTAAGAAAAAAAATAGTAAAGAAAAGAAAAGAAAAAACGAGAAGGGAAACATGTGCGATATAGTGATAGACAAATGGTTAATCTATTTAACATAATAAAGAAGCTTTCCAAATTAGTAAAAAAGAAATAAACCCCTGATATTTTAAATGTACCAGATATAACTGTTAATTAAAAAAAAAAAAAAGGAAATAAAATGCCCAAACGCATTTTTAAACATAAAATCCCATTTAAAACTAAATAAACGTTGGGGCACCTGGGTGGCTCAGTCAGTTGAGCTCTTGGTCACAATCTCATGGTTCATGGTTTCAAGCCCCACTTTGGGCTCCATGCTGACAGCACAGAGCCTATTTGAGAGCCTCCCTCTCTCCCCCTCTCTGTGTTTTCTCTTCCTCAAAATAAAAAAAAAAAAAAAACAAATAAACTTTATAGAAAAACAAACAAATAAATGCAAAATAGTTTTCCATGTTCTGTTGGCAAAGATGTAAAAATAAGAGCATAGTGGGAAATTGATACATCAAAGTATTCATACACTTTGATTCAGATTTTTTAAATTTTACTAATTTATCCAGAGAAAATAACATGTCACAGTATAATTATCGCAGTATGCCCAGGACAAAACAGACACCTAATACATATTTCTGAAGGGATGTGAAAAAAATACTTTGCTCTAAAGATGTTTATAATAGCACAAGATGGTAAAAAACCTGAAATCCCCCAGAATAAGGCATTAGCTGAATAAATTTTGCTATCTTCATACAATGAAACACTGCATAGCCATTGACATTTTTTTTAATGTGGAACTATATATACATCAATAAAATAAAAATAAACAGTTTAGGAAGCTTTATTATGTGATTTCCTTTGTGTAAATAATGTTATATATCTACATGTGTATGCTTACACACAAACACATAAAAGTAATGAAAGGATACATACTAATTATTAGTAGAATTAATGTCCTTTCATTTTCAGTATATATGTATTATTAACATAGTTCAAGAGTCAATAAAAGTTATTTGAAGTACTTTTCAAAACCTTGAATACACCACAGAACTTTATTTTCCCCTTCGTCTGTTCTAACATTTCAGGAGTGTGTGAAGCATGAAGATATTGAAAAGAATAAGATGAATTTAGTTGGAGGGATGGGGGAAGGCTTCCGGAAAGAGGTGACACTTGAGATAAGTCTTAAAGGGTTGGTAGAATCTTGAGTGGAGGAGTTGGGTACAGGAAATGCCAGGGTGTTCATGGAAGAAGTGAGTCAGTTTGAGGAGGGGCAGGTGTAGAATTGTGTGTGAGACATGAAGCTGAACTATAGATATAGATAAAAAATGATAGACCTCTCCATCTTAATCGGGAGCCTGAATTTATCAGTAAGTTGGGTTTCCCTTGAAGCAAGGCCTGGGAAATGTGTCTTTGACCTTCAATTACGGGTCATACATACCTCGAGCCCTGCAGTTGGTTCTGAGTCTAGGATTCTTGGCACAACTCTGTGCATTAGATGGTCTCAGACATTGACCCAGGTGATACGTTTATGAATGCAAAAGTGTTATCACTAAACCTTCTCAAAATATTTTCTGCCCATAGAAATCATTTTTGAAAACGGATATTGATCATCTAAGTCAGTCAAATTTCTTTGCTGTGGCTAACATAATTGGTACACAAGTGAGAAATGACATTCTGTTTTTCTATTCCACTCCACATAATGTTTGTGTAAGATATTTTTCCCTGGAATGTGTACCTATTCCTCTTGAAAGTAAGCCTCGGCCCAAGGGTTCAGGGGCACATTGCCTCGAGACAGATCGAGTAGCTCCCAGATCCACGGGAAACTATCTCCACCTCCCTCTATATATGCCCCCTTCAGAGCCCATCCTCCTGGTTGTCTCTATATATTTGCGGTCTGCCTATCTTGATTAAAATGACCAGGCATTTCTGATTAAAAAAGAATTCATGTTGCTTTAAAAAAAAAAATTACACACGAGTGTCTGGACTTCCCTGGAATCAATTGATTCGATCCAAGGCGTCCAAATGAGTTTGTTTCTGCCTTTGAAAAGGATCCTTCCTTAATCATTCATCACCTCTTACAGGAAGTTCTGTACGACAAGACAGGCACAGTAGTTTGTTATCACTGCACAGAACTGTCACTGAATGCTAACTCCAGCATGTCCCTCCAGCTAACTGACATCAGGAGTGGGAATGAGTCCCCCAGATAATTACCGTATGTCCGCCGATGAAATGGAGAAACAGCACCATTACCGATGATGTGTAACCTGTGGCTTCTAAGTAGGAAGAGCACAAAATAATCATCTTTTTATTATTGATATAGATCAACCTCCGTACCCCTGAGATAATATTTCTTCTTCCCATTCTCTCCAATCGAAGCTTACCCATCCTCAGTATCATTTTCTCTAGTGTTTTAAATTTTTTTTTTCAACGTTTTTTTTATTTATTTTTGGGACAGAGAGAGACAGAGCATGAACGGGGGAGGGGCAGAGAGAGAGGGAGACACAGAATCGGAAACAGGCTCCAGGCTCTCAGCCATCAGCCTAGAGCCTGACGCGGGGCTCGAACTCCCGGACCACGAGATCGTGACCTGGCTGAAGTCGGACGCTCAACCGACTGCGCCACCCAGGCGCCCCATCTCTAGTGTTTTAGAAGATTGGCCAATTAATGTAAAATGCTACCAGTGCGATGTAATAACCACAGATAATTATTTTAAATATATCTCTTCTCAGCTAGAAGTATCTCCTCTGAATAGAATTTGCTATTTAACCAAATCACACAAAGCCACGAATTATGAAAATCTTCTGATCACTGGGCTAGTCTGCCAGATCAGTCATCGCCCATACTGCTGACATGTGGACAAGTTCTGCTTTCATTTCTGTATTTTGAGGCAAATTCTAGGAAGAGTTAAAAACAGTAGGTCAAAAGCTAAACTATTTGAAAATGTGATATCATGGACCGTGCACCACAAACCCAAGAAGCCGGAAATACGATGAATGGCATCTCTGATACTTAAGACAGCATTGACTTTAAATCACCTGTGTCCAGAAGCACAGCTAATGACCAAATTCTTACCAAAGTTAGGCACAAGTGTGAAAAAAAAAAATACATTTCAAACATGTAAGTCTCTAAAGGTGTTAGAGCAATAAAAATTATGGAAATTACATGCAGTTGCTTTTTGGGGGTCATAAATCAACTTTCCCAGTGTTTTTGCTTTGTTGTCCTATTGCTTCCCAGAATTTGATGTTTCTCGTTTACAAAAAATTGGGATTTATTTCATCTACCAAAAAAAAAAAAAGTTGGAATTAACTCTATCATTTGTAAATATTTATGCATATTTCCAAAGAATACAGGGGCTTAACTCCATTTTTCCTTGATTACTTCTATGCCTAATACATCATGTTACATCTCGTGTCTTGCACTTCCACAACGTTCAGATGAGAAGGCGATAACCCAAACAACCTGACAACGAATCAGCAGACGCTTGGAAAAAATAAAACCTGAAGTTGGATATCATCTATAAAATTGGCACAGATTAATTTGAGGGCTCTTTTCTACTTCAACTTAAATATTTGTTGTTTCTGTTCAAGGATGAAATTTCTGTTCAGATTTTGCTGCGGGTTAATAAACAGCCTAACAAATGACCAGCTGGTGTGGGCAACCCGACCCCATTTCTCTTCCACCTTCACTCACATGGCAAGTGGGATATGAACGCGTTGTTCTGTGTTGTATTCAAAGATGACACTACGGTCAGTGATTGCCCCACTCCCGTGTGTGACTGAGAAGCCCAATATGGCACCTGGAGTCCTTCCTGTCGTTTGCACATATGAAGCTTGTTGGGAGATTTGTGACTGCAGCTGCTTTTGCAAAGCCTGCCATTGTTTATATCTCTGCCTCCAAAATACAAAATGGGCCGTTGCTAGGAATGAACCACTTCATTTCCTGACCACTGCAAGCCAGACTGATGTCTCTGTTGTTCTTTCCCAGATGTTCCCCAACAAGGCCATATTGTTGGAAGTTGTGCTTTGCCTCGTTCGGAGATAAGCAAGTAAGTTAACTCAAATGGTGAGCAACACTTTGGATGATGATTTTGTGCACTGCTATGATTAACAGTACAAATCTAGAACTGATTCTAAGTTTCCTACTCTGTGTTAGATAGCTATGTAAGTAGTGAGAGGCACACAAAGATGTAGGATGTATGGGCCCTGCCGTTGAGGTGTTTACTAGATAGATACGCTCTCAAAATGGTGCAAGTCAATGTGTGACCGGACAAGAGCTACACAAGGGCATCTACAGAAGTTAGCTAGACGTAGAGACCATTTCAGCTTTGGGGGTGAAGAAATTCTCCATGGAACAAAGTACCTTTGAGAAGAGATGTTCAGAGAGGATACCTTGAGCATGGGAAATGTGAAAAACGATACCCAAGTGGCCTGTTGACAAGGCGTTTGGGGGATGGTGAGTATACAGGTTGAGCCCAAGAAAACGACTATAGGAAATAGGGAAAGGAAGTCAGAGACAGCCTGCGTGGAAGGGGTCAAGTCATGATAGCGATTTCATAGAGGCTTTGAAAATAATGAAATTGAGGAGCAAACAGTCCATGAGACTGGTGAGTAATCCTGATTCTGGAACAAACCAAGTGTGTGATACTGAACAAGGGATTTAGCTTCTCGGGGCCTCAAGTTTTAAATCTGTACATTGAATAGAAAATAGTTTTCAACACCTGGGCGTAGGAAAATTTGGCAACTTTCGAAAGAACAATTATGGCTTCCACAAAAATCTGAGACGGTAGAGTAATACTGGCATCTAATGGACCCAACTGGCGATACCTGATATCCTTTTACACGTACAACAGTCCCACCTGTACATGTCCACACAGCGTGCCAATGTCTGCCAGGCATGGGATGAAAACACATAATTATCTGAGCCCAGAAGCCAATTATATATGCATGAAAATATAAAGTATCTTAATCAAATTTTAAAATACTTTCTTTCCCTAGAAACAATACACATCTTGTGGTGATTGAAAACACCTATGTCGCTACATTTTTTTTACACGTTCATGTTCATGATAAATCTAAGTGTTTATGAGAATATAATAGTTTAGTCCCTAGTACAAAATACCAATCTGAAATAAGGTGTTGACAATATGCATTTGAATATTGTCCTTATTTAAATCCAAACTCACTCAATCTAAGTAGGGGCAAGCCGACGACCACTTCGTAGTATCTTCTTGTGCAGGTGCCCCTAAACTGGCACATTGTTTTATTACAAATTACTTTTTGTTTTATTTCTCCTTCTTATTACAGGTAGGATATTTATTAACGTTTGAAAATGATGTGTGTACATGGAAACAATTATCTATGAATGATATTTTAGCTAGTAAGGAGATGGTACAAAATATTTATAATTCAAAAGGTCGTTGTGTCTGCTGGGTTGAGACCCACTGGGTGAAATGGTCTCAAAAGACCTTTCCCGCTGATGTGAACCAGGCTAGGGCTCACGTGTGTCCAAGGATCACTCGGAGGCTTAGGGTATTCTTTTTTTTTTTTTCTTTTCTTTTCTTTCTCTTAACAAATGCAGCCATAGATGAGTAAATGATTCTTTAATGGACTGAAAGAGCAATGTCAAAACAAATCTGTCTTTCACTAACAAAAAATATATTTATCCTTGGGCTATTTACCCTTGGGGTAAACATGAGCATGAAATCCTTAGAACTTTTTAGTAAAGTCCTCATCAAAAACAAAGGGCTTTTCCCTCAACTGTTCTGAAGCATGTTTCTGGTACCCTGTGCCTGCTAACAAGTCACTTACTCATCTGATCAATTAAAAAAATTTTTTTTTCAACGTTTTTTATTTATTTTTGGGACAGAGAGAGACAGAGCATGAACGGGGGAGGGGCAGAGAGAGACGGAGACACAGAATCGGAAACAGGCTCCAGGCTCTGAGCCATCAGCCCAGAGCCTGACGCGGGGCTCGAACTCACTGGACCGCGAGATCGTGACCTGGCTGAAGTCGGACGCTTAACCGACTGCGCCACCCAGGCGCCCCTCATCTGATCAATTTTAAATGACATGTGAAAGGCCCCAATACTTCCATTTTCTCTCCTTCCCATTCCTACTCTGGCATCTGCATGAAAGCAGTCACGGCAATATTTTTCATCATGTCTTCAGTTCAGCACACGTGGATTCACAGCTTTTACACCTTCAGCAGGCCTTCCTTGGCCCCTCTCTCCAGCACACCTCGAGCACCCTGGCTGGTAGCGGGTGTAGGCACAGTGAAAGCCTGGGCGGTCAGAAGATGTCTGCTTTCTTTGCCAGCTGTAGGATGTTTGAGAGGCCCCTGGGAGATTCTCTGCTAATGAGTTACAGGCTGCCTCATGTATCCAGTGCTTTGACTATCTGCCCAATCTTTCTAAGTTCCTAACCTCGTGCTTCCTCTTTCCTCCTACTAGATGTCCTTCTGGGAGACACTGGATATGGGGATAAAACATTCTAATCCCGGAGCCTGCAATCTTGTCAGTGTGTACAACCCAGGGGTCTGTTGCTTTGTTTATCTTTCCTACTTGTCTAGTGGGAGGTTTGGCGAAATGGGAAGGATTCAGATTGTGAGTCTTGGAAAAGTATCTGAGTGGTTTGTTGTTGTTTTTTAAAATTCCAGTCATTAATAATAGAGGGCTGAAACTGTCTTACTTGAAAGTGAAATTCTGTGCTTTGAATACAGCAATTTTTCTGCTCAGATAACGAGAAAGATCTTTCACGTGCTGCTACGTTCTTTTAAAATGAGAGGTCAATTCGTTTCATGCAAATAGAGGAATAGCAGCCCAAAGCATAAGATATCCTTATGTTAAAGAAGCCAAAATGTTACATTGGAAGTAGAATCTGCTTGTCCCCATTAAGCCATGCTTTGTTTTGGACATACTGAACATATTGAAGGAAGAGGAATTTGGGGATAGACATTTTATGAGTGCTTTCTGTTTTTTAATAATAGAAATTTCATTTTATATGAGGATGTATGATACACAGAACCCTGAGTCAGATGATTTCATGTGGATATAATCTAAAGAAAACAGAAGCAAAGATGCCCCTCAATTAAGGATGAATGTCATGAAACCTGATTATCGTCCTCTGATGGGATTAGAAGTCTCAGGTCCAGTTCCCAGACAATAATCAATTGGATAATCAGAGCTAGATTGATTTCTGACCCTTGATGTGGCCACATCACTCCCCTGAACACAGAGGTCTTCAAAGGGACCCATTCGTGGAGGGGATTTTTGGTGAGCCAGGGGCTGGGATATTGGTTGAATAATTTCAGTCTCAGTGGAGCTGTTCATCACAGCTAAGCTTTGTGAGTGTTGGAATGATGTGTGTGTTATATCTGGGGAGGGTCCGAGCTTCAAAGGCTGTTAAACACAGTATGTGGTATCTTACATCACTTCTCAAATCTGTGTGAATTCAGATTTCTCTCTGACAAGGCCTTCCCATTAGAATGGGGAGTTCAAAAGTACAGTGCGGTTTGGATTGACTGTTCAACAATAAACATCCCTGTGAATGAAAAAGTCAAAAGCAATGACTAAATACGCTAGTCCTAAGGATCAGATACCGAGCTCTGTCATTTACAAGATATCATTTATCCATCAACTACAATGTACCTTCTTCCTTCCATTTATATCCTCCTATCCTGTCTGATAGCTGATTATTATCATTATATCTTTGTAAGTCTGAACTTCGGGATCTGCAATAAAGGTCTTGTGAACTAAAATAGCACAATTTGTCATGTACAGGAATTTGCCTGCTTCACAGAGACTTTGAATTAAACACATAATTGAAGGGCTTCCTGTGTCTAAATTTTATCCACAGCCATAAAAATAAGGAACGAAGAGTGGACTATAACGATGGTGTTTCAACTGAAACCAAAACACTAAAAGTATTTTACAGTCCAAAAGACTTCTCGAGTAGATAGCCTATCACATCTATGCTAAGCCATAGCTATGGTTAAATAGCTAGTTCTCACTGCTAATCTGCAGGGTAGTTTATTAATCACAGAAAGCGTAATCAGTTAACCTAACCAAAAAGTTGGTGTTGGAGATCATTCTTCTGCTACACTGTAATCATTCAGTATTTTCAACAGCTCTACAGACACTCAGTTCATGACAGGGTCTTTTCTCATAAGATAAGCATTCTTAAAAGAGTGGATTGAAAGCAAATAAAAAAGCACTTAGAAAAAAATGTCCGCCCATCGACAGAACTTTCCATTAAGGTAAATAGTTCTTCCTTAAAAATTAAAAACAAAGGCATGGAATAAAAAAAGGAAAGAAACAACACCACCACCAACAAAAACCAATCGTAGTTACGCAAAAGAAAAAAAAATAAGCTATCATATACGGAGACTTGGTTTGGAAGACGAGGCACGGCATTGAATTACTCATTGGTGCAATGGGAGAAGTAGGATTGTGAAGGTCACTTAAAACTGGTAAATTCTGTGATTTAAACATTTTAGATGAACTTGAGTTCCTTCATTTGGGACCAGGTTATCATTGACGCTTGCAGATCGGCTTGATTGAAGAAGGGCCATGTTTTCTTGAGAGTAACTGCATGGAACTGAGCCAGAGTCATGCATTGGATAGTCAAAATAGCTGTGTTTTCGTCTCGTCTTTGGAAGAAACTAGTAACAAATAACAAATGGATCCTGGTGCTTCAGCGAGTCCATTAACAAACCTTGATTCTGAGTATTTTGTCAGCTGAAGACCAGATCCTACCTTTTAATAGGGAAACAATAAAAAAAATACAGTCATATTGAGAGCTGTTGGAGGTCTAAAATACGGCTATAATGACGGGTTCGATGATTCCATTTGGTGATTATCTCTAATATGCTACCACTCTGATCACACCTTTAAAGAAGATCCTTTTTGAAAGAACATTAGAATTTATAACTAGAGAACAAAAGTCTCTTCATATTTATGAGTTTTTATTCACTCTTTAGGGCAAGAGGAGTGATTACTGCCCCATTTTCTATTCTTAGCACTATGATTTGAGTAGCTACTGATTTTGCAGCAAGCTGGAGAAGTCAAGCACATTTATGATTAGTTCTACTGCACAAATAACCCTGTAAAACAAAAGATTTTACACCAACTGGTTGTAAAATTGCTAGATTTGAATGGGATGTTGTATGTAATGGATTCCTTAAGTCTACAAAGGAAAACTATAGTCTGGGGGGCAAAAATACTTTGAAATCAGAAATGCAATGAGAACGAAAAGAGCCAGTGGGCATTCCATTTCCCCACATTGTTGGTGGCCAAATGCTGTGAGGAGACAATAGATAGATAAAAGCAGTTTCTTTCTGACTGCAAGATGGGATTCAAACTTGCTCCGGGTGGCATGGAAGCCCAGAAAGGCCAAAGACTCAAGTCCTCCAAGGTCCTGCCTTGGGACAAAACTTGGACTGGGAAATCTCACTTGACTTTAAGCTACATGAAAAGATGTTTCTCATATCACTCGGATGAAATCTCAGAATGGCATTTCTTGATGGTTTAAGAACACAAGTCTCCTCCTTGTTTTCTGTTTGTTTTTTTTCACCTTGCTTTTATGTCATCGGTATCATCTGTGCTTCCTTTCTTTCCAAATATGCCATAAAGACAGGAGAAAAGATCAAACCAGTTTGACCAATTGGGTATTTTTTGATGTCAAGGTGCTTTGAAACTACATCTTATTGTCCCCAAATGTTTTCCAGGTCAAGGAGCCAAAGGACCCCAAGTGAGCTCAAAGATTTAGAGCATCCAACAAATTCAACTCCTTCCTTTAGCATGTCTATTGCAGCCTTTGGGTCTTTAATATAATTTAAAGCAATTGTCCCCGTAGGGAGGTCTAACAATTTGCAGTTACATTGAAAGAGTTGACCTGCCCCAGGAAACTAGAGGAATTTCAAGGGTACATTTCAAGACCCTGTTTCTGTTGATAATAGTGTTCCAGAATTTATATTTATTAATATTGCTTTATTTTCGTCAGACTCCCACAGGAAATCCCAAGGAGTGTACGTTTCTGGCATATTTTATCTTCGATAGTCCCATCCCTTTGGTCTTGCTTCCTGATTGCTACACTGAAGAGTACCTTTGAAAGCCTCTGCTTTTTAATGGAGCTGAGGATGACAACAAGCAGGAACTTCAACACTCCAGGAAGACAATCTATCTACTTTCTCCACTTATCATTAAAATGTCTTTTAGATGTAGGTCATAACTGGAAACCTATAAATGATGTCTGTGTAGTGAGCACTTCCCACAGAGCTGGAGTCCCAAGTGATTAAAATTTATCACATTGTTCTTATGGTTACAAATACTGCTGATATGTGTCATTACTTAGAAAGTACTATTCATAACATTTTGATTTCAGTCCAAACAGTTTTTTTTTTTCCTGAATTTCCCATAAAATGCTCTTGATCTTCTTTGAAAAGGTCTAATCTGCTTCTCCTTTGAAAGAACAAAGAAAAGGGGTTGATTGTTCTGCAGTTTAAATTTTGTTTCGTGTGATGTATTTATTGCCTGGTGGGATGCATCTAATTTTCCACTGGCTTTTCTGAGAAAGTAATTAGGATAGAGCTCAATCCTATGCAACATGCAGTCTCTTTCATGAATTGAAAGTTAGGGTGTTTAGTATGTGGCTCTATTAAAATGATATGTGACCACAAGGCCTCATATTTAAGCAGTGCTTTGTTTTTCAAAACTCCATGCTTCTTTACACGTACGAATGTAACTTTCCATTAGATAACACAATGTACGCTGAAATGCTTTAGAATAGGCTCTTACTATGGTAGGAGTTTGTCAGAACACGGGAAAACAAGGGCAGTCTTTCTTTCAGTCTTCCAGAGAGCTATGGTTTTCTAATCCTCATGCATGTTGCCGTGCCCCTGAGAGTTCATATCTTAAGGCCTAAGGGTAGTCCAGGGTATTCTCAGACATTCAGCTCTCACAAGGCTTTTTACCTGGAAAGCAGTGGACTGAACCAGTTACATTTACTGAGAAAGTAAGACGGTAAAGACAGAATACCACGTGCTTTTCTGCCTAAAGCTCTTTTTGCTGAAAGACCATTTGAGACAACTCTGGCTGAACAAATCTGGCTTGAGTTTTTATAACTGATTTCTAAATTCTGGAACTAAGCGTACCTTGTAATCATACGGAGATATCAAACGAAGCAAGATACTAATGGAATTTAACACCAAGAATCTTTAAGGAATATATTAAAACTCTTATTGGGGCGCCTGGGTGGCGCAGTCGGTTAAGCGTCCAACTTCAGCCAGGTCACGATCTCGCGCTCCGTGAGTTCGAGCCCCGCGTCAGGCTCTGGGCTGATGGCTCAGAGCCTGGAGCCTGTTTCCGATTCTGTGTCTCCCTCTCTCTCTGCCCCTTCCCCGTTCATGCTCTGTCCCTCTCTGTCCCAAAAATAAATAAAAAAACGTTGAAAAAAAAATTAAAAAAAAAAACAAAACTCTTATTATGATTTTGACTCCTGGCTTTGAGAAGTCTAATACCACCTAACCATTTTAGCCAACTAATATATGCATTATTGTACTAAAATTTAACATTCTACAGTTTACATTTTAATGTAATTTCACCTTACAAGGGCTGTTATTCAAAGATGCTCCCAAATTTGTTTTCTATTGAAAAAAAATTTTTTTAATATAATTTATTGCCAAATTGGCTACCATACAGTGTGTAAAGTGTGCCCTTGGTTTTGGGGGTAGATTCCCATGATTCATTGCTTCCATACAACACCCAGTGCTCATCCCAACAAGCGCCCTCCTCAACGCCCAGCAGCCATTTTCCCCTTCTCCCATCCCCCTCCCCCATCAACCTTCAGTTTGTTCTCTGTATTTAAGAGTCTCTTATGCTCTTCTGGTTTGCCTGCCTCCCTTTCTGTTTCTAACTATTTTTTCCCCTTCCCTTCCCCCATGGTCTTCTGTTAAGTATTGCAAGTTCCACATAGGAGTGAAAACACATTTTCCCCAGTTTTAGAAATAAATGAAAACAGAAAACCTGAGCCTCTTCACTTAGAATTCAGCGGTCAAGAATATTTGGGGGTTAAGTAGGCAAATTGCCAGACCCAGGATTTTTTTTTTTTTTCAAAACAAAATGTACTAGTTCTTTCCATTGCTGACATAGTTTGCTCCATGTTGCTTTTGGAGCAAATCTCTTTTTGTATAATTATCTTGCAGTTTAGAGTCATCCTGTGGTGGGAAAAAAAAAAGCCAGCTGGTGACTAGCTCAAATAAAATAGAAAGGGTGTTGATAGAAAGGCAAAAAAAAAAAAAAAAAAAAAAAAATCATAGAATTGATTTTATGAATCTTATTAAAACAAACTCTGAGTGACAGATTTATTTTGTCATCTGAGTATTTTACAATATCAAATATTCTTGGAAACAAGTGAACCATTTTCTGGGGCTTGACAAGCACTAGTTATCTGGAGATTTTTCATTGTATGATGAAAGGCTGGAAAGACACAATAGCATATAAATGCAACTGATTGTAATGGAATTATAGTTCATTTTTGCCCATTTATATTGAGAACTACATTGAAAAGTCATGTATGTAGACAAGATAACCCCATGGCCAGAAAAACAAGCCATATCTCCTAGATCCCTGAGCATCATAATTGGAATTTCCACTCAGTCAACCAGTTGCTTTGTCTATATGATTGTTTTTTGTTTGTTTGTTTCGTAATGTCACTGAATTTCCTGAGATAACTGATTGTATTTAGACGATATACATTACCAGGATAACGTCTATAAATGCTCTAAACATCCCTAGAATTGTAGAATACCAGATTCAGAAGGGACTAGATCCAACGTGTGAGTGATCTCTATTCAGCCTCTCCCACAGGTGAAAGGTTCTGATCTCCCCAGACAGCCCATTCTATCTACACAAGGGTGACTATAAGTCTATCCATATATGGAAACTTCTATGTATTGGTCCGTGCATACCTTTAACATCAGACAATAAACCTTTTCCTCTTTAACGATAAAGCTCTTCTTTCCTCCAGATAAAAAATACACTGTTCCAGCAGTTTTCCTTCTTTTGACACAGTTGTATATCTATCCTCTCACAAAGTACATCTTTTGTTTTTGAAAGCGTGCTCTCTTGAAGTATGGTGCCTAGATGTGAACTCAGGATTAAAAGAAAAAAAAAAAAGTTTTCACTACTGTGGAATGTTGACTGGGGTTGTTCCAACTTCTTTAGCCTCAAAAGTTTACTCCAAAACTGACTTAAATTCTATTGAATCTGGCAGTCCCACCACTCTTTTGACTTATAATTACCTCACTATTCCTTAAAAACCCTAGGCCATTATTTCCCCCAGCATTTTCAGTATGAACTATTTTTCCCAGTTGGTTTTCTTAACCCGGGTACAGAGCTGTGTATCTATTGGTTATTTCTATTAAAATTCATTCTGTGAGAATGGACTAGGCTTGTCCAGCTCATCTGGAGCCTAGTGTTATCATCATCAGATTCAATAAAACCCCAGCTCATTTGACAACCATTGAAAACAACATCCGGAAAGCAAGCCATCCCAATACGTTAACCCCTGGCCCTTCAACCATCCTTGCTAATATTTAAATCATGCCCCAGGAAAGACAAGATCCCAAATACACCATGATTTCAAAATGGATTTACTCTTTACCAATTCACATCCTTAATTACTAACAGCACGTTATTCTTATGCAAGAATAGCATGCCTACCAATAGCATTCATCCAGGAAAACAATGAGTCCAAGTGATTCATTATGACCAGCATCTATCTTTTGATTATACGAAAGTGTTGAAGATGAAACTCAGATTGTGTTTACCACAGTTAGATTTTTGTCTTTCCTTAACCTCACCTAATGTGAAGATAGGCTTAAGGAAAAGACAGTGACATCCCCTCTTAAACAGCGATACAGCCAACACAAATTCTCCAAGTTAAACAGAAATTTTATACATAATAGTTTTCAAAATATGCTTCACATGGGATTTATGCCATTGTTCATGACAGACTATGAAATAATAACAATAAAACGATATTGTTGGTAAAATGTAAAATGTAAAATGACTTTCCCCGGGAGCACACTCACACACTGATCGCAGAGAAAGAAGTCTCTGCATTTAACTTGAAAATGTACAATCATCAGAATGCTTGAGCCGCCACATGTGTAGGAGTGATAGGTCTCGCACATATTTATGAGCTGCCTTAAATCCTTTCTGGAGCAAGGAGGAAAGTAAATAAAAGCCACAGGCACATATTTAATGAGGAGGGAGAGAAAAATCTAAATTGGTATGCAGTCACTGCTTCCACAAACCATTTTATTTTAAGAACGTTACATTGAAATGTTTCGGTGCTTCGTTTCAGTGGACACTACCAATGTAGGAGACAGGCCACACCACCCAATGTCACAAATATACTGGACATCATTAAGCAAAAATACAGTGACAAAATCGCTTTTTTTTGAAAAATCCATTACCCTTAAAAATTTAAATAAGTGTAAAAATGCCACCTGCCATCCACAGGATGACTTTGCATTGTCCCCAGCGGGTATTCCTTCTCCTGTTACTCTGGAAAGAATTCCGTGTTACTGAAACAGAGCAGGATAATTTTGGCTTAGTTTAGATAGGATTTGAACGGGGATAATACAATTTGATCTTCCCTTGTTCTCCCTTACAACTTAAACAAGGAACACGTATATACCATATTTTTGATATAAATGAATTCTGCTGATTTTATTTCATTTCCCCCTCTCTAACCCTAGCATTTCCTCTTTATCAGACACTAGTAATTTATTTGAAAGCTTGTTGGGTGACTTTGAACAGAAAAGTCCTTTTCACTAGAGAGTATTCAATTCTTCCTCAATGGCTTGTCGTTCTTAGCTTGGTGTAAATGACTCCAGCGATACAATAAACAAATACTCTTTAGTTAGGGGAGTTCTGTTTTGAATGCTGTTTGTTCCACAGAGAGCAAAGAGTAGATCTGTGAACTTTAAGTCTCAGGCTAAGTCACTGGATGTTCCTCCTGGTGCCCCCCAGCTTCACACCCTACACTCCAAAGATCCCCAGCGGATAGCAGGACAAACTAATCAAACAAATCTAAAGAATGCCCAGTGAATTGGAATTTCAAATAAACAACAACAAAAAATGTGTTGATAATATAAATACTTGTAAGTATCGTGTGATATATGCTAATACCAACACATAATTTGTTATTTCTCTGAAATTCTATCTTAAGGTCGTACATTGTATCTGGCAATCCTACAAATACATCTTCTGTGTATTGTTTTTTGCCATTGTTTTAAGCCACGTTTTACAGGTTTTCCCCTCCATCTCAGATGACCTGTTGTGCCTGGTCAGCATGGAAAACTCAGCTCAATTGGCTTTTTGTCCTCTCCTATAAAATCTTGGCTGACCGGCTCCAGCCCAACCCCAGCAGCGCTGATCATTCACAACTTGGTGCTCTCTCTGGGCCATGTACGTACTTGAGTATAACTGAGTCACAAGCTGCATCTTACCCTTTGTGTGTGTGTGTGTGTTGTGCAAGGTCGCTGGGACACACAGCACTTGGCTCACCTGCATCTCCAATGCTCGAACAAGCAGGCGCCGCAAAAGAACTTCGAGATATGGGAAGAGCAGAGAGCTGGAGTGGACAAAACCATGGGGATCCTGGCCACTGCCACTCTGTAATTGACACTGTGATCAATACAGACTCTCAGAGTCTGAAGGTTCTCATCTACATAGTTTTTTTTTTTTAAATAGAACATCCCTGGCCGAGTAATTGTTGAGAATTAAATGAAGTTGTTTATATATAAAGGAACTGTCATCAAGCACAGTCACCAAAATAGTCGCCTTCTAATCCCACTCTCTTTGCGGAAGTAAGACGTGCTTTCAGAGATACACTGTCTTGTCTTTTCTGGCAATCTCGGGAGAACTTCAATCTCCATTTTTAATTTCAGTTTTAAATTTTGCCCAACTATGGCCTAACATACCCCATTTTTAATAATACATTTTAGGGGCGCCTGGGTGGCGCAGTCGGTTAAGCGTCCAACTTCAGCCAGGTCACGATCTCGCGCTCCGTGAGTTCGAGCCCCGCGTCAGGCTCTGGGCTGATGGCTCAGAGCCTGGAGCCTGTTTCCGTATCTGTGTCTCCCTCTCTCTCTGCCCCTCCCCCGTTCATGCTCTGTCTCTCTCTGTCCCAAAAATAAATAAACGTTGAAAAAAAAATTAAAAAAAAAATAATAATACATTTTAGTTGTTTTGCCAACTCATTCCCCAAATCTGATTTAGAGCCTTGCTTTTATATGTCGTTCTTTTACCATCAAATAGCACGTCCCATCAGATCATATAAAATGAGCAAGACTCTGCTCTCAAAAGCTTGCAAAGGAAGAGGGTTTCTAAAAATTACTCTCGTCTCCTGTGTCTGACTCACATTTATCTAAAAATAAAAGGAAAACTAGGAGAAAAAATAAACGGACAGAGGATAACGTGCGGCTTCATGTCTCTAAGTCAGATAACAAGATAATTTCTCTGCATGCTCTATATTTCACTTTACTTTCCAAAATGACCTTTCCACCCCCGAGCCCTATCGCTAGAATATAAATCCATTAATGAGGAATCTTTCCTTCCCCTGTCCTTTTTCATATCAATCTCAGCAGGATGCTAGACTGTTCTTTGAGTTCATTCACTTTATAGCCATTAAAAAGAAAATATAGTCTGGAGACAGCCTGTCTCCAATTGGTTAAGCACAGGATGAAGGAACAAATTCCTGAGTTCCCAGCTTTCATCTACCATTGATTTTCTGTGCAAACCCTAGGAAAACTTCAAAAACTCATTTTTTAAAAATGTGTGAATTGGGTGAAACATTCAAAAACGACCATTCGCGTATGTAATTTCTTAGCAGCAGATAAAAAGCTATTAAAACATTAGTGTTCATAGTTAATGGCTTTCAAAATATGCTTGCCTGACGTTGGGTACCATACGATTTAATGCCATTGTTCATTAGATGTTATGAAATGATACCATCATCATAATAATACTAAGAAAATGTAATGGTTGCCACAACTTTCCCCGGAAGTGTACATGTTCTAATCTAACTTTTGAAGCTAAAGAAACAAGAGAAATCCAGTGAAAACTCTGGTTGAAAACTCCAGTTGAAAAAAAAAAACTGAGAAAAATACGTTGGAAACCTCAGAATAAATCGACAGACATCTTAAGAGATACATATAGGGTGGTACAATTCATTGACCATTTACTTCTTCATTCACCAAATGTTTAGTGAGCATATACTATAAGCAAAGCTCTGTGCCAGACTTTTTTTCTGAGTTTAGTTTTCCCAATCTCCCAATGACAATGGAACTATACTAGTAAAATCTAGTGACCGTGGAACTATACTAGTAAAACGGATGAAATGTAAAACTCAAGGGCTAATAACGCCATGTTCTGAAATCTAACAATTTTAAGATTAGCGTTCATGGAACTTCGCTGCCTCCCAGATAACATTGCCCTATATAGAGCAGCGTGACCTTCTCCTGAAGACTCAACTTTCCCTCGACAGCGCGCATGCCCAGTGATATTGCCTTCTCTGCAAAGTAAATGATGAACGGATTACTAAAAACTTCAAAGACATGCCTGATCTTGAAATTGTCTGATATTAAAGGAGTCTGTAAAGGAGCAGGCTCCCCAAGTCACACAGTTTCTCAAGAGCTCAGCGCTGGCCTGACTCCAATATCCAACAACAATATTTACTGTTTGCTTGTTATGTGCAGGACTGTAATACATCTCTCCCTCTTCCAGTTGGATATCATATATATAAACCTAACATAATGAAAACCTCAAAAGCTTCCCAGAATGTCTATTTGATAACACTTAGTAAGACATAATCCATACCAAGAAAAGATGAACAATACTTTGAGATCTAAGTTCTAACAGTCCCATGGGTATCTTGTACTGTTAAACGTGAAAGAGCTGCTTCTTTAATTTAGGGTAGGTGTGTATGTTTTAAAAAGAAAAAGGAAGAACATGATGTATGCAAGTACGTACAAGTCTGTGTGTCTTCCCAGAAGTAGCTTTTTAAAGATGGCTTAAGAATTCCATTGGAGGACCACATCCATGCATATGATGGTTTGTCCTCTTCCCAGGAAGGTGTTCCCAGCACACGGCCACAGAAGACGCACACAGAGCAGAGAGGGAGAAAGAGTGAGACCTGTGGAGTCAATCCAGGGGATCGATAAACGTCATAGCTTTGTCACGTCACGGCTAAGTAAATTGATTCCACTTAAGGGAAGGAAAGATCTTGAAACAACAAAAGCTTACCATGAAGATTTCAGCAAGGCACCTTGAACACCTCAGCACAGGTAACCCTGTGCACGGAGAAGCCTCTGAGACCAACCAGAACCACCCTGTTTGTTAGAAGTGCTCTCACTCATATTGCATGCCGGAACCACAAACATAAGACCTCACATCCTAGTCCCGAAAGGGTGATCCTAATGAAAATTAGGAAAGCAATCTAAAAGAGATCAAGCGTCCTTTTCCTACATTGCTTGAATTTTTGCAGTAAGCATGAATCATTTCTACAAAAACAGTAGAAACATTCCTAAAAAGGAGGGAAGGAAGGGAGAAAGGAAGGGAAGCAGATTGCCATCCTAGGGAACACAACCATATGACTCTCTAAAGCACTTCGTGATTTCTGAACCCAGATTCTCAATCCTGCAGCCGTAGAGGTTAGTGTAGGAACCTTGGATCAGCTTTTCTTTTCCCTTAGTTTCTCAAGAATGCACTTTGAGTACTGCAATATAGACCACTGAAGAGGAGAAAGGCCCCCCCCCCCCCGCCCCGTCCAGCTTGAGAGAAACAGCCAAGAGGAATCTCACACAACATTTTCTTCACTGATGAGAAATAATCCTTCATGACCTCTTTCTGTCTCCCTCCGGAGGCTCCTGACTCTGTAGACACAAAGAGAGAGATTGAACAGTTTCTCCCATATTTCCAGGTCAAAGGGGCAAGGCCAGGGTTGTTCAGATATTTAGTGATCCCTAATAAGCACAAATACATACTACTTGTCACTGTACAACCCAAAGAAATAAAAGATAGGGTTCTCACTGGAGCCAGAAAAATATATTAGCTGCAGAACAAAAGATTTCACAACGTTTTTGCTAAAGGCAAAGGTACAGACCACGAGAGCTTTCTTGACCAATGTAGTGCATTTAATATGCACTGTTTTCTTTATTTTATTTTTTTTTAACGTTTATTTATTTTTGAGACAGAGAGAGACAGAACATGAACAGGGGAGGGGGAGAGAGAGAGGGAGACACAGAATCCGAAACGAAACAGGCTCCAGGCTCCGAGCTGTCAGCACAGAGCCCGACGCGGGGCTCGAACTCACGGACCGTGAGATCATGACCTGAGCCGAAGTCGGACGCTTAACCGACCGAGCCACCCAGGCGCCCCTGCACTGTTTTCTTTAAAATGGATGCATCAGCAGCTGTTAAATGCACATAGATACACACACACAATCATCAGTCTGTTAGAATAAAATTCTTTAAAATAATCAGAAGTTATAAAAATATACAAAGCTTAAACAATTATAGGGAGAGCAGAGATTAAGAATAGCTGACATTTATTGAGCATTTTCACCACTCCAGGTACTGTGTTAAGTGCCCTTAAATGCTTTTGCTCAATTAATTCTTGCAACAAACTAATGGGATAAGGATTGTTACCATTTCATATCTGAGGAAGCCAAGACTTAGAAAAGATAATTTTTCTAAGATGTCACAACTAACCCCATGTTTCTGAAGCATTTGGTGATGTATTAGAGAATTGTGGTCAATGTCATACATATACAACACAAGTCTGTTCTTAGGAAGCTCAGTGTTTCAAACAAACTCAGAGTGCCATGCAGCCAGCTTCATTATTCTCGTAAGACAAGTATTACAAGAAAGATTCAAGAATGAATTTGCAAACTGGCTAATGAATAGGATTAGTTGAGGAAAAAACAACAACAACAACAAAAAAAACCCACCTTTGAAGAAAATGGACCTTGGAAGCATTCCGTAAAGAAAAGCATACGGACAGTTCGTTCATAGTTCATCATTAAACTCTTACTGAACTCCTAAAATTTGCAAGTCCTTCCCTTTGATGATGAGAATAGAGATGTGAAAAAGGTACAGGGAGCTAATGATAAACCTGTGTGATGTGATGGGGTGCTAGGAAGGTGAAGAGAAAGGATACAGACAAGACAATAGGTAGGAAGTCCTATATGGAGATGTGAGCAAATGCAGAATAATGGCGGTAGAATAATGGCGGTGGAACCATGGAGTCCACTCATTAAAGCTGGGAATGGATTCACTGAGGTGGTCATAGGTGACCTGGGCCTAACAGACTGGAAAATTTCTCCTGAAAAATAAAGGGTGGGGGACATGTCTTACAGAGAAGCAGGTACAAATGCATGAACATCATGAGGCCAGGTTTTTCACGTGAGAAAAATTAAGCACCTCTAAAATGGAACAAAGCCAGGAAGTACTTGAGGTAAGCTTGGCCACTGCCTGCAGGAAAACAGGGAACGGGGGGAAAGGCAAGACCAGTAAGGGCAAGAAGGGGAGACAAAGAAAGAATGGTTAAGAAATTATGGTGGCTTATTAAGAATCAGGGGAACCAAGAGCTTCTCCTTTTCTAGCTCAGAAAAAGGCCTCATAATCCATCCAGTGGTTCAACCCAGAAACCGAGGTGTCATGGGTGCCTCCTCCCATCCTATCATTCTCTACACCTCATCAGTCAGCCAAGTCCTTTGGTTCTGCTTTCTGAAGCTCTCTCCTGTCTGCTCACTTCTCTTCCCCCTCAGAGCTACTGAGCTAGGACAGGTCTCTGTGTCCTCTTGCCTGGGCTATTATTGCACAGCCTCCTAACTGTGCCCCTCTAGCCCACTCACCCTCTGTGGCCAGCACAACCTTTGGGAAAACACAAATCCAATCATGTCCCTCCCTCTCCAGGGGCTTTCCAGTGCTGACTGGTTCTTGTGCTTCACAAAGCCCTTTCCCGCCTCGAATTACTGTTCCCCATCCCAGGTCCCAACTCCCAGGTCTCCACTCCACCACCGCTATCAAACTCGCGCACCCTGCCATCCACCCCTGCTGAATCACTTCCCTTTCCTGAGGTACATCATGCACTGTCTCCTCGAGACTTTTTCTCGTGCCATTTTCTCTGCTGAAGCACTTTCCCCAGGTCTCACTTGGCTGACTCCAATGCACCTTCTGGGTCTTGACTTACCCACCACTGTTTCTGGGAAGCCTTCCCTGATCGTTGCAGCTGGATTAGGCATCCTTCCTCAGTGACTACCTTGTACGTCGTTCTTCCTCTTTCCCAGCATTTAGAGATGCGTAATTGCCTGTTTATTTATCTGTATTCTCGAATAGACTAAGTTCCGAAGAGCAGGACCACATCTATCTCATTCATTCGACGTACCTTCGTAGGGGGCGTGTGTTAGACCAGTAAATGAATGACTGCGTGAATCGTACTGACTCCGGGCCATTACTGAAGGGGAATGAAAGATTGGTACAGAACAGTGGGTGAGTCAAATGGGGTTCAGCTACCAACTCCAAGAGTAAACCAGGGGGGCAGGTCAGTTTTAGTCAGTGGTGGTCAAGCAGGCACCAAACAAAATGAGGCTTGGGTAGCCAAGGTGTTTTTCTACCTGCATCTGATCGTGTCATTTAGTGGAAGCCAAGACCCTGAGTGTCCCTTCAGAATTGAGAAAGGGTCTCTTTACGGCTGGAGCCCAGAATGTCCCACATAGAAAAAAAAGTTTGAATGGGAAGGGAGAGGGAGAGGGAGTCCAGAAAACTACCGGAAAATCATCGGATTTGGCAGACAGAAGGAAGATCAGAAATTGGTGTTTGGTTTTTTTGCCATAAGAAAATACCTAAAATGTGGGACATCCTATGATAAGCAACTCAATAGATAGCAGTTATAATTTACTCCCTTCAAAGAGACGCAAGAACCTAGTGGTACCATCTTCCAATTTGAAACAGTCTCTCTTTCCCTACCCTCCAATTTGCACCTGAACTTCGTTTCATTCTTGTGCGGAAACAATCTTCCCTGGTGCTTATCAGGGTCTCTGTACTGGATTGAATAAAATGAAGAGCAAAAGCAAATGCACCAAGCTCCTTTCCCTCAATAAGGAAAGTAGAAGGCCCCAGCTTTGGCTTCATGAAAATTCAAATAAATATGTGGATATTTGGAAAGGTCAGAGGAGCGGGCAGGAAATGACACTAGATAAAGGAGTGCGGCGGGACCTGACGGAGGCAGCAGGAATGCACCCCGCACGTCTGTATCTTGGGTCTGGATCCTTCTGTGCAGGCGGTGATGGGTCTCTCTCTGCTGCAGCATCTGTCTAGAGGTAGGGAGAGCTGGACATGATCCGGGTTTTACATTGTGTAAAAAGTCTGATAACACTTTTGGTTTTTCAAGAATAATTTAAGCTTTTCTGAACTTTTTTGGGTAAAAGCACTCTTCATCATCGTGCTGCAAAGCTGGAAGCTGGCCAAATGCAGGACAATCAAAGGGCTTTCTCTCAAAAAGCCCTGAGCCGGATACCTCGGCTTCGGATAAGTACTAGCGGGAGAAATGCGAGGCCCCTGGTTCTGGAAATCTTCAAAAACCCTCTGAGTTAAAGCAGACCCTTCCACCCTGTGGAGTAAAACTCAAGATTGGAGCATGAAAAGGAGTGAATAGTGAATGAATAATAATTTTTATTTAACACATAAGGGAATATGAAACAGTTTACACTCATGAGCAGTAAAGATCATTCTTAAGCAAGAATTTCTTCCTTAATTGACTTGTCTGATAATTGACTTGTTTGGGTGTCTTTCCTCCCACCCCACCCCACCCCCGCCCCCAATAAACCAAACTATTACTAACGTTGTCAGTTTTATACTAAAATGCAAGGTTATATATAATCTGGGAAAACCTAAGATAAGCACATCCTTCCTAATTGCTGTAAGTTATGTTTCTTGTGACTCCTCATGTTAGAGGCCCAAACTATATTTTCAGGGTGTTTATCACATTTTATGCCTCTAACTCTGGTGCTGTGCCTTAGGGAGCCTATGCTAGGGAAAGTGATAGAGAGATAGATAATTTAAGTGAGTCCCTCCTTTCATACCAAACACCGCTAATTGCCAACGCTCCAATGTCATCAGCTCGATAGTTTGCTCTCCACTGATAATGAAGCCTTCACTTTATTTTATGGGCAATAGTGAAAAGAAAGAGAAATCAGGGACTTGGAAATGTGTTAGGTGAAAGTCATTGGTGCTGATTCTGATTTCTCTTTGACTCTGATTTCTCTTCTGATTTCTCTTTGCAGTTAATCAACCGCCCTTCTGTGCTCCACTTGCTTGCTTTACAACTAGGGGTTGGTACTAAAATGTTCTCCAAACTCATTCTAAAATTCCAGGAGTTCTTGACCTATTTAAAAAGCATACTATAAAACATAGATATAGATTGTGTCCTCCATGGCAAATAACACTGTTTCGTCTTCAAGTTTCACGTTCACTTCGCATTTCTTCCTTTTTAAAAATATTCACCTATGGGGGCGCCTGGGTGGCTCAGTCGGTTAAGCGTCCGACTTCGGCTCAGGTCATGATCACGCAGCCCGTGAGTTCAAGCCCCCCATTGGGCTCTGTGCTGACAGCTCAGAGCCTGGAGCCTGCCTCGGATTCTGTGTCTCCCTCTCTCTCTGACCCTCCCCTGTTCATGCTCTGTCTCTCTCTGTTTCAAAAATAAATAAATGTTCAAAAAAAAAATTAAAAAAAAATATTCACCTATGTTTTAATACTTTTGTAGTCTAATAAATTTAAAATGCTGATCTACTGGGAACTTCATAAATGTTACAATTCAATACAAGGCAGAATTATATGAATCTCACATATTAGTTAAAGAAACATTAATCCATACCTATCCCCCCACCCCAAAAAAAAAAAAAAAAAAACTTTAAAGCTTTAAAGGGCTCTGAAACTTCTTTTAAGTTTTTAATTTCCCAAAATGTGTCAGAATAAATATTCCTACACATAAGGCTTTGAACGGTTTGGCTGGGTTGTGAATGTGGTAAAACAAACTAAAGAGACAAAAGCCAAAATTATAAGATCTTGTTTTTAAACATTCTGAGAGGGGCGCCTGGGTGGCTCAATCGGTTAAGCGTCCGACTTGGCTCAGGTCATGATCTCACGGTCCGTGAGTTCGAGCCCCGCGTCGGGCTCTGTGCTGACCGCTCAGAGCCTGGAGCCTGTTTCAGATTCTGTGTCTCCCTCTCTCTCTGACCCTCCCCATTCATGCTCTGTCTCTCTCTGTCTCAAAAATAAATAAACATTAAAAAAAAAGTAAACATTCTGAGAAATAATGTCAGCTTGGAAAAATATAAATCATTGAGCACCTTATTATATTATTTTTATCTAGTTCTTGGGTAGTACATTAGCAGGTGGCACATCCCACAAATTATTATGTGCAGAGAACAATCCTTTCCCAATCCTGATGTCTATATATCCCCATGGATAGCAACCATAAAGCTTTACTACCTTGAGCACAAAGCATTGTGGGTGGTTTTTTTTTTTTTTTTTGGAAAAACGACAACAACCTATTCTCTCCTCTGCCTCTCTTCCAATTCCATATCTCATGTTACAATAACTCCCATCATTCTGAGAACTTCGGCTTCAGATTTTTTTGCCTCTTTGTAGCTCATGCCCAATGAATAACTTTCCATTCTTCTTTCTTCAATAAACATTTACTAAGTGCTTACTGTTGCTGGCCAGTGACTTAGGTGTGAAAGCCACAGAACTAGGAGGACACAATCCCTGCCTCACTAAACTTAAGAAAGCCATCCCCTGTAAGGGTTGCTTATTTCATCTATAAAGGAGTAAGAGTAGTTACTACATGAACTAGTATGAGGATTAAATGAAATAATTTTTAAAGACTTGGAAAAATACTTTGGTCAATACCTAACATTCAATAAATATTGTTTACTCCATTCTATTCCCTAGGTACTATAGTTAAAAAATAATAATAATAAAAAAACCTCAATACCAGAGATAATGTTTGAACCATATCTCAGAAAGGATTGTTCCTCAGAGGAAGGAAGATGGAAAATACTCCAGATATTGGGAATCTACAGTCCACACAGGCAGTGTGAAAGAGCATGTCATGTTCTATTTTGAAGCAATGGAAGTTATCCCATTAAACTAGGAAGAGAAAGCAGGATAGGAAACTGGAAAGCTAGGCTGGTTTAATGGGTTTAGTCCTGTAGAAATCGGAGAACTGACAAGGACTTTGAAAAAAAAAAAGAAAAGAACCTGATCTAGTAGAAAAATCATGATGACTTTAACATGGAGAATGGGTTGGTGGTGCAAGAACCTGAAGAAAGTGAAATCAAGTAAGAGAATTCAAAGACCAGATTAGAGAAGATGATGTCTGAACTAAAACAATGGCAGTTATATGACGGAGGAAAGTTGGATGAAGAAATATTTTAGAAGTAGCATCTACTCTATGTGGTCACTAATTTGGGGTAAGAGCTGACCCTGAGGTTTACAGGTTGGTGACCAAGTGGCTGGATATACTATTTACGATTTAAGAAACAAAATAAAATAAAAATAAAGAAAGAACACAGAAAAAGAATAAGTGCATTGATGAAGGGGAGTGGGGGCAGATGGAGAAAGCTGGAGATGATGAACATAGTTTTAGACAAGGAAAAATCCAGAGGAATACCAATCCCCAAGAAGGCAAGGCAAAGGGGAGGAACCAATGTACAAAGTCTGTAAATAAAAGGTATTATGAGAGAGAATAAGATGTCAGGGGCCAAGACACCAGAGTTTCAAGAAGGAGGAATTAAATATTCATGCCGATATCATAGAGAGCTAGGAGAAATCTGGCTCAGTCTTCTAACTCCACAAATAGAGGAGGAGGGAACATAGAGTCTCCCCCTCCTGATGGGTTTGAGGAAGGGAGCGCCATCAGAGCAAATTAATGTTTCAGTTGAGTTGAGGTGACGGGAGCACCCTATGGAAAGCTTAGCAACGTGGGAAAGGACTAAAAGACCCAGTATTCCAGTGAAGATGACTGGGAGGAGAGCCAGCAGGCAGAGGAGGGGGAAGACACCAGACCACCAGGAAAGGACAAGACTGACCTGGATAGAGATAAGAGTATGAAAGGATTAATGATGAGAGGACTCTGATTTCTTTTTATCTTTATCTTAAGTGAAATAATTTTCAGCACTTCAAATCCCTTTCTGGTAATACTCTGGATGGTCTGCTGGTCTACCCTGATGGGAAGATGCTGGGCCAATCTAAGCAGCCGTGGTGCCGACTATAATGAGAAAGCCCAGGAAAGTTGTTGCAAAATTGCAAGATCTTTCACATTCAGGTTACGGTTCCCCTGTAAGCTTCTCACATGTCACCTCTGGACTTCAAGACAATCTTGATACGCTACACAGAGGGCTTTTTTCTGGTGAACCCCAGTCATTTTTCCAGCAAGAGAAACCCAAATCGGCATGCTTCTGATTTCTCTGCTTACCCTTGTAAAACACATAGAGAACTTTTACCAGCCAAGCCAAGATACCCTGCCAGAGCCACCTGGGACCCCATCGCCACTACCTAAGGAAAGGTAGCAGAGTCTAGGAGTGCCCCTGGCAGTTATTCAATAAACTGAGAAAAAAAAAACATTGGGTCAACCGCATGTCTGAATCACAAGATAAAGTTCTGAAAGTCGTTTTTGTCGCCAGATATGCCTTGTTGAGAGCCCTGTTTTCTTTTGCCAAGATGCTGAAGTCTAACATGTTGCGGCGTTTGGACCAGCTGCAGAAATAACTGCATCAACCTAGCAGGAAGGACACCGTCAAAATGAGCAGTTTCCTCTGCCGTCAGATGAGTAAATAAACCGACTGTCGAAGGAATTTGTCGATACCTTTACCCTCGTATGGTAGCTTTAGCACATGGTCTCAAGTGCCTTGACACTCTTCTTGTCAAAAGGTGGGAGTCCGTGTCCCATCGCCTTGAAACCAGAGAGATGTCTGAGTGCTTCCACCAACAGAGTAAGGCACAAATGACGTGACTCCAAGAGTAAGTGAGAAAGGCCATGTACGTTCTATCTGGTCCTCTTGAAGCACTCTCTGGAAGAAGCCAGACGCCATGAAAGAAGTCTGACTCTGCTGAAACTGCTGTGCTATAAAGGCCCCCACTCTGGCACTCAGTCAAAAGACCCAGCTGAGAGCTCCCAGTGAACAGTGACATTGATCGCCACCCATGTGAGTGAGTCATCTTAGACCTCCAGCCCAACTGAGCTTTCAGACAAGCTGTGTCTCAACTGCAGGAGAGACCCCAAGCAAGCATTGCTCTTCTAAGGCTTTGCTGAATTTTTACTCCATAAAACCATGAACAACAAAATACGTGTGTATTTTAAGGTGCCATATTTGGGGGGTAATTCGTTGCCGATCAATAGTAACTAAAAGAGAATGTGTTAGCTGAAAGTGGAGACTGCTGAAAACTGTAACGACACCCCGAAACATATGAAATGACTCTGGGACTGGGGACCGGATGGTGAGCAAAAGCTAGAAGGACCTTGAAGAATCTGCTATCAGAGCCTCAAGCGTCTGGAAGAAATTGCCCATGAGAGCTTGAAGGTGATTGAGAAAACTGCTGGTAGCTGGAGAAAAGGAGATCGTTGTTCTGTATTGGTAAAGTTTTGCAAACTATGGCCTGGAGTCACATGAAAAATAGAAAATGTGCCTCATAAACTGATGAATCTGGCCAACGACATCTCCAGGCAGAGTGTTAAAAGAAAAATACCAAATGGTTTCTTTTAGCACTATATTACAAGGTATGGATAGAGCTAGAAAAGCCAAAGAAGAAATTTTTCTGTTTTCAAGATTATGTAGAGAAGTTATAAAGGAGCCAAGGCTTGATGGCCTCAAAAATAAAACGATTTCAAGTGTCTTCCAACAGAATATTCTCAAGGTAAAAAGGTCTTAGGATACGTGTCAAATCTGGAAAAATGTGGCTGTGACTGAAACTTCTAAACCTTTAGAATTATTTCAGATGGTGTCACAGAGACACTTTCCAACAACAAAGGGCCCTCTAAGGTATGCTTTGTGATCCCCTCTGTTAAATAATAAGGCTTCTAAGAATGTTAAGAGTGTTGTCTCACACAGCCTCATAGGGGGCCCAAAGTAGAGAAGGGCTTGCCTGGAAGAAATTCATGATTGTTTCCATTATCTAATAGAGCCGGTTTTTTTTAAAGTGGTACACAGAAAGCTCATACAGTTTTTAAAGGAATTGCATCGGCATGGACTGAAATGGACATAGTACAAACTGAGGAGAAGTCTTTGAGCAGGAAGCAGACCGAGAAATCATTCAGTTGCACCATGGGCCATTTCTTAGGGAAAGGAAAGATTCATCACAGGACAGAGCCAAGATTCTGAGGGCAAACCAAAATCCACAGAGAATTAGTCTTAGGGGAAAATACTGATTGCTAAATTAACAACTGGCACTATATGCCCAACCATATTTCAGATATACTACAGACCAGTGGGACTGTTATACCTCTGTTTCCCCCTTTTTGGGTGGAATGTCTACCACTTACCCAATGTCTATTCCACCATTTTATATTGAGTGTGTGGGAGCAGATGACTTATTTCTTTAGGTTACACATCTTCCGATTGAGAAGCTGAACCCAAGAAACTAGATCTGAAGAAACTCTTCTCTCTAGAGCTGCTTTAGACAATGAGATTCTGAATCTTATCAGGTCTGAGTGTGATACTGTGATGGGATGAACTATGAGCTGGGGGACGGCGGTAGGAGAGTCCTGAAAAAGGATCAGTGTATTTTGTGTGTGGAAGAAATGAAAATAATTTGTGATTGGTGCACAAACTGTGATTGTTTAAAACATGACTCCAAAGATTTTCAACACCCCTCCCATTAAGAGGTGGGATCTAGGCAGACAGACTTATGACTGTTTCAATCAAGAGAGTGATACTATGTGATTTCTAAGTGTAGATCAGAAAACTCATATGCAACTTCTGCCTGGTATTTTTGAAAGTCTCACCCAATGAAAAGTTTGTCACCATGAAAGATATCCAATTACCCTGTGACCGCCATGTTGGAAGGCTCGTCAATAGGCACTCCAGTCAACATCACTAATACCAGATGCCAGCCGTGCAAGTCAACTATTTCGGACATCCAGCCAATATCTAACCACAACTTTAGGCATAACTCCAAATGAGAACTGCCCAGCCAACCTCTTCTGAAATTCCTAACCCTCAAAATATTGAGCAAAATAAAATGGTCGTTTCATGTAGCACTACTAAATGAAACACTTGGAAATATTTTTCAATGATAAATATTTTTTTCAGGATAAAAGTATCTCCTTGTGGGTTAAGTCAGAGGGAGGAGGATCAAATATTTGGCATAAACCACATGGAATCCAGAGATAAAAGCTGGACAAAGGATGAATATCTATTTACAGGAGAATACATTAAAAATGGTATACTAACCATAGAGCATATTTTAAAGCCATTAAGTTGAAAATTTAGGGCTATTTTATTTGACTTAGAGGGATTTCCACAAAGTAATGTGGAAAATTAAGAAAAAAAAAAAAGCAACTTGAAGACGGACATGTTAAATATCTCTTCTCACATATGTGTGTATACATACATTCGAGTATGTATTTGTGTGTGTGTCTGTGAGTGTGTTTGGAGAAAGAGATTATGTTCAGTATATGTGTTCTGTACTTATGTGTATTTTATATGTATGTGTACGTGCAATTTTTAAGCACAGATACAAACATGGAAGGATGCAAACTAACTTGTAAATAATGATACCCTTCACGAGGAAGCAGGGATTTAGTAGGTAAGGATAATAATGTAAAGGAAGAGGGAAGAGAGGAAGAAAAGGAGCCAAACAAAAAGAGAAAAGCAAAGAATGCATTAGGAATATATGCTCAAACATTTATGAACTTAAGTTAAATATTTTCACATATGCTTACATAATTTAAAGTATTCATAGATGTGATGCATTTGTACACAGATTTTTTTATATTGGGGCACAAGAACCATAGACTATGGACGACAGTATTATTAATGGCTGTCAGCAGGATTAACAAAGGGAAACAAATACAGGACAAGGATAGCCATGGCAAAACAAAGAAGGCACAGCAGCAAAGGTGTGAAGCTGGCTAAGCCCGGGAGAAACCACAGTCCAAGTGGCAAACCCTAATGGAATGGTGGCTAATGGAGGAATGCATAGCCCCAGTAGGTCAAGGTGAAAAAAGAAAAGCAATGGGAATCAGAAGACTACAGATACTGAACAACAATAGGAATCTTGGGTAAAAGCAAGGCAGAGAGTAAGGAATAAGATCACTCAAAATAGTAGAAAAGATAGGGTGAGGTACTAGAACAGGAACAAGATCCACAGGGCAAGCAAGAAATCTGAGACAGAAATGCCATAGGCTTCCTGCATTTCCAGCTGCAAGAACTTGGTATCTGAGACCAAGTCTTATCTTGGCCAAGGAGCTTCCACATCATGTATTTGCGTGTTACTTAGGGCTGGCAGGATTATGTGATACAGTTCTGTCTAATGAGTGGCTAGCTTAGGAACTAGAAACTCAAAGATTCTAACTAGCTTAGGAACTAGAAACTCAAAGATTCTAAGAGTGAAGTGACTTACCATGGTTAAGGACAGCATTTTCTGAGATGTAGAAGCCCTTCCAAAGAGCCTTGAATGTGTTTTCCAGAAGCAAATGCGAGGCTGTGTGTATCTGCTCACAAATTTGACCTTGAGATACTTCATCACAACTTTTCCCTGGAAAAGGAAAAGTCCCACAACTAACTTGGTTAAACTACTTTCACTTACTTGTTAGGCAGCTTGAGTTTTCTTCCCTACAGACAAATACCACTGTATTTCTTTATACATATTATTTAATTCATTTTAGAATCATAAATATCCCAATAAGAAGTTGTTGGACCATATGTGAATGTACTAAATCCTTCAGGTGCAAATTGTAAGTATAGTAAAATTTGCACCAAACAAAAGTTTCTCTTCTCAAATGTGTCTAAGATGTGCATCAGGCAAAAATTATCTCAGAATTGCCTCTCTACACTAGAGAAAAGAGTAAACCTTTGTGGAATAAAGTGACATTCAAAACTGTTCAGGGGAACAGTCTTCAAACAATTTCAGCGAATTTCTTTCAGACACAAGTAGCTGAGACAGAGGAGTAGTTATTCTGACTGTTTTGTCCTTACCTCACTCATGAGAGAGAAATTATAGTTTCACATACTTCTATATTATCTGTTAACGACATTCAACAATCATAAGAGCACACACCAATAAGTTAATAAAACTTCTCCTAGAAAATACAGAGGTGAGTGAGTTCAAATTTTTGTTCTTTATTTCATTCTGAATTGTTTGGGTTTTTTTACAGGAGGTTCCTGATATTTTAATATAACAGAAAATCTATTACACGATTTAAAAAATAAAAATCTTGGCAGGAATCATATTGCCAATGGTTAACGGCAATACCTTGGTTTCTCTTGAATAAAAAAAAATTAAAAATTGTTTGCAATGAAATTATATTAATAAGGTATTAACAGCCTTTTTCATTCAGGCAGTATTCAATGATACATCCATTGCCACAACTTGATTCTCTACTTTGGAATAAGAGATCTTGCCCCCAAACATATCATTCATCAAATGACATCTCTTCATATACGCTTGAAATGTGTCAAAATCACCTATCGTGAGTCTTTTTTCCTGTTATTTAAGGGTAATGTTCTCTTCATTTTCAAACTCTTAGGATGCATTTTTTAATGGAAAATTCAGATCAATTTCTTCTATTGAAAATCTGTTTTAACATTTATTATGAGTTTTCTTTCTTTATTTCCTTCCTTACGGATTTTCAGTGAAAGAAAATGGAGACTGTACATAGAAGTTCACGCCAAATTTTGGATGTCTAAACTCAAAATTCAAGTTAAAAAAAAACTAGTAAAACCTCAAATTTAAAATTCCAGATGCCTTAAGAATTATTGAAGGTGAAAAGTATTTTTTATCACCATAGAGTTTATTTTTAAGCCTATTTATCAACTGCACCGAGTTAGATTTCAAGCCAATTTGGACCAAACCGAAGTCTGAAAAAGAGTGGGAAAAAATCCATAATTCAAAGTAATTTCAAACTTGGACACATGAACGCACATGACTCAGATATGGCGAGAAAAATGCCCAAATGTCCAGGGCCTCACAACGCTCTAAATTTTCAAGCTTGGAAAATCCTCATGGTTTATACTTGATTTAAAAATATAAGCCAGTTGAAGATTTCTAGGCCCATACTTAATATAAAGCTACTTTCTTCAGTTATTACATTGGTTCATATATAAGTTACATTTTCACTTTTTAAAAACTAAAATAGATTTGTATATTTGACCCAGAGTTTCTTCATAATTCACCTTCTATTAATATGGAGTGAAATGTAGCCAGATAAAGAACATTATCCCAGTGAAGAGCGTCTGAAAACAGTATCTATATTAGCTCTGACTAGTGTTTTCAGTAAGATCAGCCACATGTTTATACACGTAAGTGTTTAAACAATGCCACTTAAACCGAGTAATAAAAAACATTGTTTGGATTTTTAACACTGCTTCTCTAACTCAAAAGCAAGACTGGAGTATAACATTACTATCACATTTATTTGTATCATACTTTTTACCTGTAGTACAGTGTCCTAAGGCCTGTGTCCAGAATAATGAAAGCATTTATTAAAGATAAAAATACAAGTCTAAACTCTAGGGAAAAAAATAGTAATGTAATTCCCAGAAGAAACATTTACAAATAGATCACACAGTTCTTTTTTATGAGGTATCATATAGGCAAGCAATAGATTTTAGACCATAATATTTTATTGCTAAAGCAATTAAATAGAATTTGTTTGTGGTTTGCTGAATGTCAGAATTTGTAATGTCTCAAACCAGCCATATGTGCACTGTGGGAAATTGTAAGACATGAAAGATATGATTCTTTCCTCCGAAACACCCTACATCTGTTTGGGAAAGGAACGCCTATATTCACGATAAGTTGAATTACTTAATTTGCCCTTACTCACTCTTGTTCACAAGGGATCTAAGACAGGTGGATTTGGCTATTCATAAATAATAAAAATTACAATTTTCCTTATATTTTATATTCCCCAAAGGATTTGAGAAAGAGAAAATAAATAATAGAGCCAATGCTTCTAATATAGGTAAGAAATCATATAACGGAAAATGCTATACATTTCAGATAAAAAGGACGGATACTATTGCAAGAAGAAGTGAGATAAGAAACTGACAAAATGTCATCGTGACAAGTAATCCCTATAATAAGAATTAGCACTTCACATTCATTATTTCATTAATCTTCACAAGAAACACAACCATGAGGGAGCTTATAATTATTCATGCTCCACACATGAGATCAAGGAGACTCAAAGAAGATTAAATGCACAGCCAGGAGCTCAACACAGGTTGTCTATCAGACCCAACGTCTGTCCTTAAGCTGCTGCATCACCAGACCTGTTGGACGCCCATCCCTGGTTTGCCTGGCTTTAAGATGTTCAAAACTCACCACTACTTTTCCTCTGGTGACGGGGGAATCACCAGCAAGCGACTGTCCAAATGAAATCAAATTTTTTTTTTTCAACACAACCATTCTGGAACGAGTAGTGCCAAGCCATTTGGGAAATCAGAGTCAGATGAGTATTTTGTGTTTAGGAAAAATAAAAGCAGCTTTAATACGGGTCACTTGTCAAGTCCTATCACGTAACTAATATTATTTTCAACCATAGACAGTATTATACGTGGGAGCTGCCGCCTTTCTTCAAAAGAAAATGACATCACTGTCGACTCAAGACAATATCCTGGTGGAATTGTTTTCTGCTCTGAAATAGACCACAAGAAAATCTTGCAGGCATTGACTAGAACCCAGGTTATCCATGACCATAGGAAACTGTCTGAAATGAATTTTTATGACAGAACTGACATATACACATTTATTTCAAGGCAAGTTGAAGGCTCCTTTTAAGGATTCCAGATTCATCCCTTCTATCCCTGAGAAGATGATCTAATTTCTGGTATTCAGAAAGAGTGAAACTTTCCATATCAACCTATGTATTCTCCTGTCTGGTCTTTTCTTTAGTAATAACTGAATGTCATGCTGAATAATCCAGTACTCTTAGGTCATGACTGAAAAATTATAGAAAATCACAGCGAGACTTTCCTAATTAACAGGGATACCTAAATGCAGACTGATTCTAGAATTTAAAGTAGTTCACCGAAAGTATCTGCCAATGGGGAAATCAAGGCTTCATTTATTGTTTTTATTTAGAAAAATAACACTTAAAGACCAAAAAGTACAAAGAAATAATATAACTAACACCCATATGCCCACCATCCAGAAAGAAAAGTGTTCACGTTTGTTTATGTTGACTGCAAAAAACATTTTATATATGTACTTTAAAAAAATTACATAAGTAATATAAGCCAATATCAGAACAAAAGAAGGAAGAGAACGAAGGACTGAGGGAGAGAGGGGAGAAGGGAGGGCGGAGTAAAGAAAGAAAAGGATGAGGAGAAAAAAAGGGAAAAAGAAAGAGAAAAGGAAGAAAAATAGAGGCAGGAAGAAGAGAGGGAGGGAGGGTAGTTAAAAAAAAAAAGTCAAAGAGAAGAGAAGAGATAATGTTGAAGAATTATAGATAAAATTAAAGACCCCTGTGACCACAATCACCATCCCACAACCCAATTTCCTCTGCCAGAAAGTGTCCTCCATCATGACTTTAATGTATATCCTTCTATATGTCAGTATTCCATAATACTGACATATACCCGCTATCACGTGACTAATTGTTTTGGTGTGCAGCATTACGTTTTGTGTTCCAATCCTGAGGATCTATATAGAGCAATGGTATTATTTTTGGTTGCTGACTAAATTGTCTGAATTCAACACATTTTAATTACCAACATTCCTGTTTGAGGTTTCCAGTTTTTCTCTATTGCAACCAAATCTGCAATGTACATATTTCTGCATATTGCACTCTGCACAGATATAGCTGTTTTTAGAATGAATAAAACGATGAGAAAAATAGCTGGGTCATATGGTATGAACAGTCTTCAATTGCATCATGAATTACTAAGTTGCTCCCCAAAGCGGCTCCATAATTGTAAACGACCACCGCTGTATGTGACGGTGCTGTTTTCTCTTTATCTTCACCCACCCGTGATGTTGTCAGAGCTCTAAAGTTCTTGTCAATGTGATGACTGGGAAATAGTAGATCATTGCTTCCATGACTACAAGTGAGGTTGAATTCTTGAATTCGTTAGCGACTCACAAATGCTTTTCTGTGATCTGTACATACATGCTATTCACCATTTTTCTTTTTCGATGCTTTTTTCCTTAGAGTTTTTATTTAAAAAAAAAATTTTTTTTAACGTTTATTTATTTTTTTGGGGACAGAGAGAGACAGAGCTTGAACGGGGGAGGGGCAGAGAGAGAGGGAGACACAGAATCGGAAACAGGCTCCAGGCTCCGAGCCATCGGCCCAGAGCCTGACGCGGGGCTCGAACTCACGGACCGCGAGATCGTGACCTGGCTGAAGTCGGACGCTTAACCGACTGCGCCACCCAGGCGCCCCTAGAGTTTTTATAATAATATGGTTCATAACCTTTTGTCTACTGTATGCACCACAGATATCTTCTCCCACTGTGACTAGTATCTTTTGGAATAAAACAATATTTAATTTTGATGTAATCAAATGATTGATGAGCAAATTATAGATTTGCCGATATCAAATTCTTCTCACATTCCAATGACAATCCCCATTTGATGATGATGATGATGATGATTAAATGTTTTTTTTTATTTATTTTGAGAGAGAGAAAGGCAGGGAGAAAGAGAATCCCAAGCCGGCTCAGTGACGTCGGCACAGAGCCTGACATGGAGCTCAATCTCACAAACCACGAGATCTTGACCTGAGCTGAAATTGAGTGTCAGAAGCTTAACCAACCGAGCTACTTAGGTGACCCATAAGGTATTATTTTTAAAACTTGCTTGGACTTGATTACCTAATATTTTAATCAGCTGCTTTCTATCTATATTCATAAGTTTACAGACTCATAATTTACCTTCTCTACTATCTTGCTCATCCAGTTTTGATGTCAGCTTATGCTAACCTCATTTCAAAAGCCAGTTACTTCTTTGTTTTTCTGGAACAAGTGCTCTGTTTTCTAGAACAGTTTAATAAATCTCACCTGGAGAGTTTTGGGGGCCTAGGGCTTATAACTGAGGATGTGTAGGATATATTTCTACTACTTTGATTTTTCTAATGGTTATTAATGTACTGCAGTTTTAAAAAATTTTTCAAGTGTCAATTCCAATATTTCATGTTTCTACAATTTTTCAAATGTATTGGCATATTATACTTATAAATTCTCAGATTTTCATGTTTATTTTACTTGTATAAATAGGTGTATATTTATTTTTGTTCTGTATATAATAGCAAATGCTCTACATAAACACACACACACACACACACACACACACACACACACACACACACCCCACTCCTGCCAAGGCTTTGCCTCTCTTAGTAATCTTTTTGTTATAATACTCTATTGATTATTGATAGCCTCGTTCCCTATTTTCTTGACATTGGTGTGTACCTTTAGTGTATTTTTCTTCTCTGTTTTCTTTTTAAGGCATTTTTTTAGGAAAGCATAAAGAATAATATGAACATGTTTTATACAACTATCTGGCTTAAGAAAGTGAATTTCACTGATACAGTTCAGAACCTTATTTACTCTTCCTCAAGAGCATCTCCTATGCACTTAACATTACAGCCAAATACTACACTGAATTTCATGTGCATCATCCCCTTACTTTGCTTTATACTGTCACTATATACAGATATCCCAAAGCAATGCATGATGTTGTTTTGCCAAGTTGTAAACTTGGTATGAATGGCTACATATACGTACATACATACAAAACAAATGGATAGATAAGTAGGTAGGTGGGTAGTGGATAGATTAAATATAGATAGATGATAGATAGATAGATAGATAGATGATAGATTGATGCTTGTTTTGCTCAATCTGTCTGTGGGGTTCATCCATGTTTCTGGAATCATCTCACAAATACACTTCACCGGAACCTCTCCCTTTGTGTCCACTGCTAAGGGAACTCAAACTAGGACTTTATTATTACCAGTGTATTCAGAAGTTTTTTATGTCGTTGTCAAGAAGTGTTTAATATTTTAACACTCGTACATCTTGTGAGAAGGTGGTTCTCCTTTCATCTCTTAATATGAGGAATTAAACTAAGAGATGTTTAATGTCCAATAATCCTTTTATTCCTGCAACAAGCCTGTTTCAACTTGATCTGATTTTTTTAATTTAGTTCGATAGTATTTCATTTAGTATTTTACATCTATGATCATAAGTAAGATTAGCCTATAATTTTCATTTCCAATATTTTCCTTATCTAATTTAAGTAACAAGTTTATACTAGTTTCATTAAAAAAAAAAAGACATCTGGGGAATGAGTGTTCCTCTTTTTGATTCTCCAGAAACATTGGGGTAAAAATAAAATCCTATTTCTTAACTCTTTGAATTAAATTAGTTTTAAAACAACCTGGAATTGGTTTTTTGGTGAGTACATTTCTAACCTCAAATAAATTTATTGAACGGACAAGTGCATTTTATTTCTTCTTGAATCAGTAGCTAAGCCATTATTTTTCTAACTTCTTGAGCTAAGTTTTTGCATTTTTTGGAAAGGATTATTTCATAATTTTATCTGTTTAGTCTTAGTATCTATAGTTGTCTTCTTTTTCATTTCTAATGGTGTTTATTTGTACTGTTTCATCTTTTCTTGGAGCCTGAAAATGTCTATTCGGTTTTTTTCCAAAAACGACCTTTTGCCTTAACTGATTCTCTCTACTGTATATTTGTTTTCCATTTGATTAATTTTCACTCTTATCTTTATAGTTTCCTTCCTTCTACTTTCTTTGTGTTTATTTTGTTGTTCTTCTAACTTCTAAGCTGCTTAGCTCATTTATTTTCAGCTTTCTTCTTTTCTAGTATAAGCATTTGGAGCCATAAATTCACTACAAAGTATACTTCAGTTAAATCTCACAATGTGGATGTATATTTGCTATTATACATCTTTAACTATAAGTTATCTAGAAAACCTCTTTAAAATTAATTTTCAAAGGTATGAATTTTTTCTACATCTCCGTTATAGATGTTTAACTTACGGGAAAACGGTCTAGATGATAAAAGTTCTATGAAACTCTGTCTTCGGGTGGGGTGTTTTGACAACTGCTCCCTGTGATTGAAACTGAGATGTGATCTCTCATTTAGGGTTATTTATCTTTCATGTCAGGCTTCATAACATTTCCCAAATTTTTCATATACTTATAAAAAAATATTTGCTGCTTGATTCATCAGCTACTGAGAGAAGTTATAATAAGAATATTCTTATTAAGAATTTTTTCCCTTAGGACCTTACACATTTCGAGGCTAGCCTACAAAGTCTATACAGATTATATCTGATGAATTACAATTTTATCATCCTGTAGCATTCCTCTTTAGGACTGGTAACTTTTGCTTCAAAGTCTATTTGACTGGCATAACACCTGTCTATCTACTCTGATTATTTTGGTGGATATTGAGTCAGTAAATATTTTCCTTTTTTTTTTTTTTTCTCACTTTTGACCTTTCTGTGTTCTGATATTTTAGGTGTAGAAACACCCCTACACCTTTCATCCCATTTGACCATGAATGGTTTTTAACTAATAGGTTTATAGGAAATACTACCACTTACCAGTTCGAAATTTCTGTCTATAATTCCATGTTTTTTTTTGTCCTATCTCTTGATTTTGCAGTAGTTTTTTTGTATTTCTTCTTGCTTTCTTTGGGTCTGATGAAGTGTTGTCTCTTTACTGAAGTGCTCCAACACAATGAATCCAGACATCGATGTTTTTAGAACGCGTTCTACCAAGGATGTCTGATGATCCACATCTTTTATTAGCTTGGGAAGTTCTTCACATGTTCTGCTTGAATGTTGCCTTTCCACCACCCATTATTTCTGAAACTCTGATGAGACATCTCTTCTATGCTGCGGGAATCTTAACCTACCTTTGTATTTGAGTAGTTTTCTCTTAATTGCATTCTGCATTATTTCTTCAGATCCATCTTCTGTCTTACTAACTCTCTCTCCAACATCCAAAAAGGAAACTCAGAGAGTGGGGCCCAGCCTTTAAGTCACGTCAGGAATATTAGAAAGATCAGGCAACTCTGAAGTGAGACCACAGACGTCTGAAAAGCACAACTGAGGTCTTAACAAACTCAGAGTGTGAGACAAAAATCAACATTGAGGGCTGCCAAACAGGGAGAGCACAGATAAACCCTTGAGGTTTGGCAATGGAACTACTTAGGGCCATACGCTAAGAGGAAAGGTGAACTCCAAGTTGACTTGTTACAACACCTTCAAATTCTAAATCCATACAGTTAGACAGACTTGATTTGAGATTGCATGTGCCTCCCTAGCCAACCTAGACAAACAAGGTAAATCCCGAAGAAGGGAAACACTGTTGTAATCCTGCAATATCCTAATTTCTTACCGGAGGAGGGCAAGTCCATCATCTCTAGCTTTCATGAGTGAAGGCTTTGGGGTGTGATTACCCACGTTCTAGTGTAGTTGCAGAACCATCATGAAAAAAGTCATGGAACAGAAGAAGGGACCAGTTGAGACATGCATTTGAGGTTTGCTTCTGCATTTTGAAAAACTACACTGTCCCCCACAGCTTTTTGTATTAAAAAAAAAAAATCACTATTATCGACAAGACTGATTTGCCACAGCCACCATCAATTATATTGTGACAGATTTAAGTGATTCAGTGAAGGAAACAAGGATGCTTCTTGTTCAATATTAAGTGTTGGAAACATGTGGTGACATCTGAGGTCTGTTACAGACTGAGAATTAAGAGATGTGGTTTTTAGGGTAATGTTTCTGTCACAGGCTACAACCTCGCCTAGGCTGGTAATGTACTTTTTGGGTCCCCACGAAACGTAGCATCATTGTATTTGGAAGATTCATAGATTTGCAGATTCACAGCCAAGAGATAAAATAGAATTTATAATATGGAGAAGCATTTTCATTATTATAATATTATTCTGTGATTTCATGTTGCCTTCAATATAGAAGACAGATTTGCCAAGTGCCTCTAGCATGATGAGGATAGGCAGTAATCGGACTTTTCGTTAAACCCAAAGTTGATTAAAAGTCAGAATTGCCCGAGGAGGTTTTTAGAAATAAATATTCTGGAATGAAGAACACTCCAGCCTTGGAGAACCATCTGTCCTCCCTTCCAGGAACCTTCCACAGGGTTCTGCTTAGTTCATTTCCTTCTCCCCCCCTTTCTACAATCTGTAGTTTGACTTTCGTTTGTTACTTCTTTAAATTTATTCTCTCCCTATGGACACAAGGACAGAGATGCTGACTGCTACCCTGTGGCAACAGGGTCTGTTGCCTGTTCATAACACCTACCACAAAGCCTAGAACCTAGGAGGTATTGAATAAATACGGAAAGAATGAATGCACAACCCAGGAGAAATCTCTGCACTGTGACCCAGAAATCTCTATTTGTAAAGAGTTCCAGATACGGTTTTGACGACTGACCCATTAACAACACATTACACTGGTTTATGGCAATGTGATTTTCAGGTTAGGAGAATATATCAGAATTTAAGGCGGCATGGGGACAGGGACAGCTCTGTGAGCCTTGGACTAATGGAATCCCACAGTGCCTACTCAGAAGGACCTCCCTCTGTCTCCGGCACCAAGGCCCAAGGCTCTGCAGTTGCAATCTTCAAGTACTTAATAATTTTATCTTTGAATTTGTGTTTTGAAAAGGAAGTCCTATAGGACAATGGGGAATGAGCCAGAGCCTTGGAGCCTCTGCCTGTGGGTGATCCTGCTGTCTGCCTCCTATTACTTCCTCCCTAGGGGAGGTTGTTAGCTGCCTAAGGTCTCACCCTTCCCCTTCCCCCAATCCTGCCCACTCAGTGTAGCCTGCCTCATCCTAAGGTGAGGGGATAAGCATGAGTTAGGAGGGGGCAGGATTTCCTTTGGTACCAGTAAGGGTCCACATTTACCCACATACGTTGATGTTAAATAACAAAGAAGCCAAGACAGGTTGAGACACATGGAGAAAAAAAGGAGAACATTTTTTCCTGCTTTTTGAACAAGGGGCCTGGTCTTTCCATTTTGCATTGCCCCCCCCCCCACCTGCAGCCCCTAGGGCACACAAATTATGTAGCCAGCTCAAGGGCAGGAAACACTCCTTAACAAAGAGGGCATGCTTATTTGAAAGTTGAAAAGACCATTCCCAGGTTTACTTCCTTAAAGGCAGGTTGCTATAAAATTCAGGCAGGTTGCCACAGGGTAGATAATGGTGCCTCCGGGGCGCTTTGTTCCAAACAAATAAAATTTTCCATAACTGACACAGACCAAGACCTCTTTTCCACTAATTATCTTTTCTTGATGGAAACATGATTTTACTAAATAGCTAAGCTTAAAAAAAGGTTAACTTTTTTTAATGAAACTTGCAAATCACAATCTGAAGAATTGCAAGTAAGCACCTTGCTAATCCTTAGTATTATATATTTTTATTCTCTGGTCTTTTCACTTCAAATTTATGTTCTCCCCCTGTTTTCTTCCTTCGTTACCTAAAGCTTGCTTTCGATGAAGTTCCAATAACTTCCAGTTTGTTCCCTCACTTCTGATGTTTAACTACTTAGGTATATGTCCCAGGGTTTTTCCTTCTCTAGGGGGCTCCAATCTTCCCTTTATGTCCATTTTTAAAAGTCTCAAGTGCTGAAGTGTCAGTGAAGAACCTTGAGTCCCCCAAGAAATGGTCCATTTTTTTTTCCATTTTCCACTTGAATTTATTTTTTTTAACTAGTTTTATTTTTTATTTTTTTTTAATTTACATCCAAGTTAGTTAGCATATAGTGCAACAATGATTTCAGGAGAAGATTCCTTCGTGCCCCTTACCCATTTAGTCCATCCCCCCTCCCACAACCCCTCCAATAACCCTCAGTTTGTTCTCCATATTTATGAGTCTCTTCTGTTTTGTCCCCCTCCCTGTCTTTATATTATTTTTGCTTCCATTCCATTATGCTCGTCTGTTTTGTCTCTTAAAATCCTCATATGAGTGAAGTCATATGATTTTTGTCTTCTTCTGACTGACTAATGTCACTTAGCATAATACCCTCCAGTTCCATCCATGTAGTTGCAAATGGCAAGATTTTGTTCTTTTTGATTGCTGAGTAATACTCCATTGTATATATATACCACATCTTCTTTATCCATGCATCCAGCGATGGACATTTGGGCTCTTTCCATACTTTGGCTATTGTTGATAGTGCTGCTATGAACATGGGGGTGCATGTGTCCCTTCGAAACAGCACACCTGTGTCCCGTGGATAAATGCCTAGTAGTGCAGTTGCTGGGTCATAGGGTAGTTCTATTTTTTGTTTTTTGAGGAACCTCCATACTGTTTTCCAGAGTGGCTGCACCAGCTTGCATTCCCAAAGAAATGGTCCATTTAGAACCAGGCGCACAGATAGCCAAGAAGCTGTCTGGGAATGCTGAGCTAGGTGGTTGAACAAAAAAAATCAGATACTGATGCAAGCTGTGCTGAGGCATCCTACCTACCAACAAGAATCATCAGCTATTTTTTTTTTCACCTTGCCTTTACTTCATTACTAAAATGGCTTTACCAATATGTCACCATGCTTCCATGTCTGGGGAGGCTGTTCTCTGTCTCCCAGACACACCATTCATCTCCAACTTTCTCTTTAAGGGACTCTAGTAAAACCTGGGATTGCAAGTAACTTGTTCTGTGAGTAGTGTTCCACAAGATGAGCAAACATTTCTAATAAAGTTTAACTCGATAAACGAGCGATGTCTCGTAACACAAGTAGTACATGATGCCAAGTGTCACATGATCACAACTGAGTCAATGTTTCTTGAAATTCACTTTGGTATACAAGTGCTTTGGATTACAAGAATGTTTCCGGAACAGATTATGTTTGCAAACCAGGGTTTTACTGTACTTCTGATTATATCCAAGCTACACTCCTCTTTCTTTACCTGGAGATGCCCAGTGAGCTCTATCTTCCAGACTCTATCTTTAGGTCAGGACTTTCTTACATGAGGCTCTGAAATTTGACACAGTATGTCAAATAACGTGCCTATGTCTGTGTCTGTGTGTGTGCGCGCAGTTTTAAAAGGAAATTCAATAGATTTTATTAGATTTTTAAAGAGTGTTCACAATCCAAATTGTTAAGTCTTAGTCTTGATTTATTTGTGTCCAAGTGGCTTAATTGATCAAGAAGTGAGACATGAGGACATTTCAGACCAAAGCCATTCTTGCAATCTTAGAAGATGTTAGCCTAAGGTTGACAGTTGAATTTGGATCTTTTTTTTTTCTTAAATTTTTTAGGTTTATTTATTTATCTTAAGAGAGTCAGAGACAGAGTGAGTGGGAGAGGGGCAGAGAGACAATATCCCAAGCAGGCTCCACCCTGCCAGCACAGAACATGATGCAGGGCTTGAACTCATGAAACTGTATGATTATGACCTGGGCCAAAACTGAGTAGGACATCCAACCAACTGAACCATGCATGTGCCCATGAGCTTATAATTAGTGAGCTCCAGAGCTATTAATTATGATCAAAAATCATGTGAAGACAATCCTCTGAGACAGTGCTTTTCGGAATGTGTTATCATAGAAGCTAGTGCCCCATGGGATGACTCAGGATTTTCCGTAGGGAGCGACCAAGTGGTAAGGCTCCATATCCAACTGCAAGCTCACTAATTCCTATGCTATCTGGTTTATATGTTACAGTTATGACTCAACACCACTTTTTAAACTGTTTTTAGGAAAATAAGATATGAGATGTTTTTAAGTTTTAAAGTTACTGTCTAGGATGTCACAGTTCCTTTTTATCACTGAGTCTCGGGATCTGGTGATTGGGACAACATAGCTTCCCCAGATCATAATGCACCAGACACCGAATTTAATGATAAATACTGCTACCAACAAATACACTACCTACAGTCACATTACTAAATAGAATGTTATCTCTAATGTCAACTGCAACCAATTGAAGGAGGATGCCCAGAAGACATTCTTGAGAAGGATCCTGAGCCAGGGTGGTTCAGCAAGACACCAAACTATAAATAATTAGTGGATCTGCCATGGTGCCAGGAAGGTGTTGTGTGAGACTTCTATCCTGGGTCACCAGGGGGAATAGGAAGAACTGGCCTAAGCCTACAAGACACAAAGTATGACTTCTAATATGGTATTTTTGTCTCCATGGAAGTTGGAATTTAACCTTTTCACCATTTTTATCAATTGATAACCTACGAACTCTAGAGACCCCACCCCTCGTAGCCCTCCCTCTGCTACTTTGCCAGATTTGACCTTAAGCCCACAGTTGCCAACTCTATTGGTAAATACTAAGAAATAATTTGGAGGGGAAATACCTCAACTTCCAGTTCTGCACAGACAGGAGTACTAACTTATAAATGGAGAGCAATGTGACCCAAATTAGTAATTAGCTCTTACTCAATCTTCCAGGGTGAGCTCTAGGGAAACTACCCCTGACCTCTAGGCTATCAAATTATTTTATTGCATAGTCATTCTTTCTTTCCGTAATTTATCCCGGTTTATAATTATGTGTATGTGTGTGCTCATATGAGATTACATTGTGTCTCTCACACTATTCTGTGAGCTCCAGGAAAGTCTATTTTTACTCACCATATTGTTGTTCCCAGGTTCTTGCATAAAAAGCCTGTCATACGTATTCTACTCAGTGATGTATTACTGCTACTATTTACTAAAATTAAACCTTACAAAGTGAGAAGACAGACAACAGAAGGGGAGAAGATGACAAAAGAGATAGGAAAATAAAAGTAATTGGCTTCATGTGAGAACCTCATGTACCCCCAGAGCATGTAGCCTTTAAAATGAGGAAGGATTGCTCTGGAACACAGCTAGGAAAGCTTGAGTCACTCCATTTTAAGACCAGCAGTGTACGTCCAATTTTTTGTTTCTTCTAGGAGAACTCCCAGCTGCAACTCTGACCTTAAGTTGGCCCCAGCCTAGCCGTCCATACCTTGAGTTTCCTGATAGCTACTTGATTTCCCGGAGCAGCTTGAATACTCTTCCAATCCTTCCAGCCTAGTATCTTCCCATTCCTTAGGCCAGTACTGTTCTGTTGGAATTATGCAACAGGAGGTCTGAAATCAGGCTGGGGAAGAGCTAAGAAATACCAGGAGAGTGGTGCTCCAGATACCAAGAGAAGAATATGTTTCAAGAAAAAGAGAGTACTGAAGACATAATAATGAATGGGCATTTTATTGACAGAGACAAATAAAATAACAACCCAAACTGTATAATTAGCAAAGTCAAATGGTGATGACAAGGGCTTTGAAAAAAAATAAAACAAGTATGGGGAAAGGGAATGGCAAGAGAGAAAGATGGTGATGTTTTTAATCATGCAATCAGGGAAGCTCTCTTTGAAGAGGTCATGTCTGAGCAGAGACCTGAATTACGTGGAAAGAGAGAGTAGCATTCCACGCTAAGAAAAAAGCTCTGTAAAGGCTCAGAGGCAAGGAGGAGCACTGATGGTTTGTATAACGTCAAGAAAGCAAGTATGGCTCAAGTGGAAGGAGTCAGTGAGAAGTGTGGTAGGACAGTTTTGCAAGGGCCTGATAATGTAGAACAATAGATTTTATTCCGAAGGGGAACCAATGGAAAATTGATTGTAAGGATGTTACAGAGGAAGCAGAAAGCCCAGTTAAGAGGCCGTGATGGGAGTCCAAACATGCCATGACAGTCGATTTTTCCAGAAAAGGTGGAAGCAGGGACAGCAAAGAGAAGTGGTCCAATTCACGATACATTAGGAAAGCAGATGCAATGGCACTTGCCAATTGATTGCATGTGGAAGATGGAAAAAAGAGAGAAATCTATCATGATTCCCGGTTTGAGGACTTCCACAAAATATAATGCCACTTACTCAGTTGGAGAAGCTTGGGGTGGGAATACAAAGAATTCTACTTTGGACATCTTCTGTTGGAGATGCCTATTAGACATCCAAGTGGAAACTTTAAAAAACAGTTTACATACACACATCAGAATCTCAGGAGGGAGGTTATAGCTGAAGAATGTAAACTTGAGCATGTCGAAGGTGTTGTAAATGATTACATGGAAGAAGGTTCATTAGGAAAAACGTGTCAATAGAAGAAACAAGGAGGTAAGGCCTGAAACTTAAGGTGAGCCAACGTTTAGAGGTCGAGTTAGAGAAGCAGAGCCGATAGAGAGGAAGGAGCCATGAGATTACAAATATCGAGTGGTGTCACAAGTACTGAAGGAGAAGAGTGTTCCAAGAAGGAGATAGCCATCAACAGGGCCAAATACTGCTGAGCACACAACCAAGGTTGGGGTAGGGGATGGCACAGAGAACTGACCAGTGGCTTGACCAGTTGGAAGCCAGTAGTTCCATTGACGAGGGCAGTTTCTGTGGACTAGTGGTGGTAAAAATCTGATTGAAGTAGGTTCAAAATACTAAGGATATGTTGAGTCTACCTAAGTCATCCCAGGATTTTATTAAAGAAGAGCAAAGAAATGGTTGTGCGGTCAAGGGAGGGTTTGTTTTTATTTAAGAAAGGGGCCATTATACTTGAAGCCCAAGGGAATAGTCTAGTAGAGAAAGATAAAATAATGATGCAGGGGAGAGGAGATGACAGTTATGGGGGAAGGGATGGGACAGGGACCTTACAGGAGCACAGCGCTCAGCATTGTAGCAGGGGAGAAGCTGACAGGCAAGCATGTGTAAAGGTTGGTCAATTTAGTGATGGAAGATGAGGTCACTCTTTTTTGAATGCTTCTATTTTCTCAGTGAAATAATAAGTGAGGTCACCAGCTGATAGTGAAGAATAGGAAGGTGGAGTTGAAAATCTGATGACAGAGGAGACGATATAAATTCACTTTCTCAGAGCTGAAGACAGAAAATATATCAGGGAAAGGCAGGAGGCCTCATTAAGCTCACTTTCCCTACTTCCTTCCATTGCTCATGGCTGATCCTGGAAGGGACTGCCCACTTGCCCCAAAGCATGATGGCTAGAGAAAATCTACTGAATTGTTCATCAAAAGTAAGATGACCTTTGTGTAACCGTAGGCCTCAATTTACTCACTTGTACCATATGCATAGAAAACTCATTTCTTCCTGTCTTAAAAGATACATGGAGGGGCACCTGGGTGTCTCAGTCAGTTAAGCATCTGACTCTTGATATCAGCTCAGGTTGTGATCTTGGGGCCATGGGATCTAGCCCCATGTGGGGCTCCATAGGAGCATGGAGCCTGCTTGGGATTCTCTCTCTCCCTCTCTCTCTGACCCTCCCTCATTCACAGATGCATACGCTTGCTCTCTCTCAAAATAAATAAATAAACATTTTTTTAAATGTGGTATATGGATAGTATGAATAATGAGTGTGAAATCCTTTCAGGCGAGAACTGTATTCTGTACATCTGAGGCAGAGGTGAGACAAAACAAGTACCCTATCTGCAGGGGGACTATTCTCTTTCTGGGTGGAATGGACCAGAGATGCGAAGTAAAGAAAATGAAACACTGGAACACTGGGGCATTAAATTATTATTTTTCATATTTGTAATTTCATACTTATTTTTTTTATTTTTATTTATTTATTTTGAGAGAGAGAGAGAGAGAGCAAGTGAGGGAAGGACAGAGAGAGGGGGAGACAGAATCAAAAGCAGGCTCCGCACGGTCAGCACAGAGCCCCATGTGGGGCTCAAACCCAAGAACCATGAGATTATGATCTGAGCCGAAATCAAGAGTGGGATGCTTAATCGACTGAGCCATCCAAGCTCCCCTAATGTCATACTTATTAGAGAAGTTTGACTAATGAGGCGGGCCACAACTTGATTCCCAGCTACTGACATTAATGTTGAAAAGGAGACGCACTTGAAACAACTTAAAGAACTCCAGAAAGGGCAAATAAAATCCCAGTATTGTTTTGTCAGTCTTCCTGGGCTACAAAAGACTTGTCACGCATCAGTAACTATCAAATTTCATTAAAAGCAAAATAAATTTTTACACATAGACCGCTTTAGCCAAAGAAGTCAAAGACCTAGAGAGTAATATGATTAATACCTTTTTTTCCCTACAATTTTTTACTTGTGCTTTGTTTTGGCAGCTTAGAAATAAGCCATTATTCATTATATCAATGAAGACAAGTGAAAATGTAGTCTTTGGGGGAAATGCGCCCGATTTAAATAATAAACAGACACGATATTCTTCTGTTAGGAAACAAAGAACTCCTGAGGTGAGGAGAAATCCAAGATGGTGGCTATGTTCTGAGTGTTTATTTGTCTGATCCCTCTGTAACTTAGCAGTGTCATGTGAGGAAATGACCGAAATTCCTAGAAGCTATTTTACACACTCACATAGCCTGAAGTTAATAAATTTTACAGTCCACTTGGCAAACTCCTCATGCTCTCCCTTTGGAAATATGATAAACTTGTTTATTCTGTTTGTCAGTTTTCCGTTTCTGAGTTTCTTCATCAGAGTTGTTATCTTCTTTACATAACCAAGCCGTCCCCAGCATTGTGCGGTCACAGTTGCAAGGAGAACATAAGGATACGAATAATAATACAGAGTAATGGTATAGCACAAGTTTGGTTAGGTGTAAATGAGATGGGACAGTTATTTTAGCTTTAAACCACACCGCACAATACTAAATATTTGTCCTCCAAACTGTCTCTAAGAAAGAAATGTCTTCTCCATCTCTCCGACAAGATGGAGTTTTTCCTCTACGCTGAGTATCACACAATCCAGTGCTGGGATGTGAAGGTTTTGGAGAGGAACGACAGCTTGTTACCGAGGCTGGAGAGTCCTTCAGACCCGAGCTCTTGGCCCCTCCTAGGTCTTTCTGAGAGATACTGGCTGTGTGAGCAGGCAGCTAGGCCAGATGACAGTGGCACAGGAGAACCAGATTTCCTTGATTTCCCTCATACCTGGAGAAACCTTGAGTGACTAGTGGTGTCTATCTTCGTTGAAGGAGTTTTTTCTTCGCTACACAATGAGGATAGCACTCGATAGACCAAAATACGTCTTTCAGTGTCAGTCCCTAGGGACGCCTAAGCTGTTCTCTCCCGTTCTCTCACTGGGACAACAGTGAGTGGGGCAGGCCCATTGGACAGGATAAAGCTTCCAGGGAGGATCTCAGAGTTATCGTTGGAAGGAAGAACCCTGGGAAAGAGGTAGGACGTTGTCCTATGGGTAGATTTGGTGCTCATAGTCATTTAACATAAATGCTATGTACAGAATAGTCAGAAAGTCATGGTATTTGGATACAGAGGAACCACATCTTAGCCTCTTACTGACGTTGAAGTTAATTATCTCTTTGGAGCCTTTGTTCACTTATTTATCAAATGGGGAAATTCCCAACTCATGAGGTTGTAATGAATAACAAATGAGATCATGTATGTGAAAACACTTCCTAAAATGCTAAGCGCACATTAATTATTATCTTTTGGAAACAGCCCAAAGATTGTCTGTTTTGTATATTTGAGAAAACAAATATTTAATGAGTCTACTGACAATTTTGAACTCAGAATTGTTTATAGATCTAGGTGCGCAGATTAGTTTTGTCACCTAAAGAAGGTGTTTCTTAGGGAACAACAACACTTATCGCACAATATCCTCATCAAACCAGATGACGATTGCTTTAACACAATGGTTATTTAGGAATATTTCAACATATTTCACAAATTTCGTAAATCTCAGGATTGTTTAATTCAGTGTCCTCAACACTTACATGATGGGGCCCTGATAAAAAACTCTGGACACCGACATTAGGCGAGGTTTCTTGTTTGGCAGTAATGCTGATTGTCACACATTGATACTGGGGGAGTAATGCTGTCCTGTCTCCACAGGGAAAGGACAACTGGAAGCTCCGTGTTTGGTTCAGTTGTGACCTCTACCCTATGTGTCTCTTTCTTTGGCTGATTTTAATCTGTGTCTTTTCCCTGTAATAAGCCGTAACTGTGAGCATAGCAGCTTTTAGTGACTTCTGTGAACCTTTCTGGTAAATTACCGAACCTGAGGCCAGCTTTGGCTACCCCCTAAACTTGCAAGGGATGTCAGGGACAAGGGTGGCCTGGTGTGGAGCCTTTCCTCTAACTTCACATGTGGACTAGCTTCCATAACGAATGGCCTTGTTGCGCTTAAATTTTCTCAGAGAAAACAAATTAGTTTCCTGTCAGTTATTTTAAAGGCCATCAGTAGTCCCCCACTCAATCAGAGGAATCACGATCCAAGACATTTTTGAATTTTATACATGCTTCTTTAATTCGTAACTACGTTCATCTTATTTGTTACGTCGCTCTCTGGCCTTTCTGGCTATGATGTTCATGAGATGAGGAACTATCTCCTCCTTGTTGTATCTGCAGTTCCTGGCACGATGCAGACACCACAGGTGAAACTTAAAAATGTCAAGTAGTAGTTGCATGGATGGATGGATTTGTATCACTATTTTTCAGAGTTACAATGAGATGTGCAATGGCCTAGTGAAATTCCCGTGACTGAGGTTCAGAATGAGCACACCCCTTCTTTCTCTCAACCTCGCCTGTGTCTAGATAGCCAGGTTTTTACAGAAGCTTAACAGGGAACGTTAGGGAAATCCTTCCCCCATACCTCTAAACTTCCCCAGGTTCAGGACCAACCCGAATAGTGTAACACGTGCAAGGCCAACAGTTGCAAGTGATATAGCCTGGACGTGACAATAACTCTAAAGTCCATGATACTTCCACTCTATCATATCATTGGGTCTCTTTTCTTTTCTTTCTTTTTTTTTTCCATGTATGCTTAGTGCGTGCAAGGCACTATGTGCTAGAAGTTATAAGCAACGATAAAACAAATAGTACCCTGTCCTCAGGGAGCATATGACCCACTGGGGGAAACTGCATGCACAGTCCAAGACAGACTGTGAAACAGGCTGGCCAGAGGAGAAAGCACCGCAGGGATCCAGGAATGATCCCTGGTGTGGCATGATCAGAGAAGAGATCCTGAAGAGGATGGTGTACAGACTCATACTTAAATATAGGGATTTATAGAAAGATATTTGGAGGGTTTCCTAGGCAGAATCAACAGAATGAAGAAAATCAAAGTAGAGCAAAGCATTTTAGGGAATGCCAAGTAGCTCAGTTTGGATGAAGTGTACGTGTTGAGCAAGCTTTCTTTCTCTCAATAGCTATGTACTCTTGGTCCCATCTTTTCACTTCCTGGAGCCAAAGTTTTTTCATTGACAAAATTAGGACACTAGCACCTCCTCAGAGAGCTGTCATTTGGGTTGAATAAGGGACCAGCAGAGTGGTACAAATATTCAATAAATACAAACCGGTGTTTTGTTTTGTTTTGTTTTTGCTGGTGGGGTAGATATAGAGGTTCTCAACCAGGAGCAGTTCTGTTCTCAACTCCAAAACTTATGGACATATCCATTGTCATGTTGCCTGGAGGGCTCCCCTGGCATTGAGTAGATGGGCTCAGTGTGGCTAAATATTCTGTAATTCTTAGGACATTACAGTATAACAAAGAAGGTTCTTTGCCCAAAGGCCACTGTTGTTTGCATTGAAAAACACGGGAAAGAATAATAGAAGAGAAGGTTGGAGAAAGGAGATGATTCTAGATCACAGTAAGCTTTGAATACAAGTTCACTCTGATGGACAAGGAGTCCATCTGGACTTCTTCAGTGGGAAGGTTTAACATCAATGCTTTTGGAAGATTAATAAAGCAAGAGCTCAAAAGATAGACTGGCAGTGGGGGAGACTGATGAGAATGTTATAAACTGGTAGACGCTCACCATTGCCTCAGCATGAAGCATCAGAGGCTTGACAAGTGGGTCCGTCCCAGGGCGTTCTGACACCCTCAAGGAACTTGTGGCAGAATGGAAGGGAAACACTTCCTTTGCCACATTTATGGAGACTGTGAAAAATCTCCCATCCCTCCAGGTGGACACAGCTCTATGCTGGGTGTCTAGCTTGAATTTTATTTATTTATTTTTTAATTTTATTTTATTTTTTAATTTAAGTGTTAGCTAACATACGGTGCAATATTGGTTTCGGGAATAGAATTCAGTGATTCGTCACTTACATACAACGCCCAGTGCTCATCCCAACAAGTGCCCTCCTTAATAGCCATCCCCCATCTACCCCATCTGCCACCTACTGCCCTCCATCAACCTTCAGTTCTGCAACGTTAAGAGCCTCTTGTGGTCTGTTTCCTGCTCTTCTCTTTCCCCCCTTCCCATATGTTCGTCTGTTTTGTTTCTTAAATCTGCATAGCAGCACTATCAACAACAGCCAAACTATGGAAAGAGCCCAAATGTCCACCTACTGATGAACGGATTGTTATTAGTGCTGTTGCTACCATTTGTGGGGTATCTGTTACATACCAAACCTTCAAAACAACTCTGCAAGATCATAGATTTTATGAATCACGTTTAAAATTTTTTTTTTCAACGTTTATTTATTTTTGGAACAGAGAGAGACAGAGCATGAACGGGGGAGGGGCAGAGAGAGAGGGAGACACAGAATCGGAAGCAGGCTCCAGGCTCTGAGCCATCAGCCCAGAGCCCGACGCGGGGCTTGAACTCACGGACCGCGAGATCGTGACCTGGCTGAAGTCGGACGCTTAGCCGACTGCGCCACCCAGGCGCCCCGAATCACGTTTTAAATATAAGGGAAACCACCGCTAACGTGCACACCACTAGAAAAGTTCAGAGCTGGCATTCAGCTCCAGGTCTTCTGACTCCCCGTGCCAAAATCTTTCTAGAACAGCAGCTTCCATTTAGTGGGGGAAGGAAGATGCGCCTTCACTCTCGTGTTGCACCCTAGAAAGAGACATGTATCGAGAACACATGGAACTACCCCAAAGGTGAGTCAGGTGACTGGGCAGATTTCGCTTTCTTGGGTTACTGGGGGGCATGAGCAGCGCTGCCTGGAAAATCACGAGCCACTCCATATATAACCAGTATTGAATGTCAAGCTTTGTTGCTTCATTCAGCAAGCCTTCCCAAGAGAACTCCCAGCTGTTGCTGCCGACCTTAGTTTGGCTGCTATCTTGCCATGACTTTGGCTTTCCTGTTTCTGAGTGAAACTTTTACCACACGGTGGCTTATTACTCATCTACCTTCTTCAGCAGCCACCTTTGCTGATGTCACATAAATGCTACCTGCCCTTCAACGATGGGGAAAATGGCACCTCATCAAGTTAGGCTTTTCTCCATGCTTCCAAGGTTCAGTATATGAGAACTCTAAGATCTTTCCTATCGATTGTATCTTCTAGAAGTCCCTTGGACCCTCCCTACTTCCCTCTCTCTCCACCACTACTTCTTCCAATTGTCCCCCAAGCCATTCTAAGAAGCCCCGAGCTGGTCTTCCCTCATCGATTCTTTTCTCCTCTTCTAATTTATCCTTCACAGCATAGCAAGAGTGATTTGTTTAGACGTCCATGTGGTCTCGCCGCCTCTTTGCTTAGAAAATTGTAAGAACTTACTTCAGCCTTAGCATAAAGGTCACGATCCTTAGCTAGATTTTATTTTTTTTTTAATTCTATTTTTATTTTCATCTGTCTGACCACTAACGAGGCTGAACATGTTTTTCATATTAGCCCACAATCTGTTTTTTTTTTCTTAATTGAGGTGAGATTTAATTCAGTGAGTTGTTAAACATACACACCCATACAACCAGCATCCCAAACAAAATATAGAACATTTCCATCATCCCAGAAAGTTCCCATGTGACCCCTTCCAGACAAACCCCAGTCCTTTCAGTTTTCCTAAATGGAAATCTAATTTTTTTTAACGTTTATTTATTTTTGAGACAGAGATAGACAGAGCATGAACAGGGGAGGGTCAGAGAGAGAGAGGGAGACACAGAATCTGAAACAGGCTCCAGGCTCTGAGCTGTCAGCACAGAGCCCGACGCGGGGCTTGAACTCATGAACCATGAGATCATGACCTGAGCCGAAGTCGGACGCTTAACCGACTGAGCCACCCAAGCGCCCTGAAATCTAATTTTTTTTAATGTATATTTATTTTTGACGGGGGGGGAAGGGCAGAGAGAGGGAGACACAAAATCTGAAGCAGACTCCAGGCTCTGAGGGGTCAGCACAGAGCCTGATGCGGGGCTCGAACCCACGAACCGCGAGATCATGACCCGAGCTGAAGTTGGACGCTTAACTGACTGAGCCACCCGGGTGCCCCTGGAAATTTAATTTTGAATGCAACTGGTAAACAGGAGAAAAATAGTATATCATTTACCACTTATCCCAACTCAGAAATAAGGCTTGGCAAGTTACACATGTGGACTAATTCATATCTCAAATGTCTATCCCTTAGCAAGACTTCAGACTCTAACAGCCAGCCTATCCCAAGGACACTTCCTTCCTCAATTTCTGTGCCCGAGACACATTGCCTTCTTTAATGTTTTCACACATGCCATGCTCTTTCCTACCTCAGAACTATCATATGCATGGACCTGGCTTGCTTTTTACTTACTTGCATCCTATTTATTCTTCATATCAAAATTCAGTGGTTACTTCTTCACAAGGTTCTTCCTTGTTATTCAGCCTAAATCAGGTTTTTCAGGGTTCTTCATGCCTTTCCCTCATAATACAGATTACAGTCTATGATTATACAGACGTGTGTATGCGATTATTGGATTAATGTCTATTTCCTCCACTATTGTATCCTGATCCTAGCCCAATACCCGTTGGCACTCAACAGGTATTTATGGAATGAGGAAATAAATGAGTTCACCATTTCAGAAAATGGAATGTGTTTCCTTGGGAGAAAATCCACACCACATAGACTCCTTGGAAAAAGACTTTCAATTTTGAATCACTTCGTAATAATGCTTTTGGTTGCATCTCAGTGAGTAAGTAGTTTATTTTCAATGAAAATATTTTATGGTTGAAAAGTTAAGGGACACCTGGGTGGCTCAGTCAGTTAAGCGTCTGACTTCAGCTCGGGTCATGATCTGGTGGTCGAGCCCCACATCAGGCTCTGTGCTGACAGCTCAGAGCCTGGAGCCTGCTTCGGATTCTGTATCTCCCTCTCTCTGCTCCTCCCCTGCTCGCATTCTGTCTCTCTCTCTCTCTCTCTCTCTCAAAAATAAACATTACAATTTTTTTTAATAAAAAAAAGTTAATACATGAGTATGAATCACAGCAGGAACAACAAAAATCAAACGTTCTGGTATTGGTGTCATTCGCTTCTGAGTATGAATTTATGCTACTTTGTATTTATTAGTAAAAAAATAATTTTAATGTGATTTTCTATTCATTTAGATTTACAGTATTTACGTTTTTGTTCTTCCAGTTTAATTTCTTTTAAGTATTTTCAATCCAAAAGTTTAGTAAATGAAGTATGTATACAGTTCATGAATATATTTTAAGACTTTTGGGAAACACTCAAAAGAAAAAGCTATTTTGAGGATTAGGAAATAGCTTGTCTGGAGATTGCCAAGTGAATTTGGAATAACCTTTCTGTGGGATGCAATGAAAAAGAAAGGCAAGAACTTCAACATTCCCAGTTCAAGGTTACAAGGGAATGTGAACAAAAAGTGTTTCTCATCCTGTTAACACTTGGACACCCAGGACATAAAAACAGCGTCTTCTTTCATTTCAAAACATTTTAAACACGCACAGGGAAACTTTGACCTTTTTGCCTCTTAGCCGGTCTGGGAGGGACTGACGTAGACTTGGAGTTCTTTCCCTCCTTCTCAACTTCTTACTGGGTATTTAATGAGCCGTGGATACCTGGATATCCTACTGTATACATATTAAGAGAGTTGGCAGCAGGAGAGGGAGAAAGAGCTGCCAGATGCTATGTGTATAATGGGTAACATCATTGTGGTGTTAGGACTTCCCTCTTGCCACAAGCTGCAGGAGAAAGGAAAATGCTTCATTCATAACATGTTAAATATAAATGCCCTTTAAAAACTGGGCAAAGATGGATGGGTAATGGCAGAGTCAGGCCAAATAGGGCAACAACAAATTCTTAGGCAGAGATGACTGTAGCTCTTACGAATTAGGAGCCTTATTGAAAAGGGTCTCTATCTGGAACCAAATGTTTTCCTTGGTAATTAAGAACTTCAGAGCCCTAAGCACTATTTTGTGTACGTGAAAACTGCTAACTATTGTAAGGGCGTTGTATATAAAGTAAGTGTATTATATAAAACACAGTAGGTATTTAAAACAAAATAAAAATGTGTTTAAGGAGCGATGACGCGCAAAGAGTACCCTGCACAATCTGAACCCTAAACCCAAAGGGAATGTCAGTTAAACCAAGCAGAGTGTGGCCAGCGCCCCTACTGGATAAGTGAGGCATTGCACACTTAGCCTCTTGGACCTTGTCCATGCCTCTCCGCGGACAGAAGTAAAGAGTTGCCAGGAACTTAGACAAAGTTAAGGTATTTCCTAGAAAGATAGTGCCAGCATGGTGCGGTGGAACAGGGCAGTTGCAGAGAAAAAACACTGACAGGGAAGATCAAATCCAAAAAGTGTTGCTACTGGATAAACAGGAATCCTCCAGTGAAAACAAATCCTCCCTGCCTATAGCAGCCTTGAGGCTGACCAGACTGTCCACCTCTTCTTTGCCCAGTGCTTCCCATTAGTGCACTTGGGTCAACTCCCTCCTGTGAGGATACATAACAGCTTTTAGAAAATAATCTTAGGGAGTAAATAATCCACCTAATTCATTTTACAGGAAAGACGTTTTGACCTACACCCTAGATGTGGGGAAAATGGATTTATTCGACATGCTGCTAAATATCGCTAAATGTATTCAATATACTATTGAATACAAATATATGTCTTTACTCATCACACTGGTAAGTATAGATAGAAATAAACTTATTCCATGTAGTACTAACTTTGTAAATGAAAACAATAATATTCTGAAGCAAGAGCCTGGCAGAAACTGAGTAACTAATGGTTTTGAGGAAATCGAATAAAGTTCTACTTGCGATTCACAAAGAATGACTATTGTATATAGCAGCAGAGGCCGACTACGGTAGGGCAAAACTAACTGAAAACTGATTACATTCTCACATCGGCCGGAAACTGCAGTAACTCTTACTTTAAAAACAGAGTCTGGGGGCCTGGGTGGCGCAGTCCGTCAAGCGTCCGACTTCAGCCAGGTCACGATCTCGCGGTCCGTGAGT
>NW_024412429.1:31630312-31684831 GCF_014898765.1 Herpailurus yagouaroundi | reverse complement strand
AAAAAAAAAAAAAAAACCACAGAGTCTTTTCCCTAAATTTAGCTTCTTTAGAAGGAGCTATAGTGTATACCTCTTCATAGATGAGGTGGAAACCAAAGCCCAGGGTCCTGAGATCACACAGCTACTAGAAGAGTAAAATCAAGGCTGGAATTCAGGTCGGTCTGGAGCGCCAGAAATCCAGATCTTTGTGTAAGATACAGTTCCTGTTCCGTATGTTTGCCCTTCAAATCCTGTGCTTTCAAAATGTTTCCCTTCTTGGGGCACCGGGGTGGCTCAGTGGGTTAAGCGTCTGACTCTTGGTTTCGGCTTAGGTCATGATCTCCCGGTTCATGGGTTCGAGCCCCATTACAGGCCCTGCACGGACAGGGTGGAGCCTGGCTGGGATTCTCTCTCTCTGTCTCTCTCTGCCCTCTCCTCTCTCCCTCTCTCTCTCTCAAAAAAAAAAAATAACCGTTTAAAAAGTGTTTCCCTTCTTTAAAAGTATTCATAATATCCTTTAATTCTTTTATCCTTATATAGTACCTAACATATATCTGCATCTACTTTAAGCATTGATTATTATTCTGTTGGTTGAGTCATTACATTTTTTTATCATCGAATATGTAACTGAATTTAAAAACTGCACTGGTTGGAATAAGCTAAACTGCTATGACAAATAGGTCTGAAAACTTCTGTGAATTCAAAGCAATAGAAATGTATTTCTCACTCATACAATCCAGGGGTAGAATCCATGCTGGTGGGGCTCTCTCCCCCATCTATTGTGTGGCTCTTCCACCCTCTAGAGATACATCATCATCTCTATCCAAGCAGCAGAATCTGAAGGAGAATGTGCAGGACCCCACACAAGCATTTCTGGAAAATCCCAGACCAGGTTGGCACAAGTTACTTCCACTCAAAAGGCAAGGGAGAATGGGGAGTGAAGTCCGGGCATTGTCTGTCTATTGTCCTTTCACTAAGCAGAGGAGGGCTGAGACCTGGGTAAATAGCTGACTACCGCTGCCAGAGTCCCTCCCTCAAATCCATTATTTACATGTAAGGCTTAAACAGTGGAGGAAAAACAGTCAAATCGATAGTTACACTTTTTCCTTAGATTTTGCTCGACTCATCTATCCTCTACTGAACACCTAATCTGCTAAACACCATGACAATAAATCCCTGACTTTCAAAACTGGTATTAACTAGCAAAGAATACAAGGCTGTCTACAATTAAATGTGAAGTTTCACAAATAAGGTTTAAAACATCAAAGTCGTACTCCTTGTTAAATTGAAATTAACTTCCAATACCACCGAAACACAAACTGTCTACTTATTTTCTTAAATTAATCAGTCAGGGAGTGCCTGGGTGGCTCAGTCGGTTGAGCCTTGGACTCTGGCTCAGGTCATGATGTCACATTTGTGAGTTCGAGCCCCACTTTGGGCTTTATGCTTGCAGTGTGGAGCCTGCTTCAGATTCTCTGTCTCTCTCTCTCTCTCTCTCTCTCTCTCAAAAATAAATAAACATTAAAAGATAAAAAATAACAAAAATAAATAAGATAAACTAATCAGTCAGTAAGTTAATTAATGCGCATGCCCTGAACATGTACTTTGCACAGAGTACCTTCTTCTGTCATGCTCCAGACCCAAGCAAGCATCATATTTGCGTCCTGACCTCAGAGTCCTCTCCAGTTGGAGAGCTAATAATACAAGGCAGTATATAGTTTCTCAGTTTAAAATTCTGAGACATCTGAACTAGTCGTTTCCTTGTTATGTATAACCCAGATCTTTTCGTGTTTGTCGTTTTCTGTTTGGATGGTTTTATTTTATTATTCATAAAAAGTTTCCCTGCCCCCAACATCCTATTCTGCATCAAAGGCTTGAGGTACATGTGATCAACTCTTTGTCTCCCCTATCATTAAGTCTTCTTGTAGACAAAGCACGAAATGCCCCAGTCTTGGTATCATTGCAGCTTAGCCAAAGGAGTACCTATTGAGCAGTGTCAGCCCAAATCAACAGGCCACCCACCAAGAGAGTGAAAAAGAAGACACTGGTTCCCCCCACAGAGAACTGAAAGAGCTTGTGATAGAAACAGGCGGGAATTGTGTTGAGCCATTGGCAAACGCTAATGGCGCCTAGCACAGCAATGCACGCACCATATTTACCGAATGTTACTGAAAGTGTGAGAGTAACAAGAAAAGTAGGTGTTTGACAGATGCAATTCGTTTGACAGTTGTTTGACAGAGTAATTCGAGGGAGAACCTACTAGAGAAAAACACATCGTTGTTTGTGGGCCTATGACTGAGATTATTGAAGTAACGTTCAAGATACTGTTCAAGAAAATGGTTGTGAAACTCTTAAGTTCCAAAATGTTTTTAAAAAATTTTTTTCGACCTCCTTCCTACTACATTCTGATGCTGCATATAGTTTTACTTAGCAAAATTGTTAGTTTCTAAGTATTGGTTTAGATTTTGCCAATTGGAAACATAGAAAAACTTGCGGATGTGCTATAGATAAGTGATCCTCCAATGGGAGTTTGTAGGAAAATATCAGCATCTCTACAGAGATAATGGAGCCAGGAATGTGTAGCTTGGAAAACCTCCCCAAGCTGATTCCATAACTCCCCCACTCTCATCCTCGTTTAGAACCACTGAGCTGTTACTTAATAACATAAGATTGAACTAATGTCATAGATATGGAAAATCAAAACAAGTGGCTAGAAATCTTGTGAATGAAAACAACGGCCCATGGAATGTAAATCAGTGTAGCCACTATGGAAAACATCACATATTAAAAATAGAGGTTCCTCAAAACATTAAAAATAAAACGACCGTATGATCTAGCAATTCTACCTCTAGGTATATATTTGAACAAAACAAAATTACTCTCTTGAAGAGATACCCAAACCCCATTTTCATGCAACATTACCTACGATAGCCAAGACATGGAATAAACCTAAGTGTCCATCGACAGATGAATGAATAAAGAAGATGTGGTATGTGTGTGTGTGTGTGTGTGTGTGTGTGTGTGTGTATACAATGGAATACGATTCATCAATAAAAAGAGAGAAGTCCTGCCATTTGTGACAAGATGGATGGACCTTGAAGGCATTATGCTAAGTGAAATAAGTCAGACAGAAAAAGGCAAATACAGTATGATCTCACTTATATGTGGAATCTAAAACAGAATTGAACTCATAGAAATAGAAAACCGACTGGTGGTTGCTGGAGGTAGGGGGTAAGGGAAATGGGTGAAGGTGGTCAAAAGGTTACCACCAACCTTTCTAAACATTCAAAATTTACATGATGTTCTGATTTCGCAAAGTTAACTTATATTTCTATGATTTGTCAGGTAAAAAACAAAACTTTCTCCAGAGTTTAAAATAAACAACAGACTCAGGTTTTTTTGATATTTAGGTGCCTCTTGTCTCTCTATCTGATTGCCACATCATAATAGTAACTGCAACATTTGCCAATGTCTTAAGAATATCAGTATTTCAATGGAGGATGCTGGGAGAGATGATATCCCAAGATAATAATTTATAGAAGGTGACATTAAGCCAAATGTTGAATAAATAACCAATTTTTAACAGTCTCATATGTCAATATTTTAATAAATGAATAGGGCATCTTTGATAGGAAGCGATCTCGGTGATTGAAATAATACCCAACACACTCTTTCCTAATTCAGTTTGACTCTATACATTTTCATTCTATATAAAACTAAAGTGAGCTAAAGTGATTCCTCATTATGCTGCAAGTGTTAATGTAACTAAATTGTGAAATCTATTCTACAATTTGAAATTTATATGGACTGAAGTCATGAAAAAGGCAAGTGAGTTTAACTGAGGGATTTAAGAGACAGGAAATGTTTAAGAAAAGAGTTTGAATGAACTAGGGCAACGTCAGAGTCAAAAACTTCCAAGATCTTGTGCTATGCCCTACTAAGTTGCTCAGTCCCACAGACATACCCTCGACCCTGTCGTTACTAATTAATGCAGCCTCTCTACAATATAAATTTTAAGCAGCCCGTTTTCCAACCAACAGCTTCTATTTTTGTGGTTTTTTCCTTCTGGTACTCCAGCTTCAACAATGCGCGCATGGGAATACCTCTTCACTGTCCCACTCCCAGCTTGCCTTCTAGAATCCCCTGGCTAGTCATTGTAATTACACCCCTCCATACACTCTTAGACCTTTTGTCCCCGTTTGGATTTGTAGGACAACCTCACACCACGGCTAGATGAATCTTTCCAACATTCTATCCTTACCCCACAACCAGCTGAACACAGATGAAGAAACATACGCAACTGTGTCAAATCTCCCCTGGCTCTTTCCTGAACCTCCTCACTCTCAGTGGATGCCCTGGCTTCCAATTTTAACGAGAAACAGAAACAACCAAAAGTACCACAAGTTGTCACTCCACCCACCTGTACCCATGGATCTGCATCTGTATCCACCTGCCTTTTTTTTCCGTCCTGTTCCTATAAATGAACTGTGTGGGATCCTATCAACAATGGACATCCCCATTTGTGTACTGCATTCAATCCCTTCTCACCTACTAAATGGCATCTCCCCAGCTATTCTCATCTCTCCCTTCCATCTCGAAAGTGGTTTCTCCCCATGCTGCATCATCCCCTTCAGCATACCAATATTCACCTATGTTACAAAATAAAACAAAACACCAAAACTTTTTTGACGCCATTTCACTTTTCGTCATGTCTCCACTCCCCTTTATAGGAAGGCTTCTTGAAAGAGTCTTCTCCCCTTGCTGACTCACTCTTCTACCAATTTCTCCAGAACCCATCTTGTTCAAGCTTTACCAGACCACTCTACACAGGCTTCTCCTGGCAAGGTCATCAATGATTTCCACATTGCTTCATTCCCAGGTCAGTTCCTAGTCCTGACCCCCCACTTGACTTATCAGTACCCTAGGACACAGGTGATCATCCTGGCAATACTATGTTCACTTTGCTTCCGGCATGCTTCACATCCTGGTCATTCTCCTGGCTTACCACCTGCACTTACCAGTCTCATTTGTTAGTAGTGGGAATGCTCAGTTCCTGGACTTCTTACCTATTCGTTCTGTTCAATCTTAGGCTGATGACTCCCAAATGTATATCCTTAGCCTGCACTTCTTTCTTGAACTTCAGCCCCTTACATCCAATTAGATACTCAACAGTTCCACTTGGCTATCTAATCATCGTCTCAAGTCTCACTCACCAAAACTGAACTCCTGGTCACTGAGCACATACCTAAAACCTGTGCTTCTAGGAGACGTCTTCATTTCAGCAAATGCCAACTACATTTCTATTAGTCAGGCTAAGCTGGGATATACTGCAACCTGAGCATTTTACTGGCTTCCAACAACCCAAGGTTTTTTCTTGCTACATATCATCAGTATATCTCTTCAGTTATAATCCACATCAGCTTTGTTCCAGGAGCCAAACCAACAGAGCAGCCTTTTAGCTGGAATATTGCTGGCTTTGTAGCTGAAGAAACAGTGATGCAGCAAGCCAAACGTTAGCTCCAAAAGTTCCTGCTCACTTATAGGTGGTCAAACAAGTCACATGGCTTCTAAGTTTCATTCCGATAGATGTGCAGTATTCTCCCACAGGAAAGGACTCTACATTGAAGGAAACTGAAATATTTGGTAAACAGTAGAACAATCTACCACACCAGTCCCCTAGTTAATCCGTCTAAACCTTTTGGCCCTTCTCTTTTTTTCTAAATCGAATCCATCAATAAATTAATAAATCAATAAACCACTTATCAGTGCTAGCATTCCGGTCCAAACCACCATTACTAGGTCCCTTACTGTCTCCCTGCTTCTACTCTTGTCTTTCTGGTCTATTCTCCATGTAGTATCCACGGCGATCATTTTAAAACACAAATTAGATTCTGTCATGTTTCTGCTCAAAACCCTCCAACGACTCCCATCTCACTCAGAGTAAAACCCAAAATTTTTTGAACAGCCTTTCAAATATTCCCCAAACTTGATCTTCCATCCATCACCTCTCTGACTCCATTGCCCTCTTCCTCATCTCTGTCTTACTCTCTTCCAGCCACTTGGACTCTGCTACCTTCAAACATACCATGCATGTTCCAGCCTCCGGACCTTTGCACTTACAGTTTCCTCTTTCTGAAACACACTTCTCCCAGATATCTACATGGCTCACTCCCTCCTCTTCTTCAGGTGTTTGCTCAAATGTAACCTTCTCAGTAAGTCTGTACCTGGCCAACTCACTTCAGATTTCATCCCCAACCCCTCACCATGGCTCTCCTCTCCTTTCTTCCTTTACCTGTGTCTGTAGAACACATACCTACGTAACTTTCTGGTGCATTGTTTATCGTCCACTAGAAATACACTCCTTAATGGCATGGATTTTTGTCTACTTTATTCATTACTGTAGGACCGTAACATAGAGAACAATGTCTGGACCAGTTGGCACTTAATAAACATTTATTTAATGAATAAACCAATTAATGATACAAGCCATGGAAAGATGTGAGGAACTCAAACATAAGAAATATGTAACTTAAAAGTGTGGAGAAAAATACAGTAAACATTAACAAACACTGCACAGTCACACAGACTCAAGACGCTTACTGAGTTATTTGTCTCAAATTAGAAAAAAATAAAAAGAACCTGAAAAAAATCGTAAAAAGGTACTTAAAACATTGCTTCTCAAGCTGTAATGTTGATGGTCAAGGCAACACTGTGAAGTTTACTAGTTGATTTATTGCAGACCATTCAATTTAAATCCACATTTGAAAGTGTATATATTTTAATCCTTTATCACTACCAAAGCAAAAAGGTAGTATAATTTCAGTATGGCTGTACCGCTTTGGGTAGAAAATCAAAATTCATTTCACCTCTGAGTCCACCCCTTAGCCCAATTAACTATAGGCCGACCTTACCCTAGAACAGGGCTTCTCAACCTTGACACCACTCACATTTGTGGCTGAGTAATTTTTTGCTGTAGGAAGCTGCCCTTTGCAAAAGGGATGTTGAGTTGCATCCTGGGTTCCTACCCACTAGATGCCAGTAGCACTTTCCCAGTTGTGACAGTGAAAACTGTCTCCAAACATTGCCAAATATGCCTGAGGAGGGGGTGGGTAGGGGGTAGGGATATCACTCCTGGTCGAAAATCACTGCCCTACAGCATGACAATGCCTATAAAGTCAGCCGTCCCATGTGGGTCCAAGCTCTGGCCTATTAAACGCATTGTGAGATTATTATAGAAATACAATACCAAAAGAGGCAAGGAGATTCTCCGTGTATAATTTATAAAAACACGGAAAAAGCTCCCCTTGGAAAAAGGATGCCTGATTCTTCCCCCTAGCGTCGCTTTGGTTTGGCATTCTAGAAGGATGTGCCTGGAAAATAGAACTTATTATTAAGCCATTTGGGTCACTAATGCTTTAATGATAGTCTGGAAATAGAATTCAGGACCAAGAGAAAGACCCCACCAAAAAAAAAAAAAAAGTTTTAACAGGGAGAACGTAAGAAAACTCCACAAGGTGGGGGCGCCTGGGTGGCGCAGTCGGTTAAGCGTCCGACTTCAGCTCAGGTCACGATCTCGCGGTCCGGGAGTTCGAGCCCCGCGTGGGGCTCTGGGCTGATGGCTCGGAGCCTGGAGCCTGTTTCCGATTCCGTGTCTCCCTCTCTCTCTGCCCCTCCCCCGTTCATGCTCTGTCTCTCTCTGTCCCAAAAATAAATAAACGTTGAAAAACAAAATTAAAAAAAAACAAAAAACAAAAAACTCCACAAGGTAAGAAGACTGTGCAGTGAGGAGTTCTGTTTATTTAAGCAACTACCCAAGATCTTTGGCCATGGTGAGAAACAGAGGTTGAACCTCTGAGGGTAAATTCTATTTGTTGACAACTTATTTAGAATTGGTCCTGCATGGTGACATTCGCAGAGGAAAAAAATAAAACTGAAACAGTCACTTGAAAATAATACAACAATTTTCAGCCAAGATTAAAGAACTCATTTTACTGTTATTGTGGTCTGTGCTGATGTGGTTCACATTTTAAATAATGGAAAATGGAAGTATTAAAAACTAACAGGAACTTGGGCCTAAGAGTATTGGTCAAGTCTGAAATACTTGTGAAATCTACTTTTAAATGAACTCCCCAGGTACTAAAACTTTTTTGTTTTTGATATCTTAAATCTCTTATGGTTAAACATGTTTTCTCATTTTCTTTTTTTCTGGCAATTGTTACATTCTCAGATTGAATGTTAAAAAAAAGAAGATGAGGAAGAAAAATTGATTATGCCAGAGAGGAACAGTCACTGTAAGGGCAGAAGGATGAGCAGTACTGGCCTGATTCTCTTGGTAAACCAAAAATGAGAGTTTTTAGATAGATAGTTTAAACCATAAATAAATATTTAAAAAGCATATCATCCAAGTATTCGATGTTTCTTTCTCTCCAATAAAGACATTCCAACATTGGAAATAATGCATGGATCCTATGATTTAAATCCGTTTCTCAATTATAAATAGTAATTAAGAAAACTTGCATCAATACACCTAAATGCGCACATCATTAGGAGCCTGGTTCCAGTTTGTGGAATAATTTCAATCTTCTCCACTGCATGGTGAAGCTACATTCAAGGAGCAGCAATGATTAGTTTGAGTTTCATTTTCTATCCTCATCCTGAAAAAAAAAACAAAAACAAGAAAAACGCAAATAAATTAGAATAGGACCAAAAGGAAGAAGTCAACTGAAATTTTTTAAAACTTCATTGGTCTCTTGGGTCTACAAATGAGATACCTATTCTCTAAAATTACGCACTGGTCACTGTTATACATACTTTAAAATACTTCGTCAGACATCTAAACACAAATTGACACACCAAAAAAAAGATATGCCTCCATTTGTTTCAAAGGCTCTTGAGATATGCTTTTGTTTAATGTACTTGACGTTTGCATGCTTGCATTTTAGTCTGTAATTTCAAAAATGATTTTCGACCAGAATATAAAAAGCTCATCCATCCGTAATGTGAACTGGGGCTTCGAGTTTAAGAAGCAATCTGTGAACACAGCCCAAGCCCTCAAGTATCCATTCACAGAGGATCTTCGCTCATCTGCCAGAGCCGGTTTTTCAAAAAACTGTATTAAGAAATGGAGCAGAGGGGCGCCTGGGTGGCACAGTCGGTTAAGCGTCTGACTTCAGCCAGGTCACGATCTCGCGGTCCGTGAGTTCGAGCCCCGCGTCGGGCTCTGGGCTGATGGCTCAGAGCCTGGAGCCTGTTTCCGATTCTGTGTCTCCCTCTCTCTCTGCCCCTCCCCCGTTCATGCTCTGTCTCTCTCTGTCCCAAAAATAAATAAATGTTGGGAAAAAAAAAAAAAAAAAGAAATGGAGCAGAAAGAAACGTGTAGGGACTTCTTGCCAAGCCCCTTGCAATGTGCATATTCGTTAAAGTCTCAGTTTTTACTTAGTTGTATTTCCAACTGTTCAGTTAATCTTTATTGACTTGTGTTTAATTCTCAGGAACAAGAATGTATCTGTGACTTGAGGGAAGTTTCCTGGTGTGCTAAAATGGCCTGTTTACTTTCCTTTGCTAATTCTCATGCCTGGTTAAGGATCTGGAAGTTTGTAAGACCCGAAATAGTCACCTGGAATACTGTTCCCGGGGGGAATGGATAGCATTTTCTTGATGTGTGTCCGATTTGAATCACAGAGCTGTTTTTTGTCTCATTCTGGTTGGCACTAGGGAGTTCCGTTGCTTGTCACTAGAGTTAAAAACCAAGAGCTCTGAAGACATTCTATAGGACAGGGAAAATGAGCCAGAGAAACCACGGGATGCATGGCACAGGACAACTATAGGTTGAGATGCTGTGACCATCTGATACTGGAGTTGTAGGGCAAAGGTACTTTTGATTGCATGGTGACGAAAGAATCAAAATCAAAATATCTCAGTCTGAATTCACAATACACACATTCTCGCCAAACAGAAACAAATTTGTGCTGTGTTCCCTATCGTCTCAGTGAATGTCGTGAACTTCCAATCAAGCCACAATAACTCCAATTCCTGGTCCCCTAATCCTGTGTAGCCATTAGCCATCAAATCTTGTCGATGAGGCCTCAAAAATGTGTCAAACTAACTCTCTCATCTCCCTCTTCATTGTCGTTGCCTCGGTTAAGGCTTTCTTCCTTTTCCAGCCACATATCATGACAGTCTCCACCCTGCAACTTACGCTCTTGCCTCATTAGACTATTTGTACTAACTAGAAACACCAAGTACTGTTTGGGTGTTCCTTGAGTTCAGACTTTGTTCCTTCTATTCACCTTCAAGGTTACCCATGCTCCATACTTGTAGTAGAATTCTTCTCTTTTTGGCATCCTCCTAAAAATAGATTCGTATTGAGAAGATAGCATTTCCATGAGCCTTCTAATTGATGAAGATAATTTCTATCTCCCCCATTATACAAGGCTCTCTACTGAGGACAGAACTAGTCTCATTCAACTTTTGCATCCAGCCCTTGTAACTGTCCAGCATCGATTAGTGCCCAACATGTCCAACAGTAAAGTGTTCAATATTAACAATGAGGTAAATGTGTTCATAGATAATTTATAAAGGATTTCAATTGGTTTCTGCATTTTCCATAATCTTTACCCATATCTATACCTATATCTATAGATAGATAGATAGATAGATAGATAGATAGATAGATAGATATCTCCATATATCTCCAATATATTTTTATATTGTAAAAATACTCTCATAAGCTCATAAGCTAGGGATCAATTCACATTAGAAGAAACTCACGGAAGAAAATGAATTGGAGTAAAACCTTCATTCTCAGCAGATGTGCTCGATAAACCATCAGCTCTCCCTTCTAATGAGTGTCCAGTTCTGGAACCTTATGTTGTATATCATCTCAGCATGCAGATAAGTGCTATTCAAAGAAACAACTTCCCTCAGCATTTGAGCTGCGTCACAAAGAAAAGCTGAATTTTTAACAGGAAAAGCTAATGGAACTCACTTCTGAATGTTGAACCTGCTCTTACTTTATATTGACTTTTATTTCCCTAAATAGAAGAGCTGCCATTATGCCATATACACTTACACATTTCATCAAGAACAAGAAACATCAATCGGCTGGAACATCATTACAATATATTTTCTTTTCCTCAACATGATAAGAAGTACTTAAAAACACCTCTCTATGGGCTCTTTTCTAAGTGCTGTACATAACAGGTTAAGAGACCACAAGAATCATTTTGGGTATTTACAGTGCCTGCAAATAATAACAATACTTCATGTTTAATATTCTTATAAATGTGATATATAGTTACTCAATTAAATATGACTGAAGTCCGTTTAGTTAAGAATTAGTCTTAGCCTCATTTTACAGAGAAGAGTAATTAAGGAGTCTCAAGGCTCAAATATTTGGGCATGGTTACACAGCCAGGAAGTGTCAGAGGCCGGAATCAGACCCTGCCCACGTTATGACGGGGAAGAAGGAGGGAGTGGGGAAAAATGCTCCCAAGCAGTTCAACCAAATTGTTATTCAGTAACACTACGTATTACCTTTAAATGTTTTTGTTCTTCCCATGTTTAAGCTCTCCAGTGGACATGTACGTGTGTACACGCGTTTATATGTCTTACCTCGAACTATCTAGAATCTTTTCCCCAGGATGCAGAAGTATACAAAACGTACAAATACGGTTTTGAGGTAGAGGAGAGTAAAAAATAGTTTTAAGGATTCTAGAACTCTCAGAAATGGCAAGTCCAGACACCATGAGATTAAAGAAGAGTAGCTACAAGTTTTAAGCAATTGTCCTAGGAACAAACGCGTTGGGACGTCAGTACACTAACATTTATACTCTCGGTTTCGGTGGAAAGTGAGTATTCCTTAATGCCGTGAGCCCTTTTCCATTAGCAAATAAGCCCCAGCAGCCCCTTGCCCGGGCTTATGCCCTCAAGTGAGAACTGAATTGTGACTGGTGGTCATAGGAAGAACACGGCTATCACGGGACGAAGGACGGGGTGGGGTGGGGGGTGGCTAAGGAAAGGTCTGACATGTAGCTTGCAAAGCGCAGCAGCTGTGGCCTGTTTTCACTAATATCTGACATGTTTCTTTGGCCACTCGCCAAATTGAGCTGTACCCAGCACTTCTCCCATCCTTCCTGTGCCTCCAGGACCCTTTGTAACTGCTACTTGAGACTCCAGTCCACTCCACATCAGTCCCCTCCCCTCGGTTCCTTCCTCCCCTTCATGTGCCGGCATCCCACCCTAATTAATTAACCCAACACCAGCTTCACTCAGGACCTTCCCACACTGTGCCCCCTCCACGCAGCCCAGAAACATCAGCACATTCCTTACTTCATCGCTTGTCAACTCCCTTTCTGTTAAAGACCAGTGTCCCCTTTCCCTGACCTGGCCTCTGATTTGATCTCACTTTAAAGTATCCCACTTTAAGAGACAGTAACAAATGCTGCCTTTTTCCTGTTTGCTGTGTTTATTCATGTTCACCCGACCTCGTATCATTAAAGACCTCAGGGACTCAGCAGAAGAGCCCGGGAATATAACTTTATGCATCGGATGTGCGGATAAGCTCAGTACTGCATTTGTGATGACGCTTTACTTTGTCTGTTACTCAATGTGTGACCTTGGGTGAGTTTCTTCAACTCTGGTCATTCGTTCAAATCCTTGCTGAGCACCCGTGACGGTGCTAGGTTCTATTCTACGTGCTGGTGCTGCAGTTAAAAAATAACAAAATTTATGGGGCGCCTGGGTGGCGCAGTCGGTTAAGCGTCCGACTTCAGCCAGGTCACGATCTCGCGCTCCGTGAGTTCGAGCCCCGCGTCGGGCTCTGGGCTGATGGCTCAGAGCCTGGAGCCTGTTTCCGATTCTGTGTCTCCCTCTCTCTGTGCCCCTCCCCTGTTCATGCTCTGTCTCTCTCTGTCCCAAAAATAAATAAACGTTGAAAAAAAATTATAAAAAAAAAAAATAAATAACAAAATTTAAAACAACCTGCCCTAGGGGCGCCTGGGTGGCACAGTTGGTTAAGCGTCCGACTTCAGCCAGGTCACGATCTCGCGGTCCGTGAGTTCGAGCCCCGCGTCAGGCTCTGGGCCGATGGCTCGGAGCCTGGAGCCTGTTTCCGATTCTGTGTCTCCCTCTCTCTCTGCCCCTCCCCGGTTCATGCTCTGTCTCTCTCTGTCCCAAAAATAAATAAAAACGTTGAAAAAAAAATTAAAAAAAAAAAATAAAACAACCTGCCCTCAGTGAAGCTTGTATGTTAGAGAGGGGAGATGACCATTTAATAAGTAGATGAGCCTAACAATATACATAGATATCCAAGAAGAGATACAAAGCGTGAGGGAAGAAGGACTGGGAGGGCTGGGATTGAGGGTAAGGTGGCAACTTGGAGTGGAATAATCAGGAATCATCTGCTGTGATTCTTAACTAGCCAGAAGGACAGGAGAGAGTGAACCATGTGGCTAGCTGGGAAGAAGTGTTCCCAACAGAGGAACCGGCGAGTGCAAAGGCCCTGAGTCCGGAGGGCCTTGCCTGGATTCAGCAGAAATTCAGCTCTGGCTGGTGGAGAGCCAATCAGTAGCAGGAGGTGATCTCTGAGTAACGGAGAGCTGGAACATGGAAGACTTTTTATGTGATGATAGGGACTATGGATTTTTCTTTGATTGAAATGGTAAGCTACTAGGGGCTGTCGATTAGAAGAATGACATGATTTGACTTACCTCTAAAACACCTCAACGAATTCCTCTGTAAAATGGGGGAAATACCATGTGGTTAAAAATAACCGTGCTGGCGGGGCGCCTGGGTGGCTCAGTCGGCCGAGCGCCCGACTTTGGCTCAGGTCATGATCTCGCAGTTCGTGAGTTTGAGCCTCGCGTCAGGGTCTGTGCTGACAGCTCACGGCCTGGAGCCTGCTTCGGATTCTGTGTCTCCCTCTCTCTCTGCCCCGCCCCTGCTCATGCTCTGTCTCTGTCTTTCAAAAATAAATAAACATTAAAAAATTTTTTAAGGGGCGCCTGGGTGGCGCAGTCAGTTAAGCGTCCGACTTCAGCCAGGTCACGATCTCGCGGTCCGTGAGTTCGAGCCCCGCGTCGAGCTCTGGGCTGATGGCTCGGAGCCTGGGGCCTGTTTCCGATTCTGTGTCTCCCTCTCTCTCTGCCCCTCCCCCGTTCATGCTCTGTCTCTCTCTGTCCCAAAAATAAATAAATGTTGAAAAAAAAATTTTTTTTTAATTGTTTTTAAAAATACCGTGCTGGCTTGAATCCCAGTACAACCACTGACAAGCAGTATGACTTTAAGCCAATCACTTAACCTTTCTAAGCCTCAATTTTCTCAGTTTAAGGTAGGATTGATAGTGGTTCCTATTTTTTAGGTTGTTAGGAAAAATACTTTAATTAGTACATGTTGTTAAGGTGCTTAGCACAGAGCCTACCGCCTGGAAAGTCCTGATATTTACTAATATTCTCAGGCCCCTGAGGATCAGGGGACGTGATGCATGTGGAGTATTTGGTATATCATTTCAGTATTGTGAGCATGTGTCATCTCAGCATTATCGATGACTTACCCATTGGCTGTTCTGAAATTACTTCGGACACTTTAAATTTGCACGATATTGGGGCGCCTGGGTGGCTCAGTCGGTTAAGTGTCCGACTTCGGCTCAGGTCATGATCTCGCGGTCTGTGAGTTCGAGCCCCACGTCCGGCTCTGTGCTGACAGCTCAGAGCCTGGAGCCGGCTTCGGATTCTGTGTCCTCCTCTCTCTCTGCCCCTCCCCCGCTCATGCTCTGTCTCTCTCTCTCTGTCAAAAATAAATAAACTTTAAAAAGAAAAAGTTTTAAATTTTCATAAGAAGAGAGTAGCAAAAGTTCATGGATAATTTTCAAGTTATCAGAGGGTTGATAGAGCGGAGCATTAGTTGAACGCCACTCTGTGCAAAGCTCTTTTAAATAAAAATAAAGTTAAACTCTAAATACGGTTTTTATCTTCCAAGCGATACAAAAGTTGCACCGTGATGAAATTATTGCTAGATTTCCAATCCTCTATTACCTGTTTCCTTCCTTCTTAGCCTGTTCCTTTTGGTGCCCTACTTAGCTGGGGCCCTGAAAAGCCCGCCTTTATCTGGTGAGGAATCCAGCCCTAAATCCATCTAACGAAAGCTGGGGTTCTAGCATGCCCCCTTGCTGACTTTTCCTCTAGCAGTGATCAATTATACCAAAGATTAGTTATATATGGTTTTTGCTTTATTGTAATAGGAGCTGCCAAAGCATCAAAAGAGGTAAATAGCATCAGAGAGACGTGGCATGGTGGCATGTAGGCCTTTATGAGACGAAGATGCATGATTAGAATAATAGAATAGAAAACATCGAGAAATTGGGTGTGCTCTTTTTAAACACATCCTCAGAAAGGGCCCAGTTAGAACTATTCATCTCAGGGGCGTTTTACTCCTGGATATATCCTATTTGTTTCAGCCTTTGCCTGCAGGGACAAGTGGAAAAAAATGAAAACACAGAAGTCAAGCACTTCAATTGTCCTTTTTCTCCCAGTTGACTGTAGAACACTCCAGTAGAAAATGTGGCCTCCTCCCTACAGACGTAAGGGTCATTTTTCCGGATATACTCCCACCTGTGACGAGGTGGCTAGGGTCGTGTCTCTAACTTGAAGATTCACAGCTTCTTGCCTTCCCGTTTAAGTAGCCTTTTTTCCATAAATATCCAGGTGTTCTGGGTTTTGTTTGGTCTCTTCCAGCCAAGGCCCGTCTTTTCTGGTTCTACCCCTCTTCTCTTATCCTCCAGAGGGCGCCATCTCCACAGGGGACTGGATGAAAGCCCCTAGGTCTGGGGTTTGCTCTTGGCGGGGAAGGAGCTGTCTCACATCTGTGTCTGTGTCAGGCGCCTTTGTGTTGTCCGTGCCCCCTCCCCCCGCCCGACCCGGGCACGACTCGTCCATCCTCTGTGGCGTCGTGCCGCAGTGGGGTGCCCCGACCCCATGCTCTGGCTCCCCGGCAGAGCACCTGCCACCCTTCCCTTTGGGAGGAACCCACAACCTGCACAGCCATCTTGCGATCAGCTGTCTCCGGACCTGGAATTTCTACCCCAGGACCTAAGCCTGGACACAAGTGTCCCATGCCCTTGCACCGTTTTTCCACTCCTCCTATTACCTTCCCAAAAAGGGAAGGGGCCAACTTTTCCCCTCTTGCTCCAATCTGACCATTACCTCCTTCGGAGATGCTTTGGTTAGTCTCTAAACCATGAAGACGGGTGAAGAGCCGGGAGAGAAAATGTAGCTAGCGAATAAGGAACCATTTATTGGCAAGTATGTCCAAAACATCACGTATGTTTGCGCGAGTAGAGTACTGATCGCCTAGATTGTAACGTCGCTGGTTACAGGTCTTCCTCCTGTGCCACGCCAGGGGTAACCTTGAGAAGAAGGTTGCTTCTATTGTTTTTGAATCTTTAAAAGGTACAGCCCACAGCCCAGTACTTTGACACAGAGTCAATCGACGACGGAGAAATACTGACTGAGGTTGAGATTTGGTGAGAATTTTCATCTTTGTGTTCTTGCTTTTGTTTGGCTTTGACCCTGTAGTTGAAAGTGCAGCAGACAAATATCTGCTTGAAAATCTTTATGTATAACCCTATTCATACATACAAATATTAGTACAACTCTGCCAACTAAAGCATCTGCCTCTGTTTTGGATTAATAGCAACATGATGGAATATTTTGGCTGTTAGAAAAATTTAAACATTCCAGAGAAATCTGTCAAAACAATTATAACATTATAACATCCATTTTGGGGGGCTTAAAACATCAGAAATGTACTGCCTATCATTCTGAAGGCTAATAGTCTGAAATCAAGGCATGGTCAGGGCCATACTTTCTCTGAAGGCACCAATGGAGAATCGTTCCTTGTTGCTTCAAGCTTCCGGTGATTTGTGGCAACCCTCGGCACTCCCTGTTGTGTGGCTTCATAACTTCAAATTCTCCTTCCATTTTCACATTGCCACCCTTTGGGTCTGTGTCCAAATCTCCCTTATTTTATAAGGACACCAATAATTGGATTAGGGCCCACCCTTACCTTATCTTATCTTGATTATACCTGCAGAGACCCTATTTTTAAATAAGGTCACATTCACAGATTCTGGATAGACACGGATTTGGAGGGGGGACACTATTCAACCCAGCACAACAATTATATCTGGGGATTTTGATACTCCAGTCTCAGTAAATGACAGAGTGAGTAGACAAAAATCAATAACGACGTATCAACCAACTTGACCTAATTGACATATATAAAACACTATAAATAACAATGGCAAAATGCAAAGTCTTTTCAAGCGCCCCTAAAACATTTACCAAAATGGGCCATACAAAAATCACGTTACAATCAAGTACAAAGGATTGAAATCATACAGAGTTGTTTTGTGATAAAAATGGAACGGAAGGGGCGCCTGGGTGGCGCAGTCGGTTGAGCGTCCGACTTCAGCCAGGTCACGATCTCGCGGTCCGGGAGTTCCGGCCCCGCGTCAGGCTCTGGGCTGATGGCTCAGAGCCTGGAGCCTGTTTCCGATTCTGTGTCTCCCTCTCTCTCTGCCCCTCCCCCGTTCATGCTCTGTCTCCCTGTCCCAAAAATAAAATAAAACGTTGAAAAAAAAAAAAAAATGGAACGGAAATAGAAATCAACAAAAGACCTATAAAAACCCCAGATACCTAGAAGCTATGAATACACTCTAAATGACACAGTCTAAATAGTTTTGGAATTACACAACAGGTTTCTAAATTTCTTCCATGTCCAAGTCGGAATTGCAAGGAACCATTTTGAACTGGATGTTACTGAAGACATAAGGAATCTAACGTCCTTTTTTCTCTTTACAAACATACCCAGAAAATTGGCATTTCATGAACATTTGAAATCAAAAACTATTAAAGGGATGAGATAAGATGGTCTATCCAACCGCAGTTAAATAAACTACCTTTACATCAATTACCTCTTTTTAACATGCTATTATCTCCTTAAAATTTGATTCCTAAATGTTAGCACATCAACCTGCATCCTGTAGAATTAAACTTTTCTGTAGATAGAAACAACCAAGATTTCCATGCTTTTAGCTAACTGGGGAGATTTTATTTTATTTTATTTTATTTTATTTTATTTTATTATTTTATTTTATATGTTTTATTTATTTATTTATTTATTTTTATTAATTTTATTTTTTTAAATTTACATCCAAGTTAGTTAGCATATAGTGCAACAATGATTTCAGGAGTAGATTCCTTAATACCCTTTACCCATTTAGCCCATGCCCCCTCCCACAACCCCTCCCGTAACCCTGTTTGTTCTCCATATTTAAGAGTCTTATGTTTTGTCCCCCTCCCTGTTGTTATATTATTTTTGTTTCCCTTCCATTATGCTCATCTGTTTTGTCTCTGAAAATCCTCATATGAGTGAAGTCATATGATTTTTGTCTTTCACTGACTGACTGATGTCACTTAGCATAATACCCTCCAGTTCCATCCATGTAGTTGCAAATGGCAAGATTTCATTCCTTTTGATTGCCGAGTAATAGTCCATTGTATATATATACCACATCTTCTTTATCCATTCATCCAGCGATGGACATTTGGGCTCTTTCCATACTTTGGCTATTGTCGATAGTGCTGCTATGAACATGGGGGTGCATGTGTCCCTTCGAAACAGCACACCTGTATCCTGTGGATAAATGCCTAGTAGTGCAATTGCTGGGTCGTAGGGTAGTTCTGTATTAAGTTTTTTGAGGAGCCTCCATACTGTTTTCCGGAGTGGCTGCACCAGCTTGCATTCCCACCAGCAATGCAAAAGAGATCCTCTTTCTCCGCATCCTCGCCAACATCTGTTGTTGCCTGAGTTGTTAATGTGAGCCATGCTGACAGGTATAAGGTAGTATCTCATTGTGGTTTTGATTTGTATTTCCCTGATGATGAGTGATGCTGAGCATTTTTTCATGTGTCAGCCTAACTGGGGCGATTTTAAACGAAGCTTAAAAATATATGTATGTATGTTCAATAGCATATAAGTGCATACCTACATATTCTAGATCATATATAAAATATAAACATATGAATTTGTCATAGGAGTTTTGAACATGTGATCTACGAGCCTGGGGGCATAATGAACCTCACTGAATGTTCAAATTTTGTAAATATATGTGCATCTCTCTCTACTGCTTTCCTTCAATTCTTGGAGAAATCCGTGAACCCATAACTTTAAAAACCAATTTTAGAGATTAAAGTGCATTTCAATGTTATTCTTTACTCCCCATATTCTCTTCTCTCTAGTGACCTGTTAGGGTCTTAGTCTATTATTGACGTTTTGGATGTCCAAGCAGTGAACATTGCAAAACATTGAGAATAATCCTCTTAGTGCAAAGAATGACCAGATGTGATCACATAACACAGCCCTGCTCGGGACTCTTGATTTGTTTATAATTTAAGTAGCGTTACATCTCTTTACAGAACTGGCTTAGAATAAGCATGGAAACAGCTTTTATGCTGTCTATGAGGCCAAAAAATAAACGCAAGTCTGCACATTTTTTTTTGAAAGCATTCACAATGCTTTATGCACGGCATAAATGTTGGCCAAAAGCCACAGCTAAGCATTGTGTTAAAAAAAAAAAAAAAAAACACTGTACGTTTTTGAGCCAAAAACTGTTTAGGAACCAGCATTTCCCAGTTATTAAATTAGGAATAAAACCGGGAAAAAAATATATCTAGAGTGATGTGCTTTCAGTATTGCCTTTCTACCTGATAGCCGTGACAACTGAAAAAAATCCCAACATAATTGATCAACAGCCTATGTAAACAGTCATGCAGGAATGAAGAGGATACTCCTATTTATATTAACAAGACATTGAGCTCAAGGCGGCTTGGTAAGATGCTGAGAAGTAAAAATAATGAAATCGATGTGTAACAGGAGAAATGATTCTACACACATGTTCTAAATGCTTCTGTTTAGATTAATGTTTTCCTGCAAATAAAACTGGTTATCATCTAGTTCAGGTCCCATAATGTGGCTACAGAGATGAATCTGTAGTAAGCAAGGTATTTGGTCATTCGGGGCCAAGACATGAGAGTCACTCTGGGAAAATGTTAAATGAGCAAAAACACTTTGGCATCTAAGGACTGCACATATAAAAGATTTTGACCAGGGGCGCCTGGGTGGCGCAGTCGGTTAGGCGTCCGACTTCAGCCAGGTCACGATCTCGCGGTCCGTGAGTTCGAGCCCCGCGTCAGGCTCTGGGCTGATGGCTCGGAGCCTGGAGCCTGTTTCAGATTCTGTGTCTCCCTCTCTCTCTGCCCCTCCCCTGTTCATGCTCTGTCTCTCTCTGTCCCAAAAATAAATTAAAAAAAAAAATGTTTAAAAGATTTTGACCAGTGTGACAATGGATAAGGAAGCCTCAAAACAAATCCAAATTTTCAGCGTCTTCAAGGTTTACGTGTCAACGTTATAGATCATGGGAAAAAACATGTACCTTATTTGATAGTCCATTTAGATACACATGGCTCTCCTCTCTCTGAGTAAGCCCTGACAATCACCCTTAATTATGATGCTAACATTCATATTGGAATCCACATCATTCTTGAAAGGTTTAGTAAGATGCATGTGAATAGATACCTCTAACACACATCTTACTCGTTTGCTTTCGGAAGAGGATAGTCTGGGGGCACCTGGGTGACCCAGTCGGTTAAGCGTCCGACTTCGGCTCAGGTCATGATCTCGCGGTCTGTGGGTTTGAGCCCTGCGTCCAGTTCTGCGCTGACAGCTCAGAGCCTGGAGCCTGCTTCGGATTCTGTGTCTCTGTCTCTCTCTGCCTCTCCCTCTCTCTCTCTCTCTCAGAAATAAATAAACACTAAAAAAAAAATTAAAAAAAAAAAAAAAAAGAAGAAGAAGAAGATAGTCTGGAAATGACATCACAACCAAAACATCCTCTTTGGACCCGAAGGTCAAGATTTAATGATGCATTTTTCACACGATGTGCTTTGTTTCGGGGTTCCAGTAAAGGTGTAGTTAATTTATTAATAACTGTATAAATGAATAAAAGTGGAATGTTTGTGGGTCCAGGGAAAAAGACACTTAGAAGGCAGTGTCGCCCTCTCCTGCTGTCTAAAATCGGTCTCAGGAAAATCCAATGGACAGTGTTAGCACTTCTGATGCTTTGTCTTTCCCGACCATCTGTGTGTCATAGAACTAACAAACCCACATTCTCAAGCTGTGTTTTCTAACTTTGTCTGACCCTAAGTACTTCAAGCTGCAGTTTAGGCCCATTTGCTTGTTCCATGCTCTTTTTTTTTTTTTTTTAATGTTTATTTATTTTTGAGAGAGAGAGAGAGCCCGCATGAGAGCAAGGGAGGGGCTGGGGGGGGGGGGGGGAGCAGAGGATTAAAGCAGGCTCCACGCTGACAGCAGAAAGCCCGATGCAGCCTCGAACTCATGGAACCATGAGATCGTGACCTGAGCCGAAGTTGGACGCTTAACTGACTGAGCCACCCAGGAGCCCCAGTTTTTCCATTCTTCAGTGGTGATTCCCAAATGACATAAAAGTAATGCTCTGGTTTCTCTTCAAATCGCATAAATCTTTCGCCTTTTACCAAATGACATAAAAGTACACAGAAGAAAACGGAGGCATTCTGAGAATTGATGTTTGGTGATGATCACCATCATTAAGAAAGAATCACTCCCTTGTAGTGTCACTATTTTTGACTAGTATACAGAAATTGCACAAAGTTCTGCTGGGCCAGGTGGTTCAAGTGAGGTTAGTGGAGAAAAGCAGAGTGTGGCCCGCATAAAACGGGCAATCACTATTCCAATTTGCCTGTCACTTTATGAAAAGAACACTGTGGCTTTTCAAAGTTATTTTCAAGACAACCCAGATCTGAATTTTTATGTGAACACTCCTGATTGCTAAATGTAGACACGAATTCCAAATTTCTTAACTGTTACGCAGGCCTGCAGGCCCGACATGGCAGCTAATGTTTGGCGTGTCTGCGCCCCTGGAAAATGACCTTTTGAAAGCAGTGTCGCATGCTCCCGTGTGAAGTTGGACAAGTGACCTCATCTGTAGGATGGATGGGAAGGCTTTCCCAGCAGTGGGCACTGGGGTCCTTTTCAAGGTGAGCATTCATTGGATTCTGAGTAATAGTCACCCTCCCACGTTCATTATCAGTTCTCAGACAAGGGTGTGGCTTCTGACGTAACCACTGCATTAAGAATGGAGTGTACCTTACTCTACCAAGACCCAGTGTGGTAGCCTTCTGTATTGGATTACACAACGCTGACGGTTTTAAATTTAATATAAAAAGGCAACTTTGCACTTCGAATTATAAAGTCAATTACGACTCACTGTAGAGAAAATAGTAAATACACATAATCAGAGGGAACACTCCTTAAAGCATTCATATAACACGTACCCAGATACAGAGCTTTTGAATCTCTTTCTACAAGTGCATCTTCTTCAGAAAAATGACATCATACCAAATGCACTTTTTTGTAGCCTGCTTTTTTACTGCATATATTTAAGAATACTGATTCTTTTAAAAAGAGATGATGAGATGAATTTCAATTCCCTTTCTCCGACATAAGCACAAATATGCCCAACTTGTCAAGAGCATAGTGTTGAGGATCAAAATAAAACAAAACAAAATGCAAAGCAATTCTCCCCCCCCAAATAACAGCTTTCCTCAAGCCACTCATTGATTTTATATGATAGATTTTTTTTTCAAAATTGTTAACAAATCTAGGATCATTACCCCATAATAATAAAGCTTTAGAAATCTGAGATGAAAATAGATGAAAACACATTCATTATATCAGAAGTGATATGATATAGCTATAAGAACACGATGCCAGAAAATATCGAGCTGTTAGTCTGAAAAATAAATCTGAAACGATGGGGGAAGAAAGGCAGGGAGCTCACTGCCAGCCAATGCGGAAAATTCTATAGTGCTCATGTGACTGGAACAAGAAAAAATAAATTAAGCTCCTATAAATCTATAATAAATGTATTGATGCATTACGTATTGCTATAATGCAGTATATGTTAATAATATAATAAGTCAAATGCCAAGTAGTATTTTGAACTCTCTTCTTTACTGAGTCTCTTCCTAATTTAAATTAATATAAAATTAATTGTAATATTTTTTATTAATTTAGGATCCAGCAGTGTTACACATTTCTGTTCATGTTTTTCTAGAGGATGCTAATTAGTGACATAAATGATCAGCAGACTAATTGATAGCTGAGAAATAAGAAATCAACATTTTGGACGGTTATAGCTTTGTTGAGTTACTCTCTCCATTCCGGGGCCTTTTCTTGGCCCAAAACTCACTATGTCACAAAAACACATACCCGGGAATGGATGAGTTACAAAGCAAATGTGAAGAATACATACACAGTACAGCAAGATGGTGAAATGTTTTTCTCTCTCTGTCAGCAGCTCCAAATAGTAATGCAGACGTTATTTCCAAGCTAGTTCTCTTCTTAGATTCATTTTAAATAAAATTTAAATGTTGCTTTAAAAGCAAAACCTCGTGGAAAAACATCTATCAGTGGATAGAGTATTTTCAACAGAGTCTCAGTCATGTGCACCAATACAGGGTTCCATTACTATAACACAAAAGACAGGAAAAAAAAATTAAAGATGGTGTGTCACTTGCCTTATACTTCTATTCAGAAATGATTAGGCCCATCTGAAGTTGATACAGCTACCCATATTTTCATTTGCTTCCTGTGTACAAGCCACTGATAAATCTCTTTCTTGCTAAGCATCCTGTTCCCCATTTCTGAGATTCAATAAATCACATTTATGAAATCATCTTGTGTTACAGACGCTCCCTTTTCCCAACCCGCATATTCTTATAAAATTTAACAAGAAAATTTTAAAACATCTCGTCAACATTGTTTTTACAGAGCAACTGTTAGTTATAAACAAACTTTTAGGTCTCAAGGAGATTTAAGAGACTTCAAAGAGTTGGTCTAAACCCCCTAAATCCAGGTTGCTCTCATGTGTTTTCTAAAGCATGGTATGTTAAGTTTAATGCTTAAGATTTTTGTAAGTGTTTTGTTATGCCCTGGAAAAAAATTTAAACGGATCTCATCTAAGAAACAGACATTGTTGGAATTTCAATTTTTGTTAGTTCCTTTCTTTTCAAAAGATTAAAAAAAAAAGTAACAGTGCCTACGTTCACTGTTTTCATATAAACGTTTTCAAACTTACTTAAAGAAATAACACATCTCATCAGCCCAAGGCAATGAACATGAACATATTCTGATACATGTTCAAAAAATAATGCCCCACAATCTAGTTTTGCAGATGGCCTTCTTGGTTACTTTCCTTATCGGGAAAGAGGTTGATCTGTTTTCTTTTAGTATATCCTATGGGTCAGTGACAAGAAAAAACAAATAAAGACCATCTTGATAATTATTAGAAGTTTTTGCAAATATTAGCTGCAAGAATCATGCTAACCTGAAATACCCTGTCAACATTCAGTGGTACTTAGTTAGATTTTTTAAATTCTGACTTGAATAATTTATAAAAGTATACATAATGGGGAATATTTATTTTAAGCTAGAAATCATGGCGCATGTTTCTTCCCCTAAGCTTTAGGTGATAACGCGGATCAGGTTTACCCTGGACGGTCTGGATTATTTGGGAAAACAAGAAATCATAACTTTCGAGAGCAGCATTTTTTATTTCACAAGAAAGATTCGGTTAGACCAAATAAATAATTCCTCAGCGTTTCACTGTTGTTTGCACTAATAAGAAAGAACCCTAAGCGACAGTAATTTAATGTTTCTTGTTTTAGTTTACATTTCAAAATTTTTACAACCAAAAGGAACAAAGACAGTTCTTTAAAGGTTCATTTCCTCTAAAATAAAACAACGTGTATTTCTTACCACTGACTGGATACATTCCCCTCAGCTTTGAAACTGGAAAATAAAAGAAGCAAATGTTTGTTCTGTTTGTTATAATGCCAACCCTATCCGTGCAAAGTAACAGAAGATTTAAGACGCATTCATTTGCATCCCTGTTCTGCCCAGTGAGAGGTGAATCTTCCCATTGTATGTACAATATACAGGAAGCGATAAGTGCTCAAACACTGAACAATCAATGTTAACAAAGATAACCTTATTATGAAATTTATTGAGAAATGAATCTTGGCTGTAATTATTCTTTTCTTTGTACTTTCTACATTCAAAATTTTTCCCAAAATGAGTGAAATGGACCTAATAAAAAAAAAAAAAAAAGAAGAAAATTTGAATCATGGTTTCTAAAGTCCCAAGGACTTGTGGCTGCTGAAATACCATCAATTTCTGGCCCAGCTCTGCAACATACAGAGACATTAATGAAAACAAAAAGTCTGAGATCTCCCTCTCTTCAGAGGAAAAAAAATTTAATTGGCATTTAGTTGCTATTTTATAATAATTGCTGCTAAAAGAACGCTGTATTTATAGTGAAACCTGAATTTATTCGGTCTGCCATTACGAAATTAACCTTTTAATAATTTTCTCTTTTTATTTAATACAATTCTTAAACAAGAACCCTTTTGAGCACTTGCATACCAAGTATCGTTAGTTACTAGAGAGTAGCAAGTTTAACGTCTTTTATATGCCCTTCCCCGTTTTGTGTGTGTGTGTGTGTGTGTGTGTGTGTGTGACACACACACACACACACACACACACACACACACACACACACACCCCAAGCAGAGTCATGCAATCTTTGACACTTACTGGACAGTCAGGGTGTTAGTTAGGCGATGACACTTTACCTACGATACTTCAACTCATACAGTTACATGTGGGATACTTTTTACAGTTTTAAACACTCAGAGCCCAGGTTCCTACGGCGGGAAGATTAGTATTTACCCGTTGTTTTGCATTTTCTCTGTATTTTCTTCAAAATCCAGCCTCCATCCATCAATAGAGAGTCTCCAAATGACTTAAAAAAGCACTTTGAAATTCCCAGTGGGAAATACATGTCTATTTTCCACTCATTACCTATTCTCCAGAACATGAGCCTTGACAACCTATACAGCAAAGTAGCCCAAGATGTTTAATTGTCCGGATTTTAATAGTAACTAGCATTCTTATAGTGCGAGAAGACAAGAGAAGGTGGTAAGTACCCTTGGAGTGAAATGCAAATCACATAACTAGATTGCCAAACACCATGCTAAATTTTTCCTTACCTCTTATATAGACCTAACAGATGTCTTGACTGTACAATGCATTTATTGTATCACTTACTGTCTCCTTTATTCACTTACTTAAGAAAATTTTCAGGGGCCCCTGGGTGGCTCAGTCCGTAAAGCATCCGACTTCAGTTCAGGTCATGATCTTGCGGTCCATGAGTTCCAGCCACGCGTCAGGCTCTGTGCTGACAGCTCGGAGCCAGGAGCCCGGTTCGGATTCTGTGTCCCCCTCTCTCTCTGCCCCTCCTCCACCTGTGCTAGGTTTCTCTCTCTCTCAAAAATGAATAAACATAAAAAAATTTTTGTTAAGAAAAATTTCAGAAAATCATTCTTCAGTGAAGAACCCTATGCCTAGGACACATCAAATAGTTTAAACAATTCTCCATCTCACTGAAGCACCTTCCTACAGTATTTAGCACCCAAATATTTTTTGTTCTGGTCAGGAGCACGGATGAAATGCAACTTTCCAAACTTCAGGGGAATGTTTGCTTGGCCGGATCTCTTTTGAAATGCTAGAGCAGGGGCGCCTGGGTGGCTCAGTCGGTTAAACGGTTAAGCGTCAGACTTCGGCTCAGGTCACGATCTCACAGTTCGTGAGTTCGAGCCCCGCGTCGGGCTCTGTGCTGACGGCTCAGAGCCTGGAGCCTGCTTCACATTCTGTGTCTCCCTCTCTCTCTCTGCCCCTTCCCTGCTCATGCTGTGTCTTTCTCTGTCTCAAAAATAAATAAACATTAAAAAATAAATAAATAAAAATTTTAAAAAATGAAATGCTAGAGCAGGAAAAGGGAGTCAAAAGCTCTGGCGGATGAGATGTCAACTGAGCGGAGTGTCTTCCTCTGAACTCCATACCTCAGGAGTTCATGCTGCCGTGTCTAAAACCACATTCTCAGATCACTAACGCTCACCCAATTCCCAAGCCACTTCTTCCCTCTACAAATTTTTCAAAAGGGTCTCCAAGGTCAAGGATCGAGCTGATGCATGAATTTAAAACATAGATCCATTTCCTCAAAATGACACAGAAGTTTGGAAAGCCCTGAAGTCCTGTTGAATCTCACTGCACTAACTCTCAACTTCACACAGGTCAGGAAAGTCTGCATTTTTTTTTTTTTTTCAAATAAAATGTAATCCTGGACCGGGGCAGCTGAGGCGACTATAAAAGAGTCAGTGGCATTTTTAGGAGGCTCGTGATTCTAACTCTACTGCCATAGCTGAACCTGAATAACTGGAATCGATCTCTTTGAAAATTTCCTCTTGCAAATCGAAGGAGCTCTACTTTATTTCCTTTGAAACACGTACCTTGAGATTTTTACAAAGGTGTTGCTGATACTGCCAAAGTGGCCTTTCTTTTCTGGAATTTTCTACAGCTATTAACTATGTGGTAACAGCCACCAGGTCTGTCATCCACTCTGTACAATGTAAACCTTAATCAGTCGGAATGAAGCTCAGTTGTATGGTTTCTCAACAGAATCGACTGCATTTCAAAGATAGTAAATCGTTGTCTGTGTGCTACGGAGGATGTGCCATGCCACCTGTGAGCTCCAAAGTCTCAGGTATTTTAGGAGGTGCTAGGCGAATCTGCATAATAAATCTGGTAATAACTACTATCTTAAGAGACTTTAATATTTATGTCTGGGAGTCCTACTTAAGTACGTTAGACAGGTTCAATCTCTCACAAACGATGCCACAATTCAAAAAGGCCCAGTCTTGAGCAATAGTTTATCTATTTTCCTGGAAAGAAGGTAAATCCTTAGCTGCATTAAAAAAAAAAAAAGGAATAGAAGAAACTCGCCAATGTCAAAATATCAGCACTATGCTGACAGGCAATCAGTTAATATGTGTGGAGCGAACATATGACCCGTTTTTGCAGAGAACATTTACAAGTGCTAACAGCTGTCCATTCTGCCTCATATCATGCCGTCTGTTCTCCTGGGCGTTCTACTTCGCAAGCAATACATGTCGTAGAATACAGTTGGAGCCAGGCTCGTCACACCTGCATGACAGAACACCACAAGTGTTCTCCCTGTGCCTTAAAAAATGCAAATGAGCCTGACGTTATAGAAATCAAATGCCTAGTGAGGGAACCAAACACGACAAGGCTAAAGAACTTCTGTGGACCACACGGAAGAGAACACTTTGTAGCACATAAAATGAATATCCCGGGGAATGTAGGAATTACAACAGCAAGCAAGCTGCCAAGATATTAGGGCTAGCATAATCGACAAAAGAAGAAAAAAAAAGCATCCAAATGGCACCACGTGGAAAGTCCATAGGCAAATACAGCTGGTTCCCAATACTGCACTTGAAAATAGGTGACATTGGCTAACTGTATGAATTTGCTTATCTGCAAACAGAACACCCCGTTGTTTTCCAGGACCCTTTCTTCTAACTGGCTCAAATGAACAGACAAATTAAAGAAATCTTTACTCCTATAGTGCTTCTTAGAGATGAACTGTATGCACATATCAGGGGACATAGTTCACAGCGTGGCAAATGGGGAGAAAAGCTTGGGTTAGAATTTTATTTTCTTCAAGGTGAAGAGCAAATTTTCATAGTATCACAAGGACATACATGTCCAGCAGGGCTTGGCCCTATCTATACAAGCAAAGCAGAGTAGAGCATAAAATACTTGTATCCAAGTGTCCATAACAGTATTATTTATAGTAATCAAAAAAAGGCAGGGTGCCCTGGGTAGCTCGGTGGGTTAAGTGTCTGACTTCAGCTCAGATCATGATCTCACACTCTGTGAGTTCGAGCCCCGCATTGGGCTCTGTGCTGACAACTCAGAGCCTGGAACCTGCTTCGGATTCCGTGCCTCCCTCTGTCTCTACCCCTCCCCTGCTTGCTCTCTCTCTCTCTCTCTCTCAAAGATAAATAAACATTAAAAAAATAAAAATTAAAAAAAAGGGAAACAACCCAAAAGTGCATCAACTATAAATTGATAAACAAATTCTGTGCATCCATAAAATGGCATATTATTCAGCTACAAATAGGAATGAATTGCTGATACATACCACAACATGGGTTTCAAAGACGTCATCTAAATAAAAGAAGCCAGTCACAAAAGATCACATAGTATATGATTCTATTTATGTGAAATGTCCCAAATAGGCAAATCTATAAAGACAAAGCATGTTCATGGTTGTCAGGAGCTGGTGTGGGAAGGAGAGGTGGGGGGGGGGGGGGGGGGGGAGCTGGGGGATGTGTCTCCGTAGTAGGGGGAGGGGATGAAAATATTTTAGGTTAGATTGTAGTAATATTGGCACAATCCTGTGAATATACTATAGTACCTTAAATTGTATACTCTAAATGGGTTAATTATTTATCTTTTATTTATTTGAGAGGAGGGAGGGCACAGAGACAGAGAGACAGAGAGAGAGAGAGAGAGAGAGAGAGAGAGGGAGAGAATCCCAAGCAGGCTCCATTCTCAGCTAGGAGCCCAACTCAGGGCTGTATCCCATGACACTGGGATCATGACCCGAGCCGAAATTAAGAGCCTGGCACTCAACTGACTGAGCCACCAAGGTGCCCCTAGATGACTGAATTGTATGGTATGCGAATTATATCTCAATAAAGCTGTTTTTCAGAAAGCAGAAACGAGGTTTGAAGAATTATCTGGACTTAGATTTATCTGGAAGCACAATTATTTACTTGCTTTTGCACACAAATTAAGTTCACTAGAAAATTGCTTGTCAGTGCTACTTTTTTTGATAATGTAATTCCTATATTTCAAACTATTTTTAAGGCCTTTTTAAATCTCTTCTTTGAGAAGAATCTTAGAAAGTTACAAAGCACAACATCATTTTAAGATGTTCCATCAGGGGCACCTGGGTGGCTCAGTAGGTCAAGTGTCTGACTTCGGCTCAGGTCATGATCTCAGGTTCATGGGTTCGAGCCCCACATTGGGCTCTGTGCTGACAGCTCAGAGCCTGGAGCCCGCTTCGGATTCTGTGTCTCCCTCTCTCTCTCCCCCTCCCCTGGCTCACACTCTGTCTCTCTCTCCCTCTCAAAAATAAATAAACATTAGGGGTGCCTGGGTGGCTCAGTTGATTGGGCGTCCGTCTTTGCCTCAGGTCATGATCTCATGGTTTGTGGGTTCGAGCCCCATGTCAGGCTCTGTGCTGACAGCTCAGAGCCCGGAGCCTGCTTCGGATTCTGTGTCTCCTTGTCTCTCTGCCCCTCCCCTTCTCATGCTTTGTCTCTCTCCGTCTCTCAAAAATAAATAAATGTTAAAAAATTAAAAATTAAAAAATAAATAAGCATTAAAAAAAAGAAAAAAGAAGTTCCATCAAAGGCGGAAAATCAAAACTGATACAGTCATCACAACTGGCATTATTGTTTTTATCTTAATCTTTTATTCTGCATTACTTTGTTGTTGCCATTTTTCTGTTCTAATACTACAATCATTTGATTTGCCCAAAAAAGCTTTGTTTTCATGCTTGTCAGCATTAACCTGAAGCTAATAATTTTCCTTGGGCGTTGTCAAAAAATGACTTATTTTCAGGTTGATAATACCAAAAACAACACTGTTATGCTCTGTCACCCAGCAAAATACTCTGGCGTGAGAACAGAAAACTCGATTGGTTAACTGAGTTTGCACACTTTAATTGCGAAATAAATCCCGTAATGGGCAATGGGGAAATTTAATTTGGGAATCCTGAGAAACTCCCTCCTGCCCCAGTCCCTCCCTCCTGCTCTCTGAAAGGTTCACGGAACAGCAATTAGAACGTAGACATTCAGCTTTAATTTGTAGAGTATTTCATATGTTGTCCTTGGTATTCTCCTTAAAATCATCCTAGCTTTACTAGAACCTAGAAGATGCTGTTTTAAGTTACAATTCTCACATGCGGATATTTTCTGCCATTTCTTTTTGGCAGAGGAACAAACTGGAAAACCTTATAAACAAGAAATAGCTCAAGTAACAAAAATTATATGTCACCCTTGGCTCCACTAAGAGCTCCAAATCTGAAAAATGGTAATTTTTACCCACAGGAAGACCTTACTAACTCCTAGCATATATCTGTACCTGATCTTTAACCACCATTTAAACTCCATCTCTGACCTACAAAGCAGGCAAGCTCTCCAGAAGTGACTTACAAAATGCGGAAACTCTATGCTCAACTTGTTCCACAAGTCCTTGACCGTAAAAGTGATACCATAGTAGAAAAACATGAAGCATCATGGATCTTGACTGAAAATTCGCACCTCCTGTCAGCTGAGCTCATCTCAAGATGTCCTAGGTGACAGGAAATTTGGAGTAAAGACTTTTGCACAGACTTCCCTCTCTTGGATCAGCCAAACTGAGTTCTGTGAGCATTTGAAACTCTGGTCAGCAGCACAAAGGCAGGGCCAAGCAGAAAACTCCAGAGCGATCTATGCCTTCTCTTGGAAAGACAATTTTCAGGTGACTTTTCAAATACAAGAATCTGAAAGTATCCACTATCTCTCCAACAAACTTCTATGTTTAGAAATTTAAATACAGCGTATACTTTCTTTTCAGTATTTTGTAATGCTTAAGAGTTTTACACACTAATCATAAGCATGCCAGATAATTTGTAAAGAGTAACATTCAAAGAGGATGGGATACATAAAATTGCATAAGAAAAGTCTTCAACAGTCAAAAATATTTTATTATTGGACCACCTAGTTTTGCTGTTGTGAAAAGAAATAGTGTAATAATGTTTATTTGTGCGAATAAAACCCACTCAACCTTCTTGCAAATGCTTAGGAAAAGAAGTTCATCTCCCCTTATATTTATCATTTGTCTCAATATCCTGGCCATCTACATTCATATCATATGGATTCTTTATGAGGGATTCATCTTACTTATGAAATGTACGTGATATCTGCAAATAAGTCCATCACAAAATTGTTACCTGCTAAACCTTTCTAGTTTATTTAGTCCGCCCAAACAAAACTTTGCTGCTTTCCTGAGGTTTTGCTGTTGTGTTTGTTTTTTACTTCAATAGCTGCTTTGGAAGCAAACAGAACAATCCAGTTTTACTTTAGATATTTTGAGGTTTGCTTGAAGACCTGCTAGGTCCTTTCACAAAAGCTACCTGTCGACCGACCAATCTTGGCCTCTGGTTAATTGTCTCACAGAGGCCTGTGCACGGAGCAGAGAAGGACAGAGGCGCGGAAGCAACGTGTAAAATAGCAATCATCGAGTCTATTAAAGTGGTTCCAAATCGTCCAGCTCAGCACTCAGGATTCACAATAATTCCCGGCGTTAGCGCTCGCTAAGCGACAAGTTGATGGGGCAGAAGCCCGGAGGAAAATGACCCTGGAAGCGGAGTGTTGGTTTTACACCCGCTGGGTATCTGTTACAAGTGAATTTCCTCTGGCGCCAGCAGGTATTTTGAGCAGGCATCCAGAGGGGTCCCAGAGGGGAAGGATGGAAATGGGGGAGATGGAACTCTACGTTTGGGGATCAAAGCTTTAAAGGTCCCAGAGGAAATCGGTAGGATCCGATGGATTGCCCCAAAGTCTTCAAGAGGGACGCGGAAGGTATTTCGAATTTCTGCCGCTTACAGCTGCAGGGCGAGGGGGTGGGGAGGTAGGGAGTAAACAAAATCCCAGAGGGGAGATGTTCCCACCAAGGCAAGGAGGTAAAAATTCCAGACAAACCCACAAAAAAAGATGAGAGGCTTTTCCCTCGCTTTTTGCCCTAGGGACCCCGACGACGACTCCAGCGGGCGGACCATGCCAGCGTTCTGGGGCTGGGCTTCGACCGCTCGCAGTGGCCGGAGTCGCAGGCTGAGGTTGCGGGATCGGGCCTGGGCGAGGCCGTGCGCCCAGAGGCCGGGCACAGCTCTCCCCGGAGGTCTAGGAGGCTCAGCCATTAAAGCCCGGCTGCCCGCTGACGCGCTCAGTAAAAGTGACTGCGATTTATTTGCATTAGTCACTATAAAGGTCTAGGGAGACAGCTATTTATCCGATGCGGGACCTTGACAAATTGACTGGGCAGTGCAACAGAGGACAGTCCCCCTGACCCCGGGCCGTGCTGGGGCGGAAAGCAGGACCCTCCCACCTGCTCCCGACCTGAAGGGTGCGCGCGGCCGCGGAGAGGCGCGTCTCCACCTGCAGACGCACTGCGGACCCCTTGGCAGCCCAGGTGCCCTCTCCGGGCTCCCGGGTTCCGGCTGCCGCCTCCAGGCCAGTGGAGGGGCGGGGGGTGGGGGTGGGGGTAGATTTCCACTCACTCTCCAGCCGCACCTTCCCCCCAGGTTCGGAGAAGGTCACCAAATCTGAGATCTGGTGAGGTTGCCCTGCAGGTGACCCAGTCCTGAGCCCACGCTGGAGGGTCCATCCTGGTAAAAATCGTTTGGTCTGGCAGCATCCGGGTCATATATCAGTGAGGTCGTTTAGAAGTCTTTAGGGTTTCTTTCTTTTCTTTTCTTTCTTTCTTTCTTTCTTTCTTTCTTTCTTTCTGAGCACCGACAAATGATTTGAACCTGAAATTCAATTCCGCTTAATATGGAATAGGACCATGTAATTGTAGTTCTTAATTGAAGATAACTTTGATCCTGGCGTCACCAATTCCACCCACAACTCTTGCTTTTACAGCTACACCTAACGATAAAAGAACGAGCCAGGGTCCAATACGTCTTCCTACATTTCTGAACTTAATGTATTTCTTAGAATTTACTTCTGTCGTTAATACGTAAAGTTCTACATTAAAGTCCTTGAAAAAACAAAGACGTCTGTGCTAAATATCGACCAACAAAGATAGATAAATTTCTAACGTGAAATTCAATTAAAAGGAAGCGTTTCTCAACAGCATATGCTTTTAAGGTGATTTTTTTGTTGTTGCATCAGCTTTAAGGACAATGCTACATTATCAGGTAGTGCAAAGATCGAAGGCTAAACACCTAAAATAGGCAACTCTGAACGGAAACGGGGACTATTGGTTGCAAGTAAACCTAATCACTTTGCTTTCAGGATCTGAAATAACACTTCTTGGACAATCTCTTAAAAAAAAAAATCTGCATCAAGCAGTGATGTTAATTTCCTTCATTGTATGCCTTTATGTTGGTTAAAGACCTAAGACTGGGAGAATAATTTGAATAAATTCTTTCTTATTCAGTAAAAGAAATCGGATCCCTTCAGTTAAAAAGATGAAAGTTCAGTGCATCCAGAAGATGAGGGTTTTAGCCCTTTTGATGGAGACTATTTGAACCTGAAAATTTTGCGTAGCGATCTATCTTGCGAAAAGTCAGGGCGAGATAAAGTGTAATCTGGCTCTGATTTCTGCTGGAAAGAAAACATTGAAATGACTGCTCATTTATCACTACTCTACCCTCCCCCTCTTCCACCTTGGTTTAACTGACAATGTAACACCGAGCTGTTTAGGTCTTCTCTGGACTGTTGGAAATGAAACCAATTCCTGTGAAAGAGAGTTCTAAGTTATCAGGTTTATTAGGTAAAGAAATCCTAAGGAGAAAGTATAGGAAGCAAATAGATAAAACTTTACCACCAGCAAGAATACCGGAGAACAGGCTAAAGTCTGTGATGACTCATCAGGTTTTTCTTCTTCCCCCAGGGCTTGGTGAATTTGCATATGTAGTTTCCCTGACTAATTGCAGCTACTTAGGAGTTCATCAGTTAAGATACTATTTGTGACACTATTCCTAAACTGATTGTAAGAATACCTACTCTACTCTGGGAACTATGAAAATTAAAATGATCGGATCATTTTTTTCTAATCCAGATAGTTATTTTAGCCAAAGAAACTCAACAGTCATTTCTTTTAATGAATGCCTATACTCACACAAAAAAATTCAGTAGCCATGTATAATAACATCCAATCTCAGTAGCAATCATTTATATAATATTAGAACAATAATCAGATACCTTTTCCAATGGTCTAATTAGTTAATATTTCTTAACATAGTAATACCCAATTTTAACAAGAATCCAGTGAGAAAGCTGCTTCTAAATACTGCTTGAGAATGCACAAATTAGAACTATCTAAGAATGTCCAAAATTATTATTTAAAAAACTCTAAAATGCATATGCCCTTTCACCTAGCAATTCTGAGAATTTATTCACCAGAATAAATTAGGGATGGGCACAAAGATTTTGCTTAAGGAATATTCACAAAAACAAAAAACTGGAAACAAATATATATGACATGAAAAATGAGTTTGCCATTCAATTATGTCGCAGAAGAACATTTAATGCTATCCAAAGATATTTATAATGTGCAAGATGTCAAAAGGGATTATTATAAAATCTAATTCCATTTTTCTAAAAAATGTACTCATAGAAAAGATTTAGGAAGATATAAATATGAAGGCGGTTTATCACAGGATAGTGGTATCTGACTTTTTGTTTAAAAGCTTTATATGATGGAAAGTAAGTATTTTATGTCTTCCATCCATGTTGATATGTAAGTTGTTGGCTTGCAAAATTCTTAATAGATTAACGACATGAGCCCTCGGTCCATCATATATTTCCAAATATTTTTTTCTATTTGAAATCTATCTTTTCATTTTGTTTATATTTAAAATATGTATATAAGCACATTTATCAATCTTTCCTTTTATAGCTTTCAGGTTTTATGTTTGCCTGGAAAGACCCCTTCCCCCCCCACACACATATGAATACACACTAAAGTTAAATAGTTTTAAAAATTCTTCACTTTTCTTCTAGTAGTTTTATAGCTTTAATTTTTTCACTTTTAAGTCTTTAGACAATTTTAGAATGGATTTGGGTTCAAACAGTGAAATAAGGATACAGCTCATTTGTATTAAGAAGTATATTTTTCTATTGATCTGAATACCATTCTTTTCAGAATTTACATTTTCAGTTATATTTGGATTTCTGGGCACTTTATATCATTCTAGTAATGTGTATGTTTACTTAGGTGTCAATGCACAATTATTTAAATTAACATAAATTTATGATATTTTAATATAGGACATCGTTGTTCCTTTATTAGTTTATTACTAATCTTCTTTGGCAATATAAGATCTAGCTTATCTAATTTTGAAACAAATTCTGTGTATTTGTATTGATGTTACCTTAAATTGTTAATTAAATAGGGAAAGTTGATGTCTTCAAAATACCAAGTATTCACACTGAAAACAATGTATGTTTTTACAGTGGATTTTTTTCCCACTTCTTAAAAATGTTTCTCGGGGAGTTTTATACTGCTCAGGAGGAATAATATTCTCCTGGTTAGGAGTATAGGCTCTCAAATTTTCAGATCTTGAGTAACACAAACACTCTGTGCCTCCATTTTCTCACACGTAAAACACAAATAGTAATAGCACTTGCCTCAGAGAGTTGAAATAAGAATTAAATGAGAAGCTCCCTTCAGAGCGCTGAAAACAGCATCTGGCAATCATAAATGCTCAACAGATAATTCCTATCACTCAGTATTAAACAAAGCTTTTTAAATTTTTTCCTAAGTACTTATTTTTTTCATTTTTTTAACTCTTTGTTTTTGAGAGAGAGAGAAAGAGAATGAGTGGGGGAGGGGCAGAGAGAGAGGGAGACAGAATCTGAAGCAGACTCCAGGCTCTGAGTTGTCAGCACAGAGCCTGATGCGGGGCTTGAACCCATGAACTATGAGATCTTGACCTGAGCTGAGGTCTGAGGCCTAACTGACTGAGCCACCCAGGCACCCCTATTTTTTTCCTAAGTATTTAATCCTTTGTTGTTGTTATTGTACAGGGAACCTTTCATCCTTTTTATTTCCTAGTTGGTTGTTACGTGTATTAAGAAGATTGTTATTTTAGTACGTCAATTTACAAACTTCCGTCTTTATTAGTTCCTTTATTTTTGCTATAGCTTTTCAAGTGGTTCTCTTCAAATATCCAGGTATATAATTTTATCATCTGAAAACAATTATAAATGGTCCTTCTCCTATGCAGTTTAACTAACTCATTTCTTTCTGTTGTTTAATTGTCCTGGCTAAGACTTCTAGAACCATAATAAATAATAATAGAAATAATAGAGGGGTTTTTGCCCTTGACTTCAATGAGAATGTGTCTAGTGTTTCGCCATATGTTTTTGTCACATTATAGATATTTCTATTTAATTATAGAATAATAAGGTTTTTTAAATGAGTGGTTGTTAAATTTTTTCAAATACCTTTAGCATGTACCAATATACCTATGTGGTTTTTTTCTGTGATCTACTAACAAAATGAATATATTATAAAATATGAATGAGGGGCGCCTGGGTGGCGCAGTCGGTTAAGCGTCCGACTTCAGCCAGGTCACGATCTCGCGGTCTGTGAGTTCGAGCCCCGCGTCGGGCTCTGGGCTGATGGCTCAGAGCCTGGAGCCTGTTTCCGATTCTGTGTCTCCCTCTCTCTCTGCCCCTCCCCCGTTCATGCTCTGTCTCTCTCTGTCCCCAAAAAAATAAATAAACGTTGAAAAAAAAAATCTTTAAAAAATAAAAAATAAAATAAAACATGAATGAATATATAACAGATTTCCTAATATTAAACATCATTGTATTCATACGTAGAAAAGTGTATGAGTACACTTATATATATCATATTTGTCTGTTCATATCCTGCTTAGTTCTTTTTATTCATATTTTGGCTGGGTGTTAGCAAAGATTTGATAAAAATGGACTTAAGTTTTCGGATATAGTGAATGGTTGTTACACGTTCAGGTACACCATAATTTTTAAAATTTGATATCAATATTAAATTTGATTCATAAAAATCATTTTGAAACTTTCTTTTCTCTCTATCCTCTGAAACTGTTCAGGTAACAATGGAGCTATGTGTTCCTTAGAGATTATAGAATTCCATGATTAAAAAAAAAAAAACCATCTAGCCTTGTTCCCTTTGTGGTAGGGAGTGTGTTGGCAAGTCTTGACAATTTTCCAAGTTCTTCTAAGAACTTTTAGATTTTTGTTTCTTCTGGTTTGAGTTTTACTCTATTTTTTACAAAGTCATCAGTGTTTTTTCTACAGGTGAGCACAGTGATATGTTTAAATTATTTTGATTCTCTGGTTATTTGTGGCCATTTTCCCTTTCTCGCTTAAAGCCTACCTCAACATGGAAGAAAAATACTTACATTTATATTGTTTCGCTCTCATTTATGGGTCTAATGGCAGTTTTGGGGAAAAAAAAAGAACCAAATGCAAAAGAACCTCATGCAAACAGCCATGAGTTGCTGAATTCTTTTTATGTGCCGTGCTCTGCGAAGCAGATTTCACATGTATTATCCCTTTTAATCCTCACAACAGACTCTTCCTTCGACTTTCCAGATGGAGAAGTTGAAGCCCAGAGGAATCAAGTAAGTTTTCCAGTAACAAGGAGCAGAGAGGCATGTCTCCAACATTGGCAGTCTGACTCCAAAGCTCATCCCGTTAAGCCTTCTACCACAGCACCTTCCCAGCTACCACATTAGCCCTGCCAAGGGAACTTACAACACACCATTACTAACATCACGGTGCAGGAAATTCTCTAGAAAGACCATTTTTGTCTCCATTGGAAGTCACAGTAAGTTCTCATAATAGCAAGCCACGAGAAAAGGCATGAAAGATGCTACTGCTTCTTTGCATACTTGAAACACCACATCAGTCTATGTACCACTCTCGGATCTACCCCCCACCAAACACTAGTATTGGCCTTTACTATAAAAGCAATGAGGGGGCACCTGGGTGGCCCAGTTGGTTGAACGTCCAACGTCCGCGCTCAGATCACGATCTCGCGGCTGAAACCGCAGAGCCTGCTTTGGATCCTCTGTCCCTCCCTCCCTCTGCCCCTCCCCCTCTTGCACTCTCAAACAAATAAATAAATTTGTTTACAAGTAAATAAAAACAGAAGCAATGACTGGCTCCTGGGTGGCTCAGTCACCGAGCCTCCAACTCTCGATTTTGGCTCAGGTCGTGATCCCGGGGTCCTGGAATAGAGTCCCGCATGGGCTGAGCATGGAGTTCTCTCTCTCTCTCCCTCTCCCCCTCCCCCCAGTTCTCCTTCTAAAATAAATAAAAGGAAAAAAGAAATGTAAGGCACCGAAAAGGCAAGGGTTTTAAACAAAGAAATGAATTGATTAGATCTGTGTTTTCAAAGATCGCTCTGGCTGTGTCATGAAAATACATACAGGTAGGCAAGAAAGGGCGTGAGCAAACCACTTGGAACAAATCCAGTTATGGTTATCAAGGTGAGTGGTGGTGGTAGCTTGAACCCTGATGTTGACTGGAAGGTGGAGGAAGTGGATGGATCCCACTGATTTTTAGGAGATAAAGCTGATAGCACGTGATGCTCGATTCTTCCACATGGAAGGTAAAAGGGAAAGAGGTGTCAAGAATCAGCCCTGGGTTCCTGGCTTCTGCAGTTGTTGCCGGTTCCAAGGAGAATGAGGCTTGCTTGCTCTGAGTCCATGGCTTGGAAACAAAGGTGCCCCGAGAACAAGAGTCTCTCAATTTTGACACTCGTGAAAGTATGAACATAAGAAGTAATACACAGATCTATGCGATCAATATAGGTATATATACATGTTGCAAAGACACCAAATTCTGTCCCTAAAATAGTTTGAGCAACTATGAACGGGTGAGTCCTCAAGAACCCACCTCAGAGAAAACGCCATTTCCTCCAACAAGGAAAGCCATTCAGAAGTGTCCGCACCGAGAAATATTTTTATTAGAAATGGGTCATTAGGCAGCAGTGTGAGGCAGGAGAGAAATATCAGTCAGAAAAAGATGGCTTCCATCAGCTTCTCCCTGCTTCTTGAATGAACTTAGCCAGATAATCACTGTATTAGTTTTATATCTGTAAAAAGAGGCAATAATAGCTACCTAGAAACATTCCTAGAGGGATTAAATGTGATGACATAGGTCAAGAGCTCAACCTACCCGGTATAAAGATTTCCCTGGGAATCGGAGATTTTCCAAATGACCACATTTGCTTTCAATAAACAAGTAACCCCTGCAAGCAAACCAGCCAGTTCTTCACACTTTGGTGCGAATTATTTACTGTCTTTTAAATAAAAATAATATTTTTGGAGGCTAATGTTGATGAAATGAGTTTGTAATCATAATTGCTTCATATCCAATACAAAAAAGTTATAACAAAGGAGTATATAAACCTGTATATATATAATGTATATGATTTCTATGAAATTACCAAATACATTGAAGAAACGTAAAATATAATTTTGTCACAGTGAAATTTGGCATTTAAAAAGGCACAGGACACAGATTTTTCAAATGTATTCATTCCTTTGCTTCTAACTTCTTTGAATGTTATATGGCAAAAAGGCAGTCTTATATCTGTAAAACAAAGCTTAGCAGTTTCCTGAAAAGTATAACAATGATACAGATTTAATTATATATATATGTAACTAATTATAATTACAATACAAATCTTAAGAATGGCTGAAGTATTTTAGTCATCTTGAGTTGGTGTTTTAGTCATTGTTTGTTAAAATACGTAAATTAATACCACGGGCTTTATAATTATTTTGTCATATAGAGGTTTTCACGGTACATGGGTTTGTTCAAACAAGTAGGATTGAGACTGATCACTTACAATTCATTAAAAGTTCACATCTCACACACTATGATGATTAATTTCTTTAGAAACTTTACATTAGGTCAAGAACATATCTAAATAATCAGAGAAATAATATGTTTTACCTAGAAGGAATGGAAGAGAAAGAACCTTAACCTGGAGCATTCAAGAAACACAAAGCAGATGTGGTACCTGGCGGGCTTAGTCTGTTAGGTGGCCAACTCTTGATTTCAGCTCAGGTCCATGATCTCGCTGTGCGGTTCAAGGGTTCAAGCCCCACATTGGCCTCTGTGCTAACAGTGCAGAGTCTGCTTGGGATTGTCTCTCTCTCTCCCTCTCTCTCAGACTCTCCTCTCTCTGTCTCTCTCTCAAAAATAAATAAACATTAAAAAAAGAAACACAAAGTAGAGTATGTAAAGTAAGAGTTAATACTTATTGAGCACTTGGGTTGTGCTAGTGTGTGTGTGTGTGTGTGTGATGTCACGTTCTCTTCATAACAGTCCTATCAAGCTAAAAGAGATGAATCGCCCAAGCTCATAGAGCCAGAGAGAAGCAGAAGTGGAACGACCTGTCCTTCTGGCTCCAAACTTGACTGTGCTTGTCTGCCCCTCACAGGTACCCATTTCTCTCCAGGATTCAGTTCACTGAAAGAAAAGAAGGGCCACGAGAAACTCAAGATCCTTTTTGCTTAAAACCCATTTTGCCGTCAAACAAACTCATTTTTTTATTTGAAGCACACATGTTTAAAAAAACTTTTTTTAATGTTTATTTATTTTTGAGAGACAGAGAGAGCTACAGTGTGAGCACGGGAGGGGCAGAGAGAGAGGGAGACACAGAATCCGATGCAGGCTCCGGGCTCGGAGCTGTCAGCACAGAGCCCGTCGTGGGGCACGAACTCACAAACCACGAGATCATGACCTGAGCCGAAGCTGGATGCTCAACCGATTGAGCCACCCAGGCTCCCCTTGAAGCACACATTTAAATCTATAAAATAGTTTGTCAGAGAAATGTCTGAATTCAAAACATGTGTGAGGAGTGCCTAGCTGACTTAGTCAGTAGAGCACATGACTCTTGATCGTGTCATGAGTTCAAGCCCCACATTGGGCATAGAGCTTACTAAAAAATAATAATAATAAAATAGTGCTGGGGCATCTGGGTGGCTCAGTTGGTTAAGTGTCCAACTTCAGCTCAGGTCATGATCTCACAGTCTGTGAGTTCAAGTCCCGCATCAGGCTCTGTGCTGACAGCTCAGAGCCTGGAGCCTGCTTCGGGTTCTGTGTCTCCCTCTCTCTCTGCCCTTCCCCCACTCACATTCTGTCTCTCTCTGTCTCTCAAAAATAAATAAACATTAAAAAAAACTGAGCTCACTTCAGCAGCACATATATTAAAATTGGCACGGCACAGAGAAGATTAGCATGGCCCCAGTGCAAATATGACACGCAAATTTGTGAAGCTTTTTATATTGAAAGAAATAAAATAAAATGTGTGCAAAACCTGTGTGACATGAAAGGAGAAAAAAAGGCCATCTAACCTTGGCACCTGCCGATTTGCAATTTGCAAGCGCAGTCCACTGTCCCAAACCCTGTGCTGTGGCTAACTAAGCATCTAGAATTCCAACCCGATGAGTCAGAGGGAGATGAAAATGCACAAGAGGCAAGTAGTGATAAAGTCGACAGGCCATTGTCTGTTACTTGACACGTGGAAATAAACATTTGCCAAATGGAAAAAGGAACTGCGGGTGGACAGCTGGCATGGGTCGTTGTGCACATTTATAGCATTATTTTTTATATTTAAGGAGAGTCCTGCTTGGACAGGAACAACCCCTGTTGTTTGTACTTTGCATATTAGTCAGTTTCCTGAGTTTATTAATTACATTCTTTTATTAAGACAAACATTATTATACAACCAATGAAAGCCAATGATGTAACAAAAAAATTTTCAAGCATTTCAGTAATGATTTCAAATTAACTTAATCAAAATTCTCACATTGAATCGAAATCCCAAATAATAAATTGGATATATTTCAATGCTTCAAACAATTGACACAAATGATCGCAATAATTATTACAACTTCCTACTTAAATGGATTAAAAAGTACTCATACCTTGAATTTAAATTTGTTTCTTCATTATCTCTATCTTTATTCTTGTTTTCTTTTTTTCTTTTAATGTTTTATTTATTTTTGAGAGAGAGAGAGAGTACAAGCAGGGGAGGGGCAGAGAGAGAGAGGGAGACACAGAATCCGAAGCGGGCTCCAGGCTCTGAGCTGTCAGCACAGAGCCCGACGTGGGGCTTGAACCTATGAACCACAAGATCATGACCTGAGCTGAAGTCAGATGTTTAACCGACTGAGCCACCCAGGCGCCCCTATTCTCGTTTTCAAGATAATTTTCCAGGTTCTAGACAGACAATATTCAAACTTTTTGACAACTAGTGTCATTCGTAAATAAAAACTGGATGCCTGTAGTACTCGAGCAAGCTCCTAAACTCCCCCTTCTTCCTACCCCTCCTGTTACCCCAGGCATAAACCGCTCAGTAGCTAAATCAGGAGAGATCAGCAGAAGAGCAAAGGAGGCTTGAGGAGGTACATCGCAGAGTTGGAACATTTACCCACCTGAATGGAAGTATGTCAATTTTAACCTTTGGTGTAATCACTGCTGTTCGTAACAGATGAGTATCAGCCCTTCTTACATTATTACAAAACTCAGAGAAGAAAGACTATGTTGTTAGACAAACTAAGCTGAATCTGGATTATTGGCCAGCTGTATGGAGCACAGTGCCTGTTCCTACCATTTAAGATGATTTGAACCCTAACCACAGATGATCTAATTGGGTGCCTTTTGATGGTTGGATTCTGATCACCATAATTTCTTAAAATTCTTTTTTTTTTTAATGTTTATTCATTTTTGAGAGAAAGAGAGACAGAGTAAGAGCAGGGGAAGGACAGAGAGAGGGAGACACAGAATCTGAAGCAGGCTCCAGGCTCTGAGCTGTCAGCACAGAGCCTGATGCGGGGCTCGAACCGCGAGATCATGACCTGAGCCAAATTAAGACGCTTAACCGACTGAGCCACCCAGGCATCCCAATCACCATAAGTTTTTAAAGAATACAAGTCTTTGACAGATAATTTGTGATACCTCACAACACGGGCTATTTTCTCACTTTGATGCTTGTTTTTAAGAGTTATTTTTATGGTTTTGCCTTATCATCATTATAAAACCAAATTTATTTTCATTCTTCTGCATGACAGGCCCGGGCTGGTTTAATGTGGCTGGGAGCCTCTGGAAATTTTGTTTCATTGTAACGCCATTTCTTCCTTCTCATCAATAACCAATCATAATCAATGTTGGCAGAGAAATTAGTTTAAGGGAGAATGTAAAGAATCTAGTTACGGACGTGCTGCCTGTGAGACATATTCATATGGAAATGACCAAGGGCATATGAAAATTCATAGCTAGTCCTTTAAGAATTAAATGGAGCACAAGACCTAATTGGAGAACTATATGTATGGAAATGCTAATTAAAGACTTGAAAATGGATATGATCATTAAATGTACAGGAAGAAATGAGAGAAGCAGCCACAGAACCTTAGGGAGAGCCCACATTTAGGTGATTTGTGTAAGAAGACACAACAAAAATAAAAGAGGTGATCAAAGATATCGTGAAGACAATATAGAGTGTGTAAGTCACACAGTATCCAAGCCAAGAGAAAAATTTAAATATATATATATATATATATAGAGAGAGAGAGAGAGAGAGAGAGAGAGAGAGAGAATGATGTGGTGTTGTTTGAAATAACACCAACAAAAGGTCAATAGGGTAAATGCCCATCAATCAGCAATGATTAAATTATGGTTCATTAATACTATAGAGAGCATTACACAACCATTGGAATGAAGTAGATCTATCTATGCTTGGCATCATGGAAAGATTTCTAATTCATACAGTTAAATTTACAAGTAAATTCCAGAGATAGATGGATTGAGAGATACTGTATATATATATCTCTATCTATAGAGAAAGAGAGAGAAAGAGAAAGAGAATATATACATATATACATATATGTATATATATTAGGGGCGCCTGGGTGGCTCAGTCAGTTGAGCATCCGATGTCAGCTCAGGTCATGATCTCGCAGTCTGTGAGTTCGAGCCCCGCATCGGGCTCCGTGCTCAGAGCCTGGAGCCTGTTTCAGATTCTGTGTCTCCCTCTCTCTCTCTGCCCCTCCCCTGCTCATGCTCTGTCTCTCTCTCTCAAAAATAAATAAACATCAAAAAAATTATATATATATATTTGTTATCCCAAATATGTAAGAAGAAAATAAGCATAACATAATGTATATTCATATATTCATAATATATATTCATGCACATATCTATACACATGCATACTTCGGAGATATTGAAGGCTTGGTTCCAGACCGCTGCAATGAAGTGAGTATTACAATAAAGTGAGTCAAATTTATTTTTTGGTTTCCCAGTGCATATAAAAGGGATATTTACACTAAAATATAGTCTATTAAGTGTGCAATAGCATAAGGTCTAAAGAAACAATTAAAATATCTTATTAAAATTATTCAAAATTAAGGGGTGACTGGGTGGCTCAGTCGGTGGAGCGTCCGACTTCGGCTCAGGTCGTGATCTCACGGTTTGTGAGTTCGAGCCCCGTGTCGGGCTCTGTGTTGACGGCTCAGAGCCTGGAGCCTGCTTTGGATTCTGTGTCTCCCTCTCTCTCTCTGCCCCTCCCCTGCTTGCGCTCTGTCTCTCTCTCTCAAAAAAAAAAATAAACATTAAAAAAATAATAATACATAAATAAATAAAATTATTTTAAATTAAATATTTAACTTCATTAAAATATTTCATTGCTGAAAAATGCTGACCATCATTTGAGCTTTCAGCAGGTCAGTCTTTCTGCTGGTGGAGGGTCTTGCCTCGATGTTGATGGCTGCTGACTGATCAGGGTGGTGGTTGCTGAAGGCTGAGGTGGCTGTGGCAGTTTGTTATGAGACAACAGTGAAGTTTGCTGTATTGATTGACTCTTCCTTTCATGAACATTTTCTCTGTAGCATGCGATGCTGTTTGATTTTACCCATAGAACTTCTTTCAAAATTGGAGTCAATCCTCTCAAGGCTGACCTTTGCTGTTTTATCAACTAAGTGTGTGTAGTATCCTAAAGCCTTTGTTGTCATTTCAACGGTCTTCCCGGCATCTTCACCGGGAGTAGATTCCATCTCAAGAAACCGCTTTCTTTGCTCATCCATAAGAAGCAACTCCTCATCCATTCAAGTTTGATCATGAGATTACAGCAATTCAGTCTCATCTTTTGGTTCCACTTCTAATTCTAGTTCTCCTGCTGTTTCCACCATATCTGCAGTTACTTCCTCCACTGAAGTCTTGCCCCCTTAAAGTCATCCATAAAGGTTGGAATCAACTTCTCCTAAACTCCTCTTAATGTGGATATTGTGACCCTTTCCATAAATCACAAATGGTCTTAATGGCACCTAGAATGGTGAATTCATTCCAAACGGTTTTTAATGTACTTTTCCCAGATCCATCAGAGGAATCACTGTCTAAGGCCTTACAAAGTGTATTTCTTATATAATAAGACTTGAAAGTCAAAATGACTCCTTGATCCATGGGCTGCAAAAAAGACGTAGTAGCAGACATTAAACATTAATCTCATTGTACATCTCCATCAGACTTCTTGGATGACCCAGAGTACTGTTAATGAGCAGTAATATTTTGAAAGGAATCTTTTTTTTTTTTCCTTCTGAGCAGTAGATCTCAACAGTGGGCTTAAAATGTTCAGTAAATTGTATTGCAGACAGATGTGCTATCATCCAGACTCTACTGTTCCATTTATAGAATATAGGCAGAGTATATTTAGCATAATTATTAAGGGTGCTGAAATTTTGGATTGGTAAATGAACATTGGCTTCGATTGAAAGTCACCAACTGCTTTCGCCTCTAACAAGAAAGTCAGCTTGTCTTTTGAGGTTTGAAGCCAGGCAAAGACAAGTTATTGACTTCTCCTCTCTAGCTATGAAAGTCTTAGATGGCATCTTCTTCCACTAGAAGGCTGTTTGCCTATATTAAAAATCTGTTTAGGGGCGCCTGGGTGGCTGAATTGGTTGCGCGTCCGACTTCGGCTCAGGTCATGATCTCACAGCTCATGAGTTCGAGCCCTGCGTCAGGCTCTCTGATGACAGCTCAGAGCCTGGAGCCCACTTCGGATTCTGTGTCCCCCTCTCTCTCTCTGCCCCTAACCCACTCGCATTCTGTCTCTGTCTCTCTCAAAAATAAATGAACATAAATTTTTTTTTTAAATCTGTTTAGTGTAGCTACCTTCACTAATTGTCTTAGCAGATCTTCTGGATAACTTGTTGCTGCTTCACCCTGCACTTTCACCTTCTGCAGATGGCTTTTTTCCATAAACCACATGAACCAACCAATGTTTATTTATTTACATTGAGAGAGAGAGAGAGAGGGTGTGTGAACTGGGGAGGGGCAGAGAGAGAGAGGGAGAGGGCGAACTCCAAGCAGCCTCTAGCACAGAGCCAGATGCAGGGCTGGATCCCATGAACCTTGAGATCGTGACCTGAGCCGAAATCAAGAGCCTGATGCTTAGCTGGCTGAGTCGTCCAGGTGTCCCTCGCACTTTTCTTCTCCAGCTTCCTCACCTCTCTCAGCCTTCACAGAAGTGAAGAGAGTTAGGGTCTTGCTCTGGATTAGCCTTTGGCTCAATGGATGCTGTGGCTGGTTTGATCTTCTATCCAGACCACTAAAAGTTTCTCTTTATCAGCAATAAGCTATTACACTTTCTTATCATTAGTGTGTTCACTGGAGTAGCACTTTTAATTTCCTTCAAGAACTTTCCCTTTGTAGTCACAATTTGAGTGTTTAGTGCAAGAAGCCTACCTTTTGGCCTATCTCAGCTTTCCATGTTCTTTCTTTACTAAGCGTAATCATTTCTAGCTTTTGATTTAAAGTGAGAGACCTGTGACTCTTTGCTTAAACACTTAAAAGCTGTGGTAGGGTTATTAACTGGCCCAATTTCAATATTGTTGCATCTCAAGGAATAGGGAAACTGGACAGGAGAGAGAGAAAAAGAGGAAGAGAGACAGACAGACAGGGGAAGAGATGGTCAATAGAGCAGGATGGCACACACATTTCTCAAGTAAGTTCACTCCTTTGTATGGGTGCGGTTCAGGGCACCCCCAACACAATTACAAGAGATCAAAGATCATTGCAACATCAAAGATCACTGATCACAGATCAACATGAAGAGTTTGAAATGTTAGAAGAATTGCCAAAATGTGACTCAGAGACAGAAAGTGAACAAATGTAATTGGAAAAATGGTGCTGATTGACTTGCTTGCTGCAAGGTTGACACAAACTCAATTTGTAAAAAACAAAAAACAAAAAACCCAGTATCTTCAAAGTGCAATAAAGCAAAGTATGCCTGTATTTCTATTGATGAAAAGATGATAGATAGATAGATAGATAGATAGATAGATAGAGAATACAGTAATTGGTAAATTTTCAGTACTTGGTGACCACCACATTGGAAAAGAGGGCACTGGAAGAAGTATAATGTGTGACTTTCGTTTCTTGATTAAGATACTTCTGCTTTATTTGAACCATACCTATGCATTACTTGCGTACAATGGTAGTAAAACATATATAATTTTCATAATAAACCAATAACAATCCAGCAACCAACGCTATATGAAAAAACCAAAGAGGATGAAAACCAGGAAGAGACGATTGTTTTTATCATCAGAATTGATAGTGGCCTTAAAAGAGCAAGTTCAGGGGCTCCTGGGTGGCACAGTCGGTTACGCGTCCGACTTCAGCCAGGTCACGATCTCGCGGTCCGGGAGTTCGAGCCCCGCGTCGGGCTCTGGGCTGATGGCTCGGAGCCTGGAGCCTGTTTCCGATTCTGTGTCTCCCTCTCTCTCGGCCCCTCCCCCGTTCATGCTCTGTCTCTCTCTGTCCCAAAAATAAATAAAAAACGTTGGGGAAAAAAAAAAAAGAGCAAGTTCAGAATATTGGTAAAGAAAAAATCCTGATTATGAGGATAAGAAGTGAAAGTCAAGATCACAGATATGATCTACTCTAGATTTTTATCTGTGCCTGAGGGAAAACTAAAAAGAGCAGGTAACCACGGACTTTTTCAGCGATAAGTCTGTGTGGTGTTCAGTGAGCCTGTCAGAGCCATTGAGTCACCGTGAGCCTTTACCCGAGTTGTGGGAAAAAAGCCTTCTCCCCTTTTCCACTAAGGTTACACATGGGAGCAAGGATGTTCAAACTCTCAGGCAGTGATGCTGATTCCATTTGGAGCCTGATAAAAAAGTCAACCCAGCAGAAGGCAGGGGAGAAATGTGGGCCATGTTCTAGTGATGGATTTAAGTGCCAAGCCTAGATGTACGGACCCAACCACATCCTTGGACTTTTCACCCGCAAGAGCCAATAAATTTCCCTTTGCTTATATCACGATGGGCTTTCTGTCACGTGATGCAGAACCCATCCAAAAGGCCCATTTTTGATTGGAACTCTATCTAAAAAAATGTAAGAAAGGACACCTTAAAGTGAATTTCACAGATAACCAACAATATTGAGCATAGCCATTAATTTCAGTGCCTGTCCTATAGCTCTTACCAGCACAGCTTGCTAACCAACACTGAAATAACATAGGGCGTTTTGAATTTCACCCCCTCTCCTTTCCTTTGCCTCCTCTCTAATGGAGGTGTTTAATGAGTAGTGAAAAGTCCCACAAGGTGAATGAGAAAGAGAACTGGATAATCAATCCCAAGGGCAATGAACCCCAAAGATACTCAGTCTGTAAAAAATTGTTTGGCCTCACCCAAGTTACCACTTTCAACAGGTAGTCCGTCCTGACATACTCCTGGAGAGTGGATAGCAGATTTTCTTTTGAATGTCAACATTTGAAATATTTAATGCTATCAAAGAATGGCTTTATTAGAAATAAAAACATTTCCACATCATCTGAGAAGACATGATAGGTTAATGACTTTATACAACATATGGATTGTATCAAGCTTGTTTCATGGTTGATATCCCACAGTGATCTAATTATATAATATTTAATCCGCACAAAAGAGAGATATGCAATCCATATGTAAGTTCTGAAACACAGCAATAAAAGCCATTATTATAGACCTAATGCTTGTTCCCCCTCCCCGGATTCATCTGTTGAAAGCCAAACCCCAAAGTCATGGTATTAGAGGTGAGGTTTTTGGGTGAAGACTAGGTCATGAGGGCAGAACCCTCATGCATGGGAGTAGTTGCACTTATAATAATGACCTTTAGCCCCTTTAGCCAGGGGAGGACACAGGAAAAAGACATGACCAGGAAGCAGAGCCTCACCAGACACATGAAGACAAACACCCAAAATCCATTTAATGCACAAGTGAATCCACTTTTGTGCTCCCTCTTCTACTACCCTTAGATAAAATCACTCTTCTGAGTTTTGTGTTTCCAAATAGTTTCATGAGATACAATTATATATAATTTATATATAATTTTATAATTAAATAATTATTCATATAGAATTATAACTATTTCTTTATATAATTTATATAGAAGTATTTATTACTTATATTATTTATAATATATAATAATTTAATTATTATATAATATTATGTATATTATTTGTATTAATTATATATATAAATGGTCACAGTGAATCTCCGTGGCTTTGAAATTTTCATTCAATATTTTGTTCCTGCGATTAATCCATAATGTTGAGTGTAACTGTAGCTCATATCATTTTCCCTGCTGTATAATTTTAAGCCTTTGTCTTCTATTTTACATTGTTACTGATTTGTTGCCTCTTTCTTCATATCTAATGTAACCTGGGAGACTAGAGGTGAGAGACTATGTCCCAGCCAGTGTCTGTATAAAGAGGTCACGGCAGGAATATAGCTTCTCTCTCAGGAGTAACTGATACATATTTAAAAAGCTGCTAACTCTATTACAACCTCCCCAGAACAAACTGCAGTGTTATTTCCATAACAGGTCTAAGTAGAAATGATGAGAAACTAGTCATCGTGTTCCACTCCAGTTCTCAAAAGTGAAGGGAAAGTACTTATCTCATTGTTTCTCTCTAAAACACTTGGCATATAGTTGTTAACAGTAAAGTCAAGTTCTGTCCTTTAGTTGGTTCCGTGTTTCCACAGTATGCCAAACCCCTGCTTAAAAAATCAAAATGCGGGACTATCATTCACCAACTAAAAAGAACAAAATACTACTATATGCTATAATATGGATCAGCATTATTCTAGGGGCACCTGGGTGGCTCAGTCGGTTGAGCTTCCAACTCTTGATTTCAGCTCAGGTCAGGATCCCAGGATCGTGGGATCAAGCCCCATGTCAGGTTCCATGATGAGCATGGACACTGCTTCAGATTCTCTCTCTCTCTCTCTCTCTCTCTCTCTCTTTCTCTCTCTGCCCCCTCACTGCTCATGCTCTTGCTCTCTCTCCAAAAACAAAGCAAACAAAACAAAAGAAAACATGATGCTAAGTGAAAGAAGGAAAATGCAAAAGATCATATATTCTATGATTTCTATGATTTATCATTTATCTAATGTGTCTAGAAAAGGCAAATTTATAGGCACAGAAAGAAGTTCAATGATTGCCTAGGGCTGGGGACAGGAGTGAGAATTAACTGCTAATGGGCAAGAGAGAACTTTCTGGAGTAATAGAAATGATCTCAAATTGAATTATAGTGAGAGCTGCACAACTCTGTACACTTACTAAAATCATTGAATTGTGAGGGTAAATTGAATACTATGTAAATTATACTTCAATAAAGCTGCCAAAAATTAAAGTGCTGTCATAATGTCTCTAAAATGCTAAATCTCGTTGTTTTATTGTCTGTGTTTTTTATTTCACCTAATGCAATCTCTAAGTTGATCGGGCTTTTGAAGAAATGGCTTCAGTCTGCTAAATTTTAACATTAACATGGACATTTAACGAGCCCATTTAAAAGTAAAACTCGGGACGCCTGGGTGGCTCAGTCGGTTAAGCGACTGACTACGGCTCAGGTCATGATCTCAGAGTTTGAATCCTGCTTCAGATTCGGTGTCTCCCTCTCTCTCTGCACCTCTCCTGCTCTCTCTCTCTCTCTCAAAAAATAAACACTAAAAAAAATTTTTTTTAAAGTCAAACTCAAATGTGAGAGATAGGCATCTTGGGAAGATCTGCCCATGAAGATGGCATGTGAGTGAGTAAGAGTTAATTGGATAAGTTGCTCAGAGGCTTAGAACATGACATTGGGAAGATAGCACGGCTCCGCATAGACATAGACAGACCCTGAAACAGCAGCAGATTTCCCAAGGGATCCTATGTCACGATGAGGAAGGATCACAGGAAACTTCTACTAACACTTTATTTTCCTTCCTGGAGCTCCGGGAGAGGTTTCAGTAACTTGGTGGACAGGTCAATAGCTCCTTACCCTATAGAGTTACCCACAGCCCTCATCATAACTTATGTCTTCCCAACTCTATTTAAAACCCTCTCTTCCTTTGTCAGAGGCATTTAAGTTTTTTTGTTTCCACTAGTTTGCAGCTCTGAGCTGAGCTTGGTTTATGATGCGGTAGTTGTTAATCGCAATAGAACATCATGCGCCATCTGTGTCTTCAAAGGAAACTAATGATAAAAAGCCAAAAATAAAAGGATAATTCATCTCGCTCTTTTGGATATAGTTTTAAATAAAACAGAACATTTTTACCTGAATAGGGACCAGACCTAAAACCAAAATAAGAAAAGAAAGCTAAAATTGACAAAATATTTTTTAATTTACAATTCTATTCATTGAACAGGGAAGGAAGGCAGTTATTTAAATAATTTAAGCTCTTTCCCAAAATATCAGTTCTATCTCAGTTATCTTCATATTTCAAGGGGGAGAAAATGGCACTGGATTTTCCTAACAATGAAAATACCCCCTAATGGTTTTGTATATATGGAGATAATGCAAGTAAGGTGTGTGAGTGTAGGGTCTAGCATTCCAGAAATAAGCAGTCGAACGAAGGCATCATCACTCCCGATATTTTCCCCGTAGAGAAAATTGTAAGATGTAGGAGTGTGCTGCTAACTTACAACAAGCCATTAGCCTTGTCCACGTGGCATTTCTTTTTTATGTCATAAAAAAGAATATTGGTCCAAGGTATTTGATTTCTTAAGAGGTCTGAGTTTCAATAGTCCTTGGAATCTTTTTTAAAAAAATAAACATCACTTGATTTAAAAATTCATGAGTGTTCTGGGATGTGAGAAAGATAACACACACACACACACACACACACACACACACACACACACCCCCAAACATCTGTAGAAGTTTAAGATACTTACTCTTTCAACTAGTTTGACATGATATATGTCAATAACACCTCGAGCACCAAAGATAAATGTCTGATACAACATGAGTTGTTTTCATATGTCGATATTTTGTTTAAGAAAAAAAAAAGAACACATATGAACCAAGCATCACTAAATAATTTAGTGATGACAGCACACCTAGAGAATGTCTCAGGAAAGTCATGTATTTCTTCCACCAATTGAGTGGACTTCTATTAGTATTAGTTGCTGTTCAAGACCCAAGTCAGTTCTCCTATCTCACCAAAAACCCCAATAGAAAGAAAACCATGGAGGAAGAGGGTTTGCTTGCCATCTCTACCCTATCTTCAACCCATCAAGGTCATGTGCTGAAATTACGTTTCCCAATACAGTGCAAAGCATTAAAATACAAATCCCTAGAAACCAGACAGCTCATTGTATGATGTCCCATGTTCTATCTTGACCGTTTAAGGCATTCCATAATCTTTACAAACCTACAGAGCAAACAAAGGACCTTTGTCTTGACAATATCCTGCAGGGAAAGAATAGAAATAGGTTTTTACTTCCATGCTAAAGTTGAAATCACTCCCAAAGCTCACTGAGGCTAGAATGTGATCAAAATCATTGTATTAAATAACAGTCTTAACCAAATATCACAAATGCCATAATTAAAGGTAAATGCCAGAACATATATATGGTCTCTTACTTTCCGAGGGCCTTTAAATTAATGTTTTGCAAACTTGTACTTTAGCAATGGAATCCTTACTCCAAACACACCTTCTCTCATTTGTAACTGTGTTTGCGAGTATTTGATTTACTTATTTGCAAGTTTATAATGAATGGCTCTTTATGAAGAACAGTTATTCATTCTTTTCTTCATTTGTATTTGTCAATGTTGAGAAGAAAATGTTGTGTACTCCAAAGATTTGTTATATCATGACAAAGAAGAGAAATTCAGTTAGCTGTCCCTGTTTATCGGTGAACTGGTTGTGTGAACAGAGATGGGGACAGGACAGCACTTGTGTTGGGCAGAGCAGCTGGCTGGGTCCTTATTGGCCCCAGCTTCCACCAAATGGCCAAACAACACAGACCATTCCCTGCATCCATAATAAATTTTCATTGGTTGTATTGCATTCATGTCATCTTTTAAATTAAGATTTCTTTAATCAAAAAAAGAGAGTATATCCTGCCCTTTTGGTGAAGTAATAACACAACTGAAAGAACCCAAAGGGGGAAAAAAAAAGAGATCTGTTTGGGGTGCCTGAGTGACTCAGTTGGTTAAGTGTCTAACTCTTGATTTAGGTTCAGGTCATGATCTCACAGTTGTGAGATCAGGCTCCGTGCTAAGCGTGGAGTCTGCTTGGGATTCTCTCTCTCCCTCTTTTTCTGTCCCTCCCCCACTCATGCTCACTCCCTCTCTCTCAAAATAAAGAAATAAACATTTAAAAAAGAAAGAAAGAAAGAAAGAAAGAAAGAAAGAAAGAAAGAAAGAAAG
>NW_024412429.1:31617355-31630302 GCF_014898765.1 Herpailurus yagouaroundi | reverse complement strand
AAGAAAGAAAGAAAGAAAGAAAGAAAGAAAGAAAGAAAGAAAGAAAGTCTGTTTCACAAGGCTTCTTCCACAATGGAAACAAATTACCATAAATAAGAAAACAAAAGAAATGCCATCAAATTTGCATAATCTATGTAATGTTTCTAAGGCTATCTGTTGTTTGGGAAGTCTATGAGGCTTCTGATGTAATGGATAAAAGTCCACAAGGAATGGGGAAGGCCACCATATTTAGTGTAAGATTATCCAGCATTAGATATTGACTTTGAACAGTTTTTAAAGAAAGGCAATGTAAGGGGGGGCTAAGAATACAAAATAATTGGAACTGGGTAGTTACTTAGTAGAGATTAAATATTCAAAGGTAAGACACTTCAGCCTTTCATGCTTTTAACATAACTATAGATTAATTTTTGAAATTTCTCTTTAAAGGCAAAATGATGAACCATACATGCAATCATTGGTTCAGTTCTTAGATAATTTTTTTTAAGACTTGATCTTTCATAAGACTTGAAATGTATGTGAATATAAATACATATGTAAAAATTAAAATAGATATATGTATTTGAGTAACATTAAAGCAGAGACTTCACAGGGGTGCCTGGGTGACTCGGTGGGTTGAGCATCCGACTTCGGCTCAGGTCATGATCTCGCAGTTTGTGAGTTGGAGCCCCACGTCAGGCTCTGTGCTGATAGCTCAGAGCCTGGAGCCTGCCTCGGATTCTGTGTCTCCTTCTCTATCTGCCTCACTCGTGCTCTGGGTCCCTCTCTCAAAAATAAATAAACATTAAAAAAATCGAGGCTTCATGATTCTATTACCTGTCTCCATTTAATGGGACATCATTAAATAGATGTAAATATATTATTAGAAAAGTATGATTATTTTTCCTTCTGTTCTGCAAGCTTAAAACTTTTATTGAAGAATGTCGTTTTAAAGAGTGCCTTTGGTTTATTGATTGGGGGTTCCCCCCATCACCAGAAGTGAAGTTTGGCCACTTGCCATGCATATAAAGATCCAATATAAGTTTAAATTTCTTCATGATGCAAATAAATTACTAATTATATATTTTTTACCCACTCTAATTCTTTCAGTCCGTGAAGACCCAACTTAGACCCTGGCTCATGGTCATATGTAGTGTAAATCACAAAAATGGAGACTTATGTGGTTTCAAGTATCGCTCCAAAATTCACATCCACCCAAAACCTCAGAATGTGACTCTTATCCAGACATAGGATCTTTGCAGATATAATAAAGGTAAGAATCAAAATGAGATCCTAGTAGACTAGAATGTGCCCTAAACTTAATGCGAGTATGATTATAAAAGACAGGAAAGGATACAAAAACACCCCCAGAGAAGCCCCTCTGATGATGAAGATGGTAAGCAACGTAATGTGGCCACAAGCAAAGGAACACGGGGACCACGAGAAGGGAAAAGGGCAAGGGCGGGTACTTCCCTAGAACCTTCAGAGAGAGAGTGTGGCCTTATGAACACCTCGATTTTCAACTTCTGGACTCCAGAACTGTGAAAGAACAAATTTCTGTTGTTGTAAGTCACTCAGTTTGTGGTAATTGATTATAGCAACCCTAGGAAACGAATACAAGCTTTAAAATCTCTGAATTCAGGGCACCTGGGTGACTCAGCTGGTTAAGTATATGACTCTTGATTTCAGGTCAGGTCACGATCTCACGGTTGTGAGATCGAGCCCCACGTTGGGCTCTGCCCTGACAGCACGGAGTCTGCTTGGGATTCTCTCGCTCCCTCTCTCTCTGCTCCTCCCCACTCACACACTCTCTTTCTCTCTCTCTCTCTCTCAAAATAAATATTTAAAAGAATAATAAATAAAATAATAAAAATAAAATAAAATAAAATAAAATAAAATAAAATAAAATAAGATCTCTGAATTCATTTGCCAGTCATGAACAGACAAGGGCTATTCAAGGTATTGGTCTTTCTTGGTGACAATGAACTTGGAGGCAAGATCCTAGGATGTGATCATTTTAGCCGTCGGTGACAGCAAGTTTTTTTTTGCTTGTTTGCTTTGTGGTTTTATTTTGTTTTAGTGAGATCTAATTTTAAACGTCGGTAATACAAACCCAAACACAGAAGCAGATCATCCTCACTGTGAATAGTTTAATTTCCTTTTGTAAGAAACTCAAGCAATTATTTAGGATGGACCCATACCCAGGCAAAAGGAAACATCATTTGTTAATAGAATTTCAATCCTTCATAAAAATCACAAAGTATTCAAAAGGGATGCTAACCCAGTATCAATTTTAAAATAATCATCCCTGGGGCGCCTGGGTGGCTCAGTCGCTTGAGCGTCCGACTTCAGCTCAGATCATGATCTCGCGGTCTATGAGTTCGAGCCCCGCATCAGACTCACGGCTGGCAGCACAGAGCCTGCTTCAGGTCCTCTGTCCCCCTCCCTCTCTGCCTCCCTCTGGCTCACACTCTCTCTCTCTCAAAAATGAGTAAATATTGGGGCGCCTGGGTGGTGCAGTCGGTTAAGCGTCCGACTTCAGCCAGGTCACGATCTCGCGGTCCGGGAGTTCGAGCCCCGCGTCAGGCTCTGGGCTGATGGCTCAGAGCCTGGAGCCTGTTTCCGTATCTGTGTCTCCCTCCCTCCCTCTCTGCCCCTCCCCCGTTCATGCTCTGTCTCACTCTGTCCCAAAAATAAATAAACGTTGAAAAAAAAATTTAAAGAAAAAAAGTAAATATTTAAAAATGTTTTAAAATAAAATAATAAAATAAAATAATATTTTATCCCCTAATAAAAGGGTGATATAAATATAAGTATAAACAATATATATCAGTGGTATAAATTGCTTATTATGAGGCCCTTACAAAACATGCTATCTATTTATTCTACCATGATCTGGACTAAATAAATTTAATGTGGAAGAAAAAAATGATCGCTAATGAAACAACCCTTCAAATCACCAGAAGGTGAGGGGAAAGACTAGAGTAGCTATAACTTAATGCTGAAGATAATTTTAATTTTATGACTCAGACCATAGCTGCTTTTCAACCAAAATAACAGAAATCTAGATTTTATTGGAATTACTCCTCTCTCTTGGCCACACACACTTTTTAAGGTTTAGGCTTTAGACAAGGTGTAGCTTCTTTGTTGTTTGTTGTTGCTCTTATTCAACAACAACAACAACAAACAACAGAATGCTACTGTCAAAAGGGCCTTAGATGGGCACCTGGATGGCTTAGTCGGTTAAGCATCCGACTTCGGCCCAGGTCATGATCTCACGGTTCGTGAGTTCGAGCCCCGTGTCGGGCTCTGTGCTGACAGCTCGGAGCCTGGAGCCCACTTTGGATTCTGTGTCCCTCTCTCACTCTGCCCCAACCCCACTTTCACTCTGTCTCTCAAAAATGAATAAATGTTAAAATTTTTTTTAAAAACAGGGCCTTAGCGACAATTATAACATCCAACATCAGAACAGCCATCAATATTTATAAGTATTCACCGCATGTTAATCACTAAACTAAATCATTTACATATATCCTCTAAGCTAATGCACCCCATCCCTGCTTGCACCATATTAAACAGGACAGTGAAATCCAGCATAACTAAGAGACTTATCTGAGCTCACACAACTAGTTAGTCATGTAAGCAGAAGTTGGATCTGGTCTCTTCTTACACAGTCCGAAAGTGTTCCGCTCTGTCACAGAGAAAAGGACAAGAGGAGCAAAAGTCATGATTCTTTTAAGGACATTCAGGTTTTATAGTTTAGTGGGATGGGATTATTATACATTTAACATTTAGTTCACCCTTCTGCCCAAATTCATTTGAGAAGTGTTTTAGTCTACCCTTCTTGGGCAGACTATTTCATTGTGGTCAGTTTTGCAATTGGGTTAAAAGAAAAAAAGAACTCACTTATACATGTAAGGGGAAGTTTAGGGTCTGCCCAGCATTCTAGCTGAAAATAACACTGGCTTGGGGTACTGGGGTGGCTCAGTCAGTTGAGCGTCTGACTTTGGCTCAGGTCATGATCTCGCAATTTGTGAGTTGGAGCCCCGCATCGGGCTCTGTGCCGACAGCTCGGAGCCTGGAGCCTGTTTCGGATTCTGTGTCTCCTTCTCTCTCTGCCCCTCCCCCGCTTGTGCTCTGTCTCTATCAAAAATAAATACAAATATTTTTAAAAATTAAAGAAAAAAAAAGAAAAGAATAATGGCTTTATCTAAAATATGTCAGAGTGACCAGTGAAAAAGACCCCAGTGCAGTCAATCCATTGTTTTGTCTATAAGTAATCCCCCAAAAATGTTTGGCAAATTTTATTACCGAATTGATCTAACCCATGTCTATTTCTGTGTGGGAGCTGTGTGGTATACTCAGAGGCACTGGATAAAGAATTCCTAGATTCTTCTACTAATGGCTTCTTTAGAATTGATTTAGAGCTTCTGACTAAAGAATGGTCCTCCTTTCTTTAGGAGGATTGCCCTTTGCAAATTTTAGGAATGAGTATCAGATGACCCTCCTCGTCATAGACCATGAATCTGGATTTAAAGCTCTTCCTCCTAATGATCCCTCAAAGAATAAAAACTAAGACAAACAATGCTGGGAGTTTGTTATTCTTAGGGTTGTCATTGACATTGGTATAATGACATTGGTATATGGTAAACCCTCAAATGACACAAGAGCCTTAGGGATATCTTAATCCCGAGTAGCCTGAAAATTGGAAATAATAATGAATTAAAAAACACACATTTTTCCAGTTACAGTTTCTAAAGAGAAGTGGTATGAACTGATTTGTGTCCTCTCCCCCCAATTAAATAAGCAACTTAGGGGCCTTTAGTGAGGGCCAATGGTTGTTAGTAATAGCTTTAACAACCTGCACATTTTTCACTGGTCGATCTTCAAAAACAGCAACTCTATAAAGCCATTTACTGAGTAGAAATTAGTGACCGCTGTGCTTGGAATGGTCCACATGGATGAGCGCTCTCACATACGAAGTCAGAGGTAGGTTGTTAAATATTTTCCGAGCTCCAAATAAGGACTGAAGCCCACGGATGCTTGATTTGAACTCATCATAAACTTCATAGAACTTGTGATCTGCATTTTCTATCAGAGTCAAACTATTCTACTACTCCACATATGTCAACTGAATCCTTTGTGCTACAAATGTACTGGCAGAGACGGAATTGGCTTCCCTTCTTTTTATAAACGGATCCCCCCAACTCCGAATTTAGGCTGAACATATTTAGAGACCGTACTTCCAAACTTTTCCTTTTCCGGCTAAAGAGGCTGATATGATGGGAGCAGAAGTGATATGTGTAACTTCCAGATCTTCCTATAAGGAACCCATTTACCCTTCACCATTTTTCTGCCCCCTTCCTGAGAACTGTTAAGGGTAAGCAGACTTCGTCTCTGTATGGGAAGGCACCTCCACTCAAGGACGAGAGCAACAAGACAGATGGAACCCCAGTCTTAGTGTGTCTTTGTGGGGCAGTTACTCATCCATCCTGGACCACTGCCTAGGTCTGCATGGATAAGAGAGAGAGAAGTAAGTTTGTGGTTTGTCTGAGCCACCTTATTTTTGGTGTTTTGTTAGTTCTCTAAATAAATATCTTACGGTTTACAGTGTACTTTCCATATGCTATGGTCTAGAACATCCATTCATTCATTTGCCAACTATTTATTAAGTGTGTATTGTTTTGCAGCCCTGCTCTAGGCTCAGAGCCCAAAACTGAGCAAGGCACACAAAGTCCCTGCACTCCTAAAGCTTTCATTATAGCGAGGAGGGAGGAAGGGGAGTCAACCGACAATCATAAACATGAAATGAAACGAAATAATTTCACAACATGTTAACTATTTATGGTAAAGGCTCTAGAGTCAGATTGTGTTTAAACCTTGACTCTGCCATTTATTCACCAGTCTCCAAGGATGATAACCACCATTGCCACCCCTGCCATTGAACTATACCTCCTGGGATTCATATTCTTGTATAGGTCCCTTCCCTTGACTCTGGGCAGGCCCCATGACTTGATTTTGGCAAACAGAATGAAGCAGAAGTGATGTTGTCCGTCTTCCAAAGATAGATCATAAGAAGACTTTCAGTTTCCTTCTGGGTCCTGTGGAATGTTCACACAGAAAGAAGCCAGCCACCATGTAAGAAGTTCAACCACCTGAGACTGCCATGCGGGGGAAGCCATGTGGAGAGGCTATATATAGAGAGACGCCTGACCAGTCCCTGCCTGTTCTAGCCATCCCTGCTGAGACACTGGGTGTCACCTAGCTGAACCCAGTCAACCCACAGAAATAAGAGAAATAACTTACATCGCTAACTTGGGTGGTTACACAGCAATGGACAACTGCAACAGCCACTTTCTGAGTGAAACACATTTCCTAATCTCTCTACGCATTGGTTTTTTCATCTGTAAGGTTCCTATGTCACAAAATTGTTGTTAGAACTAAATGGATTAATCTGGAAAGTGCTTACAACAGTGTCTGGTTTGTGATAAACATTTAGTAAATGGTAGCTACTATCACTATTGCTACTAAATAAAGGGGGATGATGGACAAAAATATTCCTAAGTGTGGATGCTCAAGGAAGTTCTAACATAGAAGGTAACATTTGAGCTCAGGCCTGAAAAGTAAGGAGCCAATCATGCAGAGAGCTAAAGAGAAGCATCTCAACAGAAAGAACCAGGACAAAGGTCCTAAGGTAAGCAGGGATACAGTGTCATTGAGGGACACGGACATGGGCCAGTGTGGTTGGAAGGTGGTAAGCAAAGTAGAATCATGCCAGCCGTGATAAGGAATTTGGATTTTATATCAAATACAATGGGAAGCTTTAAGGGATTTGAAGCAGTGGAATAACTTGGACCACTCTGTTGGAAATGGATTTTAAAAGGACAGGAATAGAAGCAAAAGAATCTTCTTAGAGACTTTTTTAAAAATTTGTTTTTAATCTTTATTTTTGAGAGAGAGAGAGAGAGAGAGAGAGAGAGAGAGAGAGAGAGAGAGACAGGGCGTGATCAGGGGAGGAACAGAGAGAGAAGGAGACACAGAACCCGAAGCAGGCTCCAGGCTCCGAGCTGTCAGCACAGGGCCTGACAGCGGGGCTCGAACTCACAAACTGAGATCGTGACCTGAGCCGAAGTCAGATGCCCAACCGACTGAGCCACCCAGGCGCCCCCATCTCTCGGAGACTTTCAAAGTCATCTGCGGAAAAGGTTTTGATGACTTGAACCAGAATTTAGCTGAGGAGATGGAGAAAAGGCGGCAGATTTGAGAACGTGCTCACTGAATGCATGGCCCCTGCCCTGCCCAATGGGGCTCTCCTAGGAGAGAAGAGATTTTAACAAGGTTGTTCTGGAATTGACACTACTTGAACCCCTTAGGCAGAGTTGTAAACTTACAACCAGGGACGGCTGAATCTATTTTGTTTTATATAATTCAAGGTTCAGGTGTTACGGATTCTCGGTACTAAACCGGAAATAACAGGATAAAAGTTTTTTTCATGCATCTTACTGTTATTCAACTAGGAAAAACCATTCAAAGCACTCTGGCTTCATGGAAGGAGCATTACAAGGCAAATCTGGACACAGGTTCAAGCGGTCGTACTGTCATGGATGACTCAGGTGAAACCGCCATATAGGCTTTCCTAGGTTCTCAGCCCTTCCAATTCTGATCATCTATTACTTCAGGGTTCTATTTGAAAATACTACCCCACTTGGAAATATTTCATGTTCCTGAGGTTAGCAGTCGCATTCTCAGTACTTTGCTTCTGGTCCTGCAATCTACACGCCATGACTCTTCGCTCCTCAAGCCTAAAAGCACCTGCCACAAGGACGTAATCACAAGGAGCTAATCCCCAGAAATAGGCTTCAATTTCAATGTGCATCTTCTCCTAACCCGACAGGAAGAAGGCTGACAGCCAGTTGGCCTGTTTTATAGTCATCAACGAACATAGTTAACGTAGATGTGCTTCACAGGTTATCTTCCATGTAATCCACAAGATTTATTTTTTTAGGAAAATTTGAGAGGATTTGCTCTCAGCCTTGACATTAAGATACAGGTAAGTCATTACTCAAGCAAGTTTTTCTAAAACTTCATTGTTACGGGTTGAAAGTTTCTGGCACACATTCTATTAAAATTTTCATTTCACATAACAGCTCTTTCTTCAACAGTGAAACCGAAAGGAGAGATTCTACAGAAGATGGAAGAAGTGAGGCAAAGATCCTCACTCAGTACCCGATTGCAGAGTTGTTCAAGTTTTCCTCTCCTTTTTCCTGATAGCGAGTAGGTCTGATACAATTATTCTCATACTGAAGACTTGGGAAGACATGAAACTGAGTTTGTAGAGTTTCTACCTCTCACCACGTACCGGAGTTTCCTTCAACCCACTTCTTAAGGTAAACTCTGTCCTTCGTGTACACGGGCTTGGCTGCTTTCAAAGTCACATTGCGGAGCAAGGCTGCTTCTTGGATCTAAGAGCCATGGTGAATTTGGACTTTCTTTGGATTTCAGTGTGGTTTTTTTTTGCCAGCTGTAAATCTTAGTGTTGTGGCTTTGGAGGTACAATTAGTTGAATTAAACGTGGAAAGGGAGAAGGGGTTGGTGAATACTGAGAGGCCCTCTGGTTTTTGATGATCAGAATTGATGTTGGGTAAAGATAACAGTAACACCCTGCATCACTAGATTGACCTCCTTAGATAGCCACTAACCTCACTCACTAGTGTTCTACTCACGTTGGCTGCCAGAATATAACAGGCCAGCCCCATTACGATTTGGAACAAGTAAGGGGAGATAATGCCCATTTTGTAAATTAAGTTAAAAAGGTAAAAAAAAAAAAAAATCAGAGTTCAATAGGCTTATAAGCAGGAGATGGAAAACGAGCAACAACCAAGGGTACAGATTAGGTTGAACAGAGAAAAAGGCACTGATTTGCATGGAAGGCCCAGACATTGTTGAAAAGGTGGTTACCATTAAGTAAAGAGAATAACACATCTAGAGGTGTTCGTTAGAAGTGGCAGGGAAACAAAGGGAATTGGCAGTTTTGGCAATGTGCCAGCCTGTGTGCTTCCTGGCCAGGTAATGGAGAGTTCGAGAAAATAATTCAAATGTTCATTTGAAGACATTAACTCCCCCCACCCCTGGGAAAGAAAATGTGATGGCGTACGAAGTCAGTTCTGAAGAAGCCTGTGAAGTTTTCCTTCTCATATAAAAGGAAGCAAATTATTTCATCCAAGCACAACTGAATCAAATTGGAACTTCCTGAAAAGTTATCAGTTGATAAACCAGGATTTAAGTTCAAGGATACATTCCACACCTAATCTTCATTTTACAACCTTTAGAGCCAGATTTTTCCTTAGCACTGAAATCTTTCGAAGATAGCCTGTCTTTCAAAGCCAATTGTTAGAAGTGTGTTGCAAATTGGCCAGATGTCTCTGGGGCATAAACTCTTGTCTTTAAAAGTGAGGCAAGAACTTTTAGTAACTACCTCGCGCCTTCAAACCATGAGCTTTCTAGTTAGTGTTTTGAAACACTAACGTTCAGAGTATTTCCCTTGTTATCAAGAGTTAATACAGCTTCTCAAAAGCGCTTCTTTTCTTTCTCTTCTCACAGAGTATAGTTTATATTTGGGGAGAATTTGGCACAGCTTAAGTTACAGCCTAACTGATTTTCTTAGTAGAATCCAGCAATAAGGAATTTCTCCCACCCATTTTTCCCTAAGTGTTTATGAGCAGGGATAGGCACAAAATGTCAAGAGAAAAGATGCAGTATTCATATTAATCTACTTTCTTCAAGACGTCACATCAGGACGCCTACATAATGGCCTTTTCCACATCTTCACATCCCAAACTGGTAACCATCCCTTGGCGAGTTTTCGCAAACACCCCGAAGTTCATTATCAACCCACTAGCCCTTCTCAGCCTAACTGTATCACCGTAGGATAAGTGGACTTAATTCTTGCTTATCTAAAAAAAAAAAAAAGGTAATAATAATAACTGCTAGGCACATAAATCAATGTGTGGCATGAAGCTCGTCTCGCTCTCTTCCAGAAATTTCTATTTCCAAGTTTCAGACCTTGAAAACATAGACAGCAGAAATCTGGTACTTATTTCTATGATGGTTGCTATCCCCCAAATAGCCTGAGCAGCCTAACAACTGAGATGTGGCAGAAAACCAGACCCTTCCCCCTCCCCTCAAACATGAGTGCTCCAGAAACCAAAAGCTTTATAGCTTAATAGCTTGGCATGTGGTAAGGCCATAGTTCTGATTCTTAATTTTTATCCCACTCCAGAGTCCCAGTGAATAAATAAATAAATAAATTGTGGTTATTTTGCAGATACCTCAGTAGCTACAAAAATACATAACACGTTGCACAAAGTGCTGGCCAAAGCCCACTTTCATGACTCTCACGCCTTACTAAGACCAAGAAATGGGAGGGAAAACCCAAGAATCAGCTGGGGAAATGTTTAGCGGGCCTGCGGGGTGTTCTCTTAACGCTGTCGTAGATCTCGGATTAAATTATTATACTTCTTCTGTGTTGTAGTACCGGGTCAGTTGTGCAGGAGGACAAAGGCAACTTCAACTTGATATTTCTGTCATCCCTGCTGTGGGAAGAGTCCTGTTCCTGGTTTATAACATCAATCACTCTCACAATAAATCTTGGTGGTGGATATGGTCATTTAAAGCTCCACCTGCACAAACAACAGAAAATAAGAGAGCTCATAAATCTCTACGCTGGTGATTAACAAATTTTGGACCCTGGGCAAAGATATTATGGGGAGGGGTTCTCACTAATTCATTAATAAAGACTGATTTGCTGACAATCTGTTTAGTTTACAGCATGGGGGAAAGCAAACAAGACCCTGCTAACAAAACAAAACGTTAGAGGTTAGTGAATTCCCAGCTGAGCCCCGGATTAGAGATATGATATCTTAATGTAGGAGAGGGGTGCAGACTCCAGCCAAAACCTCAGAAGCTGCTCTTACACTCTGCTCCAGCCTCTGTCTTCGCTGCCTAACTGCAAGGAAAAAGAAAACCTGGAGAAGAGTCAGTAAGAGAGATCCGTGCACTCCATCTCTCCAATTTTGTGGATTGTATTCAACCTCTTGGCTTTCCGGTTCCCTTTGCTTTTTTCTACTTACTCTCCAGATTTTCTTATTCTCCAGGAAAGATGATCCATGCTGGGGTTAGAGATAGGAAAACAAACAAACAAACAAACAAACAAACAAACAAACAAAAAAACACCTTTCCCGAAGGGATAATACTGCTTAGTGTTTTGCCATATCAGCTTCATATGGGGAACCCCGATAGCAGAGAAGACAGAGGTAAGGAAGACGCAAAGGCAGCAGGATTGGGAGGGCGAGGGCAAGTCCCAGGCCAGGTAATATCTGAGAGCGGCTGAGAGAGTCTTAAGACATTATTAAATGTATCTCTAGAAAGAAATGTAGGGGACAGTTTTAATTCCGTCAAGAAAAGATGATCAATTAGCAAAATACTTTCCACACACTCATATTATTCTATCTCATGCCCACGAAGCTGTGTGTGTTGCACATGGGCGTGCGATGGTCTAGTATGTTTGGGTACACACAGGCAGCTCCTTGATCTCTTTAAAGTGGCCGGGTGCGGACGGATGCTTTGGTGCTTTCTCTGCACCATCCTAAAGATTCTGTGAAGCACTTGTTGAAGGTGGGACGATAGCTCGGTAAAGCCACAAGGGCATTCTGGGGTGCTGGCGGGAGGGAGTCGACCCCTGCCTGGATTTTAATTGGTGTTTTAATTGGGGGAGGGAAGGGGGGACGACAGGGGGATGCTTGTGAGATTTGCGGTCGGTCGGAAGGCCTAGAAAGGGCAAAAGGAGCTGATCATTTCCCCGAAGTCCTGGGTAACAACCGGCTAGGACCTCTGAAGAAGGAAAGCAGGCCGGAGGAGACGGCCCAGGAGAGGGGCTGTGGGTGGGGCACGCTCCTCCTCGGCTCTAGCGGAAGAAGGTGACCCGCATTCGCGTGTGGCCCTTGAGTCGATCCACACTGCGAGCTGGAAACGGGGATCCGTGCGCAGGAGTTTCCCTCCGGTGGTGAAAGGGGTCGAAGAGTCCGCCGGGGCCTAGGAGGCCCCTCCCCTGGGCTACAAGGACCCGCCTCTCTATTCCCCAGATAAATTCCTAGTGTCCACCAAATTCCTCAGCGCTCTCTCACACTCCTCTGCGGCCAGGACTCCGGGGGTGGGGACACAGAGCCGGGTTCCTCCCCGCAGAAGCCCTCTCGGTTCCTTCTCACAGCTCTGCGAAGGGGAAAAGGAGTGTAAGACTCAACCAGCCCCCCGACTCCCGCTCCCAGCACGAGGTGGCCGCTCCGCCCTCCACCCCCGGGGGCCCACTGGTTTGGGGCTCGCGCTCGCTCTCTCTCTCTCTCTCTCTCTCTCTCTCTCTCTGATCCTCTCCCCCAAACATGTCCACCGGCTCCCTCAGCGATGTGGAGGACCTCCAAGAGGTGGAGATGCTGGACTGCGACGGGCTGAAAATGGACTCGGGCAAGGAGTTTGTGACTTCCAACGAGAGCACCGAGGAGAGCTCCAACTGCGAGGCGGGGTCGCCCCAGAAGGGCCGCGGAGGCCTGGGCAAGAGGAGGAAGGCGCCCACCAAGAAGAGCCCCTTGGGCGGCGTCAGCCAGGAGGGGAAGCAGGTCCAGCGCAACGCGGCCAACGCGCGCGAGAGGGCCCGGATGCGGGTGCTGAGCAAGGCCTTCTCCAGGCTCAAGACCACCTTGCCCTGGGTGCCCCCGGACACCAAGCTCTCCAAGCTGGACACGCTCAGGCTGGCGTCCAGCTACATCGCGCACTTGAGGCAGATCCTGGCGAACGACAAGTACGAGAACGGTTACATTCACCCGGTCAACCTGGTAAGTCCGCGGGGGCCCGCGAGGCGGGCCGGGCGTCCCCGCCCAGCGCGCCCGCGGCGCGGTGAGCGCGCGCGCGCCCCGGCCACC
>NW_024412429.1:31596667-31616955 GCF_014898765.1 Herpailurus yagouaroundi | reverse complement strand
AGCGCGCCCGCGGCGCGGTGAGCGCGCGCGCGCCCCGGCCACCACCAGCCCCGCGCGCCTCTGGGGACCTTTGCGGGCGATCCGCGCTGAGAGCCGCTGGAGCGGGGATGATTTATGCAAGTGCTTAACGTGGCAGCCCAATTAAGATTTTTGCAAGTGTCCTGAGCTGGCAGCGAGGAGGGATCCCCCCGCGCCCGCGCCATCAGGGCTGATGTGGGACAGGGAACCCAGACGAGATGCTGCGCGCCCACAAAGGCATTTTATTCATCTTTCTTCTTCTTTTAGCCGACGAGACCTTGATTTTCCCCTCTAATTTTTGTACATAAAAACACCCAGCTCCGCTTCCCTCCCAAGTATATTTAGGACCATTAGATAGTATAGACAAACTCGTGCCCCCATAATTGTCATCTAAGCCCCCAACTGCTTAAATATTCTGCGCTTCTCTTATAAGCATGTTAACATTTTTAAATCCCAGGAATTCTAGGACACATCAGCATAATCCGCAGATTCTCACAAATATCAGTGTCATAAATAATATTCGAATAGGTCATTCTTGCCCAAGATTTAAAAACGTGTTGCATTTTATCTTAAAAAGTAATGACCTTTCAGTCTGTCTTAAAAAAAAAAAAAAAGGAATGCTCATTGAGGCTAAATTTTTCTCAAATGCATGTTGCCATGCAAGAAGCACGGTTTAACTCCTTTTTGACTTGACTTCATTTTAAAACTTGCAGGCTCTAAAGAAAAACAACCACAACTTACTAGCACCTTTGTTTATATATGATAAGAAGGAGAGGTCTTCCTCTTGAAAGTCGCCTTATCGGCCAGCACTAGCGGGAGAGGTTTGAAGCTTTGAATCCTCTTCTCACTGAATTGGATTCAGGAATTGGGGGGAGGGGATGCGGAAGCACACTTTACCCTGGTAAATATTTTTCCCCTCTGATCACAGTTTTATTTTATTTTTTTTTTTTTCGAATAAGGTGAGTAGATAGCTTTCTTAAAATCTGGAACCAAAATGAAAGTACTTACCTCATTCACAGTTGCTGCTGCGTTCATCTCTGAACAGGAAACTTGAGTGAGCTGTGTTATAGAACGCCTGGGAGAAGAGAAAAGGCAGTGCTCGCTCAGCCCAGTAGGAAGATGATGTTAAATAAAATAGGCGCGTATATTCTTTTATTAGCATTATTTTTGTTCCCTTAAGAACCAGTGGTTCGTTTAGAAACTGTGGTCAAAGCCCGCGTGTGTGAGGGAGGAAATGAAAGTTGGCAGGAGAAAAACAGATGGGGTGAAAGCCAGAGGGCCGGGAAACCTGACCACGGCCTCGGAAGAGGCCTCCGAAAGCCGCTTCGCCTCAAACCCGGTATCCACTTGCCACGAGGTCCTACTTGGCTGCCCAGCTCAGGCTGACCGTGGCCTCGGCCTCCGGGCTGGGCCAGGGCCCCAGCCACTTTGGGCTTTCCAAGGGCCCCCTCTCTTGGGGTTCCCTTACAACCCAGGTTGAACCTCTTTGCTCCAACACCCGGAGCAGCGACTTGGCGCCAACACTGCTTTTTCTTTATCCAGCCACCGGGCGCACTAGAACCCCGAGTAAATTGCAGAGATAACGGGTTTTTACAACTCACCGCCTGCCCCCATCTCGCCCTCTCCTCTGGTCGCAGGCTCTGAGCCCACCCCATCCCTCCTCCTCCCCCCCCACCCAGTTGCCACTTACCTCCAACGCCCTCTTCTTTCCTGCAGACGTGGCCCTTTATGGTGGCCGGGAAACCCGAGAGTGACCTGAAAGAAGTGGTGACCGCGAGCCGCTTATGTGGAACCACAGCATCCTGACCTTGGAGGTGCGAGTCTGGGAAAGGCGCGCTCCCGGGGGGAGCAGGCCCCGGGAAGGCGACCCCTGCCCTCCCTGCTCTCTGTCTCTGCTTCCCCCTCGCGACGCTCCTCTCCCTGCCCCCTCCCCCCCCCCACCTCGAGAACACTTTACAGCGACGAGGAGATTCGTTTCCAAACCAGAGGAGATCAATTGTACTTACAAAGATTCCCATCTATTTAACTTTATTAACTTCTACCGTGAATGACTCTGCGAGCCTTGCTGGTCCAAGTGCCATACGTAATTATAAATATATAAATAGATAATAAGAGCATATCGACGTGTATCTTTTGTACAATATGTTGTAAATTGTAGATCATAGAATAGCTGACTTTGACAGTCACATTTATAAAGTAACTCACGTAAAGATATATATTTTTTTCAAACAGGTTTTGCTACTTTCAAAAATAAATCTTTCTTTATATTGCTAAAAAGCCCTGACATTAGTGTGATTTCTTTGGAAAAAAAAATTATTTGTAACAGAAGAACTGGGGACTATGGGGAAGCTTGTCAATAAAGGCGGTTCTTTTGAACCTCAAGCCAAATTTCTAGAGAGGGGGAAAGATTCAGTTTCCACTGTCAAGGTGCAAATCTCATTTTGCACTGAAACGTCCAAAAGAAACTCTGGTCTCAGGTTTGCAGGTTACTTTGAAGACAATTATAAATAATGCAGTCGTGAACCCAAAAGGGCAGTGTTGAAGTTACCAACAGTGACACGATTCGAGGGAAAAGCACACCAGAAAAGGAAAATCCGCTTTTCGTGTATTCGCAGTGTAATTCATGACACGGGCACTCAGGTAAATTTCACGTTTTTCAACTGTGTAGCCGCAGACAGGAGCCCGAACAACCCACAGCGCCAGAATGGGAGGAAGTAATGCGAGTCACGAGAAGTGTAAATTCCGTAACCTTGAGGATGTGTGTTAACATCTAGAGAGTGCTGCAACATACATTATCGATTTCTTCTTAGTAATTAAGGAGTTACTTCCAACACCAATCGTGCCTGCCTCTCGGTTACTGTTACGGGTAGTCCGCGCCTTCAGCTCCCCGCCACGACTTCCGGAAGACTGGGTTTTAATTTAAACATCGTCCAGGCTACGGAACAGCTCGTCGGGGAAGATTAAGTAGAGATAAACAGAGAGGCGAGGCCGAGGAGCCTGGAACCGGGTTCACTCGCTGCCCCAGCGCAGCCCGCAGCGGCCGATGAGCCAGATGCCCCCGGGCTGTTTAATGTTCGGGGTTATGACCGCAGTGTTTACAAGACGTCTTCGGTTATTTATACTGTTATTCCTCGCAGAGGGCCTTGAAACTTCCGCTTCATTTGCTCTTTCTTTTCGATTTCTTTCCCCTCTTTTTCTCGGCTCTGTTTGGTACCTGGAGTAAGAGCTCCCGTTCCACCTCCTGCACCTCCGACCAACCTCAGGGCTGCTTGGTGGGTGGCACCCTCAGCCTGGCCTTTTGGGAAGAAGCCGGCGAAGCTCGCCGGACAGGTGAACCGCTGTGCCTGGTGGTTCTGGGCCGGTGATGGCATTACCAAGCGCAATTCTCCATTCTCAAGGGCCGGGAACTTCGCTGACTTCTAATCTGCGTTCCTGTCCCTGTCATTTGCACGTCGGAGGAGGACGTCTCTGGACGTCTGGCTTTTCTGCCACTCCCCCAGCCCCCACTTCACCTTTAGGAGCGAATTTCAAGCTCTGGCCACCTCCACCTTCCCCAAGCTCCCGCGTTCTGTTCCGTCAGGTCACTTCTACTAGAGGACCAGTGCCCTCCCCTCCATGATTCTGAATCCAAGTCAGAGATGATGAGTGCCAACTGTGTGCATTTCACGTTCAGCAAAATTTCCAAACTTGCTCACAGTTCTGAGCACTTGAGTCAGGTGGTCCATAGAGAAGAAACTTCTGCTTGCTCATTCTGTGGACCCCAAACTGCAAGAGGATTTGTTTTCTTAAGTCCGATGCCTCCTTCCTATGATTTGAAGCCTTTGCTTTCAGCTTGAGGATGAGGCTATGAATGGGGAACATATGAGTTAAGCCCTAGTTCTGCCTCTGGCTTTTCACTGAAAGCACTCGGATCCTCAGTTTTCTCATCTCTGAAAATGGGGATAAATGTTAACATAATCATACTCATACTTTTCCTCTTTTGCCTTGCACAGCCTTAATAAGACCCAGAGGAGATTATATTTGTGTAATGCTTTATAAAGGAAAAGATCTGTGCAAATATCAGTGATTTTCACTAAGTGGCCAGAAATGAGCTGTCCATGCCTGACCCGACCTGAAAGTGTCTCAGCCAGGAAGCCCGAAGGGTATGTGTTTATAACATACCCTTTTTTTTGCTGGAACAAAACGCCTTCCTCCTTTGATGCAACGCTGAAGGTTACAATTTTTCTTTCTGCCCCCCACGTACCTTTACCCTTCCCCAATGTTCTCCAAATTTGTCGACAGCTTTCTACCGATATGACTATTTCCTAAAATTCTAGGACCCAGATTTCAAAGATCAAAGACAGGGCTGAGATCAGCAAATAGGAAGGCTACAGGAAGATCTGCCCACAAGGGCCTCAGCCAGGAGGCAGGGTTGTACTTAGGATCCCATGGTTGTGCACCGAAGGGAGCAGGCAACACTGTGGGGATGACTGGGTTATGGCTCCCGCTTGCCCCAGGAACATGGCAATGTGACCGCCCCAAACATCTTCATATACACATCCACAGTCTAAATGATTCCTCCCCATTGGCCCTTCTCTTCGGCCAGCCAGCCAGACCCCCACACTCTCACACCCACCAAGCCCAACTTTCCAGCATCTGCTGTCCTCCTGGTAACAGTCAGCCTACCTGTGTCCAGTCTAGGTACCTGGTGTGCCTTGATTTGAAACGGAGGCAAGTGGCACCTGGAGAAGGAATGGGGGACCTCCTTTGCTGCTTGCCAGAGGGGCGTGAGGGGTGGAGCGTGTCCTGTCTGTGACCTCTTAGTTATGAAAACTATCTTAGAAGGTGTTTTCATAAGAAGGTGTTTCAGAAGAACAACCCAAACAGGTTGTAGAAACCTGGAAGATAAACGTGTCTTCGCGTGCTCAGGACGAGACAGATATTAACACTGGACTGTAGCTGGGGAAGTCCCTCTTCTCTCTCTCTCTCTCTCTCTCTCTCTCTCTCTCCCTCATTCTGATTGCTTTATGACTTTTTACGAGCAACTCACTGCGCTTCTATCAGGTGTTTCTCTACTGTGAAATCAGAGACTTCTTTCTAAAAAGAGAAGTGGTAAACAAGACCTGGGAACGCTGGTTATACTGCTGGTTAGTGGGAAATACTGCCCAAGGAGACTTCTAAGCCGGTGGTTGTTTCAGGGTGTGCCATCCAGAATTACTTGGATGGCTGGCGGAAGTAGATTGTCGGGTTACAACACACACACCCCAGTTCTGGATTCAAAAAGCCTGGGATGGGGCCCCAGCGTTTCTATGTCTCACAATTTCCCAGGGGACGTTGATGCTGCTGGCCCAGGAACCGCACGTTGAGAATCACTGTTTGGGGATCTGTCGCAAGGAAACCAAAGAAGCGAATGCAGAGACAAAGAAAATATTTGGGAAATTTTTTTCTCAAGGGGTTGCACGTTCTGGGGTCCGGCTTCGTGTCCTTTTCTACTCCCTCCACGGGGCATGCAGTGTCTGCCTAATGCTTAAATGCCAGCGGGGAAATCAACCCACTCGTCCCAAGAGATGTGTGGCTGGCCCCCCTGTATCGACGTTTGGGCGCGCATCTTGTGCTCTCCAGACAGATTTCGGTCGTCAGTCTACGAGTTACAGACCTGGATGGATTAAGGTCCTGCTGCTGTTGGCTCCTTTGCGACCCCTAAGGGGGAGAGAAATATGGGCACCCGGCATCCACGCCCCCTGCGACTCCCCGGTTGCGCAGAAGGTCCAGCGAAGATTTCCCTTTCACTCCAGTGGTAGGAGGAGGATTGGCTCCGGGTTGGGGCCCTGGGCATCGGGCGGGCTCGTGGGAAGTCCGCCGGAGTTGGGACGCAGGGGCGCCGGAGGGGTGGTGAGCGCCGGGTGTGGCTCGCAGGCTGGGCGGGGCCCTGAGCCCAGAGGACGAGTGGGGAAGGGGGTGTTTTCCTCGGGGTTTTATCCCCCCCCCCCCCCCCCCCAGAGCTGATGGAAGAAGGCAGGAGGAGAAGGAAGGGCGCTCCGAGCTCCGAGATGCAGCCTACACGGCCTTTTCCGGGAGCCGCCTCCGCAACAGCGGGGTACGTGTTCGGACCGCCCCGCGCGGAGGCGCCACCCGGGGAGGATTCTCGGGTTAGGACCCGGCACAGCCACCGAGGGGAGGCGCCCGCCCCACGCCATTGGCGAGCCGAGCTTCCTTTCCTGGCTCTGCATCCTTCCCTCCAGATGCTGGCTGTGCCCCTGCAAGCTCGCGAGCTGCGAGCTGCCAGCTGCATCGAGAGCTCCTCTGGTCCCGCTGGGCTGCACGCGCCTTTGATCTTCAGATCCGGGCGGGCTCCGCGGGGGCCCCCCTCCTCCCCGGTCACGGTCACGGAAGGATTACCCACCCCCGGGACAGGGCTTAAAATCCCCTCCCCAGGGCAGAGGGAGGAGAAAGGAGTGAAAAGGTGGAGAGAACTGTCGTTTAGAACACAGTAGAGAGCCGACTTCTCCGAGGAACAACTTCATCCTTGTCCCCCAGCACCCAGCGGGGCGGTGCCCGACTCCTCCAGAAATGTGGAATCAAGAGTGAATCATTGACTGTCCGAGGCTATGGTGAAGGAAGCTGGGGCAGAGAAACTGACAGCAGGGCTGTTGCTGTGCTCGAATTGAAACTGAACTCTTACCATGAAGTCTCCGTACATATTTGATAGAAGCATAGACAAGCAGACATGATGGGACTAGGTGGCGTCATCCCCCCCCCGCCCCCGACGCTCAGATGAAATCTGTTCTTTTTTTCCCTTCCAGTAGAAGATGACATTATTGGTTTTGAATTTATATGGCCCTTGGGTCAGAATCATTAGCTTAAAAGGAGCTTTGAGTAGCAAAATATTATGAGACACCTTATAAGAATAAAATGATCCCAGGACCTTATTTTAAAATTAATCCAGTTGGTGATATTAATCCAGTTGAATTAATCCAGTTATCCAGCTGGTGATAAAGAAGTAGTTGGTTGCCTTTTAAATTTTTTTTTTTAACGTTTATTTATTTTTGAGACAGAGACAGAGCATGAAAGGGGGAGGGTCAGAGAGAGAGGGAGACACAGAATCCGAAACAGGCTCCAGACTCTGAGCAGTTAGCACAGAGCCCGACACGGGGCTCGAACTCACGGACTATGAGATCGTGACCTGAGCCGAAGTCGGCCGCTTAACCGACTGAGCCACCCAGGCGCCCCAGTTGGTTGCCTTTTAAGGATGCAGTTAGATCTTCATCTAGTGAATGGTATAGTGGAAAGAGCTTTTGATTAAGTCCTTGAACAGGAGACTTGACCATTTAGACCTTGGTTCTTCCATCTATAAAATGAGTATAATAATGACTCCTTTGATCACGTAATGTCTAGTGCATGTTAGACACTAATTAATATTTATTGTTCTCCTCTCTTCTCCCCTTCTTCTGGACCTTAAGTTATAAAAGTGCCTCAACGAATGATACGCATTTACCCTAAACGGTTATCTAGCCAGTGGTAAACAATATTAAATTCTTGTGATGATCTAATCACCTCAGGTTATCTTGAATGGGATTAAGACAGGTTACATTCAAGTGTTGTCTTTTTTCAGTGAGACCTCACCACCTTAGGTGCAGTGGAAGCTACTCGAAATTCTGTATTTTTCAGCCTTTATCACTTTATCAATAGCAGGTAATTCTTATTTTGTTTCATTTCTCTGTTTATGTATCGAGTTGTGTGTATCTTCTCTAGCTCTATGAGAACAAGGGCGATGTCAGGCTCGTTCGCCTTGGTTTTCCCAGTACCTAGCACAGGGACAGGCACATGGCAAGTGCTTGAAGAAGAATGAATGCAAAAAGCTTAATAAGTTTCTTAGAGATGTCTCTGTGTGGTAAGTTCATGTTGCATTGCTGTAACCACAGGCTGGTTGACATATATTGTCTAATCTTAATTTTAGAATCTGGTGATGAACACTTACTCTGTAATAATTTAAAAAGTCACCACCAATTCCATCAAAAGGGAATTACCCTGACACATTGGTCCTCATCATATTAGGATTTTTTTTTTTTTTTTTTTTTAGCACTGAAACCCAGGAAAGGTCTATATTAAGTATTGTGTCTTTCAGAACATTGTGGGTCTCCCTTCAACATCCTTACCATCACTGGGGAGTGGTCACCTCTACATTGTTCTGCTTGGTTCCTGGGGTCTTTGACTAATCAATTTCATTAGAATTCCTTTTTCTTCTGCATTTTATGTGAATACCACCACCTTCTGCTGCCCCCTAATCTCTTTCTTTCAGGCATATGTCACCCACTCAATAGCTCCTTCCTCCACCATTTTTTTTTTTTCTTAACAAGCTTTCTTTTTCTCCCCACCAAGGACTAAAAAGAAATCCAAGACATCTCTAAACCCAGGGGAATTTTTCAAACCAGCAGGGGTCATTTGGTTACAAGGAATAAAAATCCCTTCAAACTCGCTCAAATAAAAAGGGGAATGAGGCATTGTAAAGATAGTCCGAGGAATTTGCCTGACATCTCCAGGCAGAGAATAAACAGTAGGGAAAATCTACTGGGAAACTGAAAGTTTGGAGCGAAACCCCCTCTCTCTCTCTCTGAGACCTGAACTCTGCTTTTTTCACCAGTCCTCTGCATTTTCTCCTCTGATTTTTTGTGATGAGTCACTTCCTACTCCTCCTGAACTTTTTTTTTTCTTTTTCTTTTTTACATTGTAGAGAGAGAGAGAACAGACAAGCAGGGGAAGGGGCAGAGGGGCAGAGAGAGAGAGAATCTAAAGCAGCCTCCATGCTCGGTCTGATACGGGGTTCAATCCCATAACCCTGGGATCGTGACCTGAGCCAAAATCAAGAGTTGGAGGCTCAACTGACTGAGCCACCCAGGCCTCTCCTGAACTTGCTATTTGATATGTGGTTGGTGGGTTAGGTTGCTGACCATGGCCCCAGTTCCACACATACAGTTACAGCTCCACTTTCCAAAAGTTCAACCTCCGCATGTCTTAATTTGAATTCTCAAGATAGGGACTTGTTCTAAGAAGCTCTGAATGAACTCTCCAAATCAGTTGTATGCCTCTTGCCCTGTCAACTTTGGTGGGCTGGAGACGGATGGACAGGTTGGTTACTGACCAAGGCAGATTTTATGAAATGGAGGCTTTAGGTGAGACAAGAATCCCAAATCTGCTTGCTGTAAATGTAACCTAAGGCAATTAGGGCCGGGGTGTCTGCATATGGGCCACCTGGTTTCATTCTGCTATACCAACGGTGAGCAGCATGTGATGGGGAAAAGGTCAGGTTCGCAGGTCTTATTGTGTCTACGCTGTGGGAATGAGTGGCGATAACAACAGCAATAAAACATCTATTCATAGAACCCACATGATCTGCTTCATGGAATAGAAAAATCTTATCGAAAAAATCAACACCACTCTTGAGCCAATAAAACGCTATTATTGAGCATATTTAGAAATATGCTATTCAGCACAGATTCAGCCTTCTTAATCTTTTTCATCCATTTGCATTACACAGAGCACATTCATACGCACTGTCGTATTTTATCTTCAAAACAACCCGAACCAGGAGGTATTATTCTCCCTTTTCAGGTAGGACACCTGAAACTCAGAGAAGGGCAGTAAGTCACCAGAAGTTACGTGGTGGATAAGCAGCAGAAAGGTTAGCATAGAATTATTGTATTTAAACTGAAATGTGCTTCTGCCTTGAACATAGGAGAAGCTCCGAAAGAAATTAAGGATGGCTGGCTGTAGCCCCGAAAAAGAAGTACCTCCAGTGAAATCATTACACGATGCTTTTGTTTTCAATTCAAACTTTTGTCTCACACCTATTTAAAGATCTGTTTTAGACTTACTAGTAAGTATATTTCTATCCTATGTCACTACTACAAAAAAGGGAATTATAAGCAAAATAAGTTCATTAAAATACTCCAAAAGCTATGTTTTGCATTCGAAGTCTGATTTATTCTAAAATATTTATTCACGCTGCCATTAAAATCTGATGACTTTTGGGGCACCTGGGTGGCGCAGTCGGTTAAGCGTCCGACTTCAGCCAGGTCACGATCTCGCGGTCCGTGAGTTCCAGCCTCGCGGTCCGTGAGTTCGAGCCCCGTGTCAGGCTCTGGGCTGATGGCTCGGAGCCTGGAGCCTGTTTCTGATTCTGTGTCTCCCTCTCTCTCTGCCCCTCCCCCGTTCATGCTCTGTCTCTCTCTGTCCCAAAAATAAATAAACGTTGAAAAAAAAAAAATCTGATGACTTTCTACCATTGTGTATTATTTAGTCTTTGTCATATAATAAACCATGCCATTACATGATGTATTATGTCATATAGTAAACCATGCCAGATCCTAATGGCTTAACACAGTAAGCATTTATTATCACTCAGAATCTGCAGGTCACTTGGGCAGTTCTGCTGGTCTGAGCATGGCCCCGCTGTTCTCAACTGGCTCATTTATCTGTGGTTGGATAGCAGTTTGTCTGAGAGCTAGCTGGTCCAGGATGGCCTCACTCACATGTCTGGTAGCTGGCTGGCTATTTCATTGGCTGGAGTGATAAGAGCGACTGAGTCACATGTTTCTCATCACCCAGTAGGCCAGTCTGTACTTGCGCTCATGGTGACTTGGGAAGGAACAGAAGCAATGCCTCTTGGACCTAGATAGCATCACTTCAGCTGTGTTTTATTGGCAAATGCCAGTCACAGGGCATCTTGGATTCACAGGATGGGGAAATAGATTCTATCTCTTGATAGAATTACCATCTCTCGATGGGAGAAGCTGCAAAGTCACATTGCCTAGAGCATGGGTCAGCAAAGGGTGGAGATTTGGAACCATTTTTATAATCTGTCATATTGAAGTTTTCCTACAACGTCTTCATTTTCAGAGTCTAGTCCTTCTGAATCACTTTGCACTTTGAATTGCCAATATCTAGGGGCACCTAGGTGGCTCAGTCAGTTGAGCGTCCGACTTCGGCTCAGGTCATGATCTCGCAGTTCGTGAGTTCAAGCCCCGCGTGGGGCTCTGTGCTGACAGCTTGGAGCCTGGAGCCTGCTTCGGATTCTGAGTCTCCCTCTCTCTCTGCCCCTTCCCGCTCATGCTCTGTCTCTCTCTGTCTCTCAAAAATGAATAAACATTAAAATTTTTTTTGAATTGCCAATATCTAGTGATTTACCACCCAGTTTTGTTCTCTGAGCTATTAAGAACATTTCTTAGAAGAATTCTCTGTTGTCACTGAGATTCTCTTCCCAGCCACTGATACACCAGTTCTGCAAGTTTCAATGCTCACTCTTCTGATTTTGTCAGAAGAAAACATAAAGAAAATGTCATCATAAATGAGTCATGTCAACCTTTCTTTTACTTATTCTTAGAAATTTGGGGGTTCTTCTGACTCTAGTTACATTCTTTGGTATGCGTAGTGGGCTGAATGGTGGTCCCAAAGATCTCAGATCCTAATCCTTGAAAACTGTAAATGTTACCTTATTTGGAAAAGGGGTCTTTGCAGATGTATTAAGAACGTTGAGATTGAGGGGCGCCTGGGTGGCTCAGTCGGTTAAGCGTCCGACTTCAGCTCAGGTCACGATCTTGCGATCTGTGAGTTCGAGCCCCGCGTGGGGCTCTGGGCTGATGGCTCAGAGCCTGGAGCCTGCTTCGGATTCTGTGTCTCCCTCTCTCTCTGCCCCTCCCCCGTTCATGCTCTGTCTCTGTCTCAAAAATAAATAAACGTTAAAAAAAAATTTTTAAAAAAAGAATGTTGAGATTGAGAGATTATCCTTGATTATTTATGTGGGCCCTAAATGCCATTATTAGTGTCCTTTTAAGAGAATTGGAGGGAGAGATTTGATACACAGAAGAAGAAAAGGTGATGTGAAGACAGAAGTAGAGATTAGAGTGATGTAGCCACCAGAGGCTGGAAGAAGCAAGGAGTGGATTCTCTCCCACAGCCTCCAGAGGGAGCAGGGCCATACCCACACCTTGATTTTGACCCAGTGAAACTGATGTTGAGCTTCTGACCACCACCTAAGAAGGAGTAAGTTTCTGTTGTGCTAAGGCACTAAGTTTGTGGTCATTGTTACAGCAGTCACAACAAATGAATACAGGATGTGATAGGCAATCCCTTGCACATATCTTAGTAACAAAATGTAACAGGGTCATCTGCTCATGGTTTGCTTCCTTCCGTAAGTTCTGTAAGTCACTTGGATGTTGCTTTGTAGAAAATACAGAATGTGGGCATTTCTCCAATGACAAATGCCTTTGTTCCTACCTGTTACTTTTCTATTTTCATGCTTTCCAGTGTGTAACAAAATAATATTTATTATTTCTTATTTATATAACAAAACATTTTTTTTTCTGATGCTGAACCAGACTTTAATCTTTTTAAGGCATTTTTAATGGTAATTAAACTCAGCAGGGATGATACCAACAATATAGAAAATTCAAACAAAGAAACAAATGTTTTTAATTTTTTTAATGTTTTTTTGGGGGGGAGGGGAGGGGCAGAGAGCAACGGAGACACAGAATCCAAAGTAGGCTCCCGGCTCTGACCTGTCAGCACAGAGCCTGACGCGGGACTTGAACCATGAACTGTGAGATCATGACCTGAGCCCAAGTCAGATGCTTAACCAACTGAGCCACCCAGGCGCCCCGAAGAGACAAATGTTAAGATGCATCCCGATTTTAGAAATGTAAAACTGTGAAAAATAACGTATTTTAGAACGATGGTGCACAGTAGCTCACTGCATTCCATGCACCATCAGCAAGTGTCGAGGATCTTGTGTTACACACTGGAAACAGATGTCCCCTTCCTGATCTCCAGCTGGGGTCTTCCTCTTCAGTAGTTGCACAATCTCCTCTCCTCGAGGACCTGGAAGAGCAAAGAAGTCTTGTACTCAAAAGAGCCAACTGTGCCAGTTTTCGGAAGGGTCTCCTACCAGTACATGCTGGCCTCCCCTGACCCACTGGAACCACGAGTCTCTAGGCGGCTCAGCCTGTCATTCATGAAGCCAGCTCAACGTGGACTGCTTCTAGCTGCTGCTACTCTGGACTAACATCATTCTCCCAGTAGTGGGTGAATATCTGGGGAAGTGATTTCGAGAGTTCCCTTTCCGAATCCAAGGTGGTGTCCTAGAGGCTATTTTCTTAATGCTAAAATTGGATCTCAGCCCATCTGGAGATGGGCCATCATTGTTACTACACTGATAGAGGAGGCCATTTTGCAAGTAAATACTCTTGATTCGGGGTGCCTGGGTGGCTCAGTCGGTTAAGTGTCCGACTTCAGCTCAGGTCATGATCTTGTGGTCTGTGAGTTCGAGCCCCACGTAGGGCTCTGTGCTGACAGCTCGGAGCCTGGAGCACCTGCTTTGGATTCTGTGTCTCCCTCTCTCTCTGCCCCTCCTCTGCTCACGCTATGTCTCTCAAAAAATAAATAAATGTTAAAAAAAAATACTCTTGATTCAAAGCCAAAAAAAAAAAAATATATCAGAATATGATGAGTGCATTCGAAGAAATTTATCTTTATTGCTGGAAAATCAACACCCAAACTATGAAGGGTATATCTTCAGAGTCAGCCATGACCCGTGATAGCTGAACTTAACTTTTTATTCCCCACCTGCAAAGGCTTCTGCATCATCTAGGGGGCCTTCTCCTCAAACAATGTACAAACCCCCATTTTTTTTGGTCTGTCTTTTCCTTTTCCTTTTTCTTTTGAATCTTATAAATCAACTCACACATTATGTGATACTGAATTCCACTGTCTCTCTCAATATTTATATCAGGTATATTCTAACTTATTAGTATAAAGGTTTTACAAAGTGGTTATTTTCAGGGCGCCTGGGTGGCTCAGTTGGTTGGGTGTCTGACTTTGGCTCAGGTCATGATCTCGCGGTCCGTGAGTTCGAGCCCCACGTCGGGCTCTGTGCTGACAGCTCAGAGCCTGGAGCCTGTTTCAGATTCTGTGTCTCCCTCTCTCTCTGACCTTCCCCCATTCATGCTCTGTCTCTCTCTGCCTCAAAAATGAATAAACATTAAAAAAAAATTTTTTAAAAACCAAAGTGGTTATGTTCAAAACTTCATAAATGGGCCTGAACTTTACGGGCTCTGCTACTAAGTTGCTCTGACCCCAAGATAATTGTGTAATCACTCTGTGCCTTGGTTTCTTCACCAGTGGTAAGATTTCTAAAGTTCCTTCCAGCATTAAAAAAAGAGGAAGTCATGACTCTAGAGGAAAAATTTCCTGTGATTTTTGAGCCAGAATGCGGGTATTTTGCCAGATAAAGATCCACCCAGTCTCAACTGTATGTTATAGAAAATCCCAGAAATTGTTGGCACATGACTCGTTTGAAGCCTCTACTGGTCCCATCAGAACCGAAAAGGGCATGAGATTTCTTCTACGCATCTCTCTCATTAGAATGATTTTCTTTCCTACAAGTTACATACTGTTTAGAGAACATTCCAAACCAAGTTATATGTTCACATCTATGTAGTTATCATTCTGACCCTGGTCTGAGTCTCATCTCTACCAATGGCTGGATAAGCAAAATGGGGCTAAAAAGACGAAGACACTCCAAAGGTATGGTACTCTCTGAAGTACTAGGCCTACAGAAGCTTTAATTTGTTTTTTTCATATTTTGCTTATCTCATCCACAGTTAAGCTAACCATTCCATGATTTTCAGATAGTTAGAGGATGACTGACTTTCTACTCTTTCACTCTAGGAATTCATGCCCATCTTGAATCCTGGCCTGCATTTTCCAGAAGTAGAGTTATGAGCCAAGGAGTATGACCCATTTTAGGCTCTTCATACACATTGCCAAAATGCATCGTATTTTATGCCAGATCAGCAATTTCTAGTTGGCTGCTTGGACTGAATTTTAATTTTTTTTTTCAACGTTTATTTATTTTTGCGACAGAGAGAGACAGAGCATGAACGGGGGAGGGGCAGAGAGAGAGGGAGACACAGAATCGGAAACAGGCTCCAGGCTCTGAGCCATCAGCCCAGAGCCTGACGCGGGGCTGGAACTCACCGACCGCGAGATCGTGACCTGGCTGAAGTCGGACGCTTAACCGACTGTGCCACCCAGGCGCCCCGTGAATTTTAAAGTTAACGTTTTTTTTCTCTTGCCCATGTAGGGAAGTCAGGCCCCTGAGCAGATAAAAAGAATGATGGGTTGGGATTAGTGAGTTTCTCTCTCCTCCACTAATTCACACCATTACCCCCTTTGGGTCAATGTACAACTTAAAAAATAATAATATTTGTTCTTGGGCAGGCCGAAGGAGAACATGAAAAAATAAAAACACTGAAACTGTGCAGCTGTTGAGGGAAAGCATAAACTGGTTTCCAAATTCTTGTCTTTCCATTCCTTCCCTAAGAACATTTCCTCCAAATTATATCTTGTATGCCTCACAGGAAAAAGGCATTTACCCCCAAACTAGAAACCCCAAAAACAGATTGTTGCCAAATGAAAATAGATATGTTAATTTTTTTCTGACAACAAAAATAATGTATGATTATTTCAAATCATTCGGAGAGAAAAGACTTACTTCCAGAGAGATCGATAAACATAACAAAATTAGGTTAGTGTTGCATATACAGTTTTTATTCTACTTTTTGCCTCAATATTATAAACTAAGCTTTTGCCACATCACATAAATATGTTTTGGAAACATGATTTTTAAAGAGAGGGCAATATTTCATTTAATGCATAAAGCATAACTTGTTTTCATACATTTAGGTTGTTTCCAATTTCTCTCATGATAAATAATACTGCATTGACCATCCTTACACATCCTTACATCTTTACTTCTCAGATTATTCCTGAGAATAATAGAACTGATTTTTTTAAATAAATAGTATAAACCTGCTTTGCAGAAAGTCTATACGCATTCAAAATCTCGCCAGCAGTGTGTAAGAGAGTACATTATAATGAGCCCTTATGAGCCCTGAATATCATTTTCTATATCTTTGTCAAAAACATCTCATTGTTTTTCTCCAGTCTGCTCTCAGACCAGGTCTGGGTAACTTTATTAATTTACTCATAGGGCTGTTACAGAAGGCAGGGGAAGGATAGAGGGAGAGAGGGGGAAGGACAGAGAAAGAAAGGAGTTTCTGTCCCCAGAATTGTTCACGCATTGCTCTGAAAAGCAAGTTATTTCCTTGGTAGCACTTGGGTTGGGGTAGTTGCTGATTTATGTGGTCATTTGGAATTAGGCACCCCCCCCCCCAGAGGTCCCCTCTATGGTCTGGTTACATTCGTTTCATGTTTAACTTTACTGTTATGAAATATTGAGGGACACGTAGAATAGATGCTAGGTCATATCCCTTGTTTTGCACGGAGCTCAGAAGTCCTGTGAGAAATAACTTGAGCTCTGTTTATATTTGGAATGAAAGATGTACAAACCTGATAACCTGTAGGTCTCCAAAGTAATCTGGACTAAAGGGAGAACGGTGAAGGCTGAATGAAAAGTATCACATTGAGTGAGAAGGAGGGGAGGGGAGTGAGCCTAACGGTACAGCAAGGTGTGGATATGGAACAGGGCTCTTGTTCCAAAGAGAGTAAGAAACTGAGCCCAACTATCCTCCAAACTGATCAATCATTGAGGGCTGAAAGAACAGTATCCCAGGAAAGCAAGTTACTGGGCTGTGACAGCCCCCTTCTTAAGAGTGGGACATCAGAAATAGGAGATTTCCTATCGTTAGTGTGAAAGGAACACCAGGAAACCGCCCAGGGCTTAGCAGAGGAGAGGCAGAAACCCGGGGGGGATTGAGGGTCAGCGGTCCCAAAGCAGCTGATGTTGGTTCCAGCAGAAGAGACTCAGCTGTCGCTGAGCAGAAAGGCGCGAGAAGCTAACACTGGCTCCAGGGAGCCAGAGGACCCCACCCTGATCACCTTGAGACAACCCTCGTGCTGCCACTCCAACCCAACTCCCGCACTCCCAACTAGTCTTCCAGAGATGCCAACATCACAAATGACCCGTACAGGGTCACACTCTGAGGAATTCCTGAAGCAAAACACCACAGCTTGCTAATCCCGATGAGGCAGCTCAGAGCATTGGCGTGTGTGGGGTACAAATATGAAAGATTTATTTATCAACTGGTGAAGTCTTTTATATCTTTATGAAACTTATGGGCATGTTCTCACCTGGCTGGGGCTTAGTGTATTCATCTGTTGTCAATAAGAAAAGCCTTTTTATTTCTCAAGTTAAAAACCTATTGGTTATGATAAATTCCATCTTTATATATGCCAGTGTGTGATTGTTACTAATGGGGTATGGAACTTTCCATATCTATCTATCTATCTATCTAGATATAGATGTATAGATATATAGGTATATAGACCCACACATACATACATCATACATACATGCACATGTCATGTGTCGATGGACAGTTTTAACTGCCCAGGGATAGGAACATAAGCCAGTTTTATTTTCCCAGCATTACTGTGCCATGTTGAATCTCCTTCCATGTTGAATTTCCAAAATTTTGAATTTCAAAAATTTTGAATCTCCAAAATTCCATGTTGAATTTCCTAGTGGGGAGCAGATCCCTAATCATATTTCGGGCAGCTACTACAGCATTTCCAACACTTCGTTATTAAAAGACACATTCTGTATCGTCCAGTTTAAAACTCAGATATCCTAATCTGATGTACATCTCACCTCCTCTGCTAGCCACGGCCGGCCAGGGACCTGCATGGGTGTGCTCTTTGACCCCTCCATTGTGGTCACTGACTCGGGTTGGAGTGAAGGCAAAGAAGCCTGGCTCATCTCTTCCCCCACCTTATTCAAGAACTTGTTTCTCTCGTAGTAGGTGTTGACAGAGACTATGAGAGGGGGTGCTTCTTTATTGACTACCCACTGTGGTGGTCCTTTGTGAGTTGCCTCTCACTTGCCCTGGCTGCCCTCTGGGAAGCAAGGGGCCAAATGCGCCCTCTCACAGGAGCCTGACAGTAAATCTTTCTTCGGTCTCTTTTCTGGAGGGGAGCGCATTGGGAGGAGAGAGTGCCAGGGGGCCTCCCTTCTGCATAGTTCTCTGAGGTGGAGTTTGTCTCCGTATCTTCCTGTCTAGCTTTCTCGATGCCTTCAGCCCCTGCCTTCTTGCCACTGGGGTCCCCTTGCCCTGTGATCAGCTCTCAGCGGTCTGCCATCTGTCTGTTTTCCCTATTCACATAATTATACAGCGGACTGATGAATCAGCTGCTTAAGCTGAAATCCCAAAAACTCGTTTGGAGAACAAAATGTCAGTCTCATACTCTTAAGGTACTCTTAAGGTCTGTAAGCAATTACCATGATTCCCCCTCTTTACCTGACTTGTGGAGGGGGGATGAGCACCGCCCCTTCCTTTTTCCATGGGAAGCCAATGGAAAATAGAGTTCCCACCGAAGCCAGCAATACCTGACTGCAAAGGCTTTTCCCTATTCTATCACTACCCCCAGGTCTTTTGTTTATGGGACTGTAAGAAGCACTGGGGTGTTGAATGAGGTGGTAGGCAGGGAACGGGTGATGCTCTAGGATAATCAACTTGGTTGTTAATTCTAAGGAAAGGAAAAGGCTACTCAACAATTTTTGTATGAGAAATGAGAACGTGCTATCCATTTTTTTTTTTTTTTTGCAGCTTACTTTATAAAAAGTCATGGCTGCATATAATGTCACCGTTTGGATACCACAGTATTTGTAAGCATTTCTCTATTTGTTGATAAATTGTTTCTAATTATTTTCACTATGACAAACAATGCTAAGAGAAGCATCTTTATTATTTATGTACTCATGTTAGCAGTTGCATAGAATAGATTCTTACAAGTAGGACTGCTGATCTTGTTAAAATTTCTGGATAGCTATTATCAAATTACTCTCACCACAGTTTTTACAAGTTCATACTCCCAGTACCAATTGCCTCACATCCGTGATAATATTCAATGTTATCAAATTTTTAAAAATTTTGCTGAGGACTTCTGCTTCCAGGAAGCTGAAGCAGATATACTTTTCTCTATTCTGATGGCGAAGTACAATTAAAAACTTGATGTTTTTATACAAAGTGAACATCAGATCAAGGAACAACATGGAACAAGCCCCACCCCAGCAGTGTCAGTGTAGACCATGTGAAGACACTGGACTTCTATCCCCACGTGTCAGTAAGGAAATGGCCCTCCCCCTCCCTGCTGGGGTGATACTAGAAGAGGTCTAGTGGAAGGTCAAGACTTTTTTGGAAAAGGCAAAATCATGGAGATATTAAAAAGATCAGTGGTTGCCAGGAGGTGGAGGAATGAAAAGGCAGAGCACAGAGGATTTTTAGGGCAGTGAAAATACTGTCTATGACACTATACTGGTCACATATGTCATTATACGTTTGTCCAAACCCACATGATGTGCAACATCAAGAGTGAGCCCTATTGTAAACTATGCACTTTGAATGATAATGATGTGTCAATATAGGTTCATCAATTGTAACAAATATACCACTCTTGTGTGGGATGTTGATAATGGGGGAGGTTATGCATGTGTGGGGGAAGAGGGTATACTGGTCATCTCTGTACCTTCCTCTTAATTTTGCTGTGGGCCTAAAATTGTTCTTAAAAAAAAAAATCTTTTTTTAAAAGACAACAATCAATAGATGCCAACACTGAGATGACAAAGATGTTAGAGTTATCCAAAAATATTTTATTTTATTTGCTTGTAAATATATTTTTAATGTTTATTTATTTATTTGGAGAGAGAGAGAGACAGAAGAGAGAGCAGGAGTGGGGGGAGGGGCATAGACAGAGGGAGAGAGAGAGAGAGAGAATCCCAAGCAGGCGCTGCACTGTCAGTACAAAGCCTGATGCGGGGCTTGAACCCACGAACCATGGAATCATGACCTGGGTCATGACACTTACCCAACAGAGCCACCCAGGCACCCCATCCAACAAATATTTTAAAGCAGCCATGATAAAAATGCTTCAATGAGTAATTACAAACATCTTGACACAAATGACAAGATACAAAGCTTTAGCAAAGAAATAGGAAGTCTTAGCCAAAGAGAAGGATGAGGAAGAGGAAGAGGAAAAAGGAAAGAGGAGACGGAGAAGGTGGAGAAAGAAGATATAAAAAAGAACTAAATGAAGGCTGTAGAACTGAAAAAGACAATAACAAAAATAAAAAGCTCAGTGGATGAGCCCAATGGCAGAATGGAGATCACAGAGGAAAGAATCGGTGAGCTGGAGGAAATTACTCAGTCTGAACAAAAGAGAAGGAATATGTTGAAAAAAAATTTGTTAGGTCTTCAGGGTCCTGTTAGATTTTATATATA
>NW_024412429.1:31512370-31596267 GCF_014898765.1 Herpailurus yagouaroundi | reverse complement strand
AAATTTTATATATATATATAAAATTGACATTAGTATCATCAGAATCCAGGAAGGAGAGGAAAAGAGAGCAGGACTGAAAAAGCAGTCAAAGATATAATGACTGAAAACATCCTAAATTTGGCAAAGACATAAACTTACAGATTCAAGGTGAGTGAACCCCAAACAGAATAAATCCAAAGTAATCCAGGCTAAACTACAACACAATTAAACTTCTGAAATCTACAGACCAAAAAAAAAAAAAAAAAATCTTGAGAGCAATCAGGGAAAAACGATACCTTAGCTACATGGGTAACACAATTAAAATAGCGGATTTCTCATCCAGAGACAATGGAGAACAGTAAGAAGTGAAGCAATATTTTTTAGGTGCTTAAAGCAAGAATTGTCAAGGCAGAATCCTATACTCATAAAAAATTTTTCAGGAATGAAGAGAAAATCAAGACAATCTCAGATGAAAGAAAACTAGGGGAATCTGTCATCCATAGACTACCCCTAAAAAATGGCTAATGGAAATTCCTAAATAGAAAGAAAATTATCTATGAAGAAACACTGGAGTAAGAAAGGGCAAGGCAGGGAAAAATATGGGTAAAACACAATAGATTTTCAGTCTCTTCTTGAGTTTTCTAAAATATGATTGATAGTTGGGGCACCTGGGTGGCTCAGTTGGTTGAGCGTCCCACTTGAGCTCAGGTCATGATCTCACAGTCCGTGGGTTTGAGTCCCGAGTCTGGCTCTGTGCTGACAGCCTGGAGCCTGGAGCCTGCTTCGGATTCTGTGTCTCCCTCTCTCCCTGCCCCTCCCCAACTCATGCGCTCGCTCTCTCTCTCTCTCTCTCTCAAAAATAAAAAACAAAAACAAAAAACCCACAAATTATGATTGACAGCTGAAGCAAAAATTACTACATAACACTGTCAGATGTGGTTCTAAACATATGTAGAGGAAATATTTAAGTCTGACAATGAATTACAGATGGGAGAGGGTAAGTGAACATAAAGAGATATAAGATTTCTATACTTCACTTGAACTGATTAAATAATGACACTGGTAGACTGTGTAATACATTATATATAAACAAGGTAATGCTTAGAGAAACCACTAATAAAACTATACAAAGAAATGCACTGAAAAACACTATACATAACAAAATGGAATTCTAAAAGTATTCAAATAACTCATAGTAACACAGGAGGAAAAAAACAGAAACAAAAACAGAGATAAAAATAAAATGGCAGACATAAGCCCAACATATCAATAATTACACTGAATGTGAATGATATAAATATATAAATTAAATATAGAGATTGCCAGAGTGGATTAAAAAAGTGACCAAACTATATGTTGTCTACATGAATTCTCTTAAAGTATAACAATATAGGTAAATTGAAAGTAAAAGGATGGGGAAAAGATGTATCATGCAAACAATAAAAAAAAAGGAGCAATTATATACACACTATAAAAAATAGATTTCAGGGGCGCCTGGGTGGCGCAGTCGGTTGGGCGTCCGACTTCAGCCAGGTCACGATCTCGCGGTCCGTGAGTTCGAGCCCCGCGTCGGGCTCTGGGCTGATGGCTCAGAGCCTGGAGCCTGTTTCCGATTCTGTGTCTCCCTCTCTCTCTGCCCCTCCCCCGTTCATGCTCTGTCTCTCTCTGTCCCAAAAATAAATAAACGTGGAAAAAAGAAAAAAAAAATAGATTTCAGAGCAAAGGAAATTACTAGTGACAAAGAGGGACATTAATATAATTATAAAATGGTCTGTCCATCAGAAAAACAACAATCTCAAATGTGTATGCACCAATAAACACAGGTGAAAAATATGTGAAGTGGAAATTAATGGAACTGAAAGGAGAAAGAGAGACAAATCCGCAATTATTGTTAGAGAATTCAACACCCTTCACTCAACATTTGGTAAAACAACTATACAGAAATTAATAAAGGATATAGAACTTCAACGGGTGCTTAAGAAGGCTTTCCTTACTCTAGGATTATTATTAAAATTTTCTAAAATCTTAGTTAAGCTTGGAATTAATTTCTGCATATTATATAAAGAAGTGATTTAACTTACTTTTTTCCAAGTGAATAGTCATTTGTCCCCAAATAATTTATTAAATAATTCATTCACTGCCAATTAATTTGAAATGTCAACTTTATCACATACACATTTTTTTTAACTTAAAGGACAACCCAAAGTAGTATACTCTGTGAACTTCAGTTACTATAAACTACAAATATAGAGAATAGCCAAAAGCATATATAATCCATCCCAACTGTCAAATACCCTAAAACTTGCCCCCAGTTGTACTATGAAGCAGTAGAGAGCTGGTTGTGAGCCACTTTAAATGATCTGTGGGTACGACTCCATTTACTCAACTGTGCTGCTTACACAGCACATATAATATATAAAACATATTATATAAAACACATATAATATAAAATATTATATAAAATGGAGTTCTATCATTTGCTACTGTTTTCATTTTAAGGGTGTTCTTGAGAACCTAAAGTGCTATGCTCACCGATTTCACTAATGTTCCAGAATGCCAGGCATGGCTATACTTCTCCTGTCAATTGGTTTGTTTCTCTTCTTAATACTGTGACTGAGGTAATATGTACAGATGCTTTGCACAGATGCTTAAAGGATCACAGACAAATCCTTGGTAGCAAAATCATAGCAAATATTCAGGGTCATGTAGCCAATTTGATGCACTGACTCCACCAAAGGAATCGTGTTTGTTTTCTTCACTCTCATTGTCCCTTTGTCATATTCTCCTCTCTCACTTATTTTTCATTTTTATCCATAATCAGTTAACTTGAAGTATGAGAGATTGTCTGGATAATCTGGGTGGGCCTGAATCAATCAGTTGAAAGCCCTTAAAATCAGAGTGGAGGTTTTCCTGATGATGAAGAAATTCCATCTGCGGACAGAAGATTCAGTCTGTGCCCCAGAGTACACTTATAAGAATAAAGCCTTTATCCACTGTTGGGATTCCAAACAGCATTACTTCTGATCAATGAACTCACTTCACAGCAAGTAAGTATGGCAATAAGGGCCCATATTCATGGAAATCACTGGTCTTACCGTGTACCCTACTATCTTAAAGCAGCTAACTTCACAGGATGGTAGAATGGCCTTTTGAAGACAGTTGCAGCACTCGCTAAGTTAGCACTAACTCTGGCTGAGCTGGCACAATGTCCTCCAAGAGGTTGCACATGCTCTAACTCAGCACCCAATACACGCTGTGCCTCCCATAGCCAGGATTCCCAGGTCCAAGAACCAAAGGGTGGAAATGGGAATATTCCACTCACTATTAACCCTTGTGATTCACTACTGAAATTTTTGTTACTTGTCTACATGACCTTACACTCTGCTGATCTAGAAGTCTTAATCCCGAAGGGGAAGAATTGTTCCACCAGGAGACACAAAAACTATTCCACTGAACTGGAAACTGAAACTGCCATCCTCCCACTTTGGGGTCCCCATGACTCTGAAACAACAGGCCAAAAAAAAAAAAAGTGGTTACTATATTGGCTGGAATGATTTGACTTGATTAACAAAGAAATTGGGTTATGACTACACGATGAAAGTAGGAAGAATATACAGGAGGTATCCTAGGGCACCTGTTAGTACAATCAGTTCTCCTTATTTGTGGCGGTTATGTTCTACAAAGCCACTGCAAATAGAGTTAGGAAATACTGAACCATAGCTCCTATGGGAGATATGTATATATTTCATATATATATACACACATTTCTAACATAAAGTGCAATTTTAAATCCTAGAACAATTCATCTTGGTAGATTCTATTTTCTTTGTTTTACAAAAGTGAAAATGCTACAGCCATCTCAAGATAAAATGTTTAATTTTTTTTTTAATGCAAATGAGGTTCAGAAGTGTTAAGCGACTTGCCTGAGTCTGCTCCACTAGCAGACGTCAGATTTGGGATTCAAATCCCGCCCAAATGGCCCCAGAGTTGGAGTTTCTTGCACGACACTGCGCTATGCCTGAGTGGCTTCATTCTCTGGTCATCTCTGTATAGGCGCTGAAACGAGAAGGCAGAGAGAGCATCATCTTGTTTGTAACCTCACCTAGAAATAAGCCCGGTGGGCATTCAAATTTTTCTCTGTGCGTTTCAAGAATGAACATAAAAGCCAGAAAGTATTGCTGTGGGGATTATAAATTTTAGTATAGGTGTATTTGCAAATATGGAATCTTTCAAAAATGAGGGTTGACTGTCCTATCTTGCCCTCTGTATTAGTCAGACCTCTTCAGAAAAACAGACTAATACTATAGATAGATAGATAGATAGATAGATAGATAGATAGATACTGTAAGGAACTGGCTTATTTAATTATAGAAGCTAAGATGTTTCACAGTCTGCCATCTGCAAGCTGGAGACCTAGGAAAGCCAGTGATATTCCAATCTGAATCCAAAGTCCTAAAAACCAGGGTAGCCAATGTGTAAGTTCCAGTCCAAGTCCAAAGGCCTGGGAACAGGAGATTTAATGGTGTAAGTCAAAATTTGAGGACAGGAGAAGACCATCTCAGTTCAAGCAGTTAGACAGAGCGAGTCAATTTCCCTTCTTCCGCCATTTTCTTCTAACCCAGCACCCTCAGTGGATTGGATGGTACCCATCCACACTTAAGAGGGTGATCTGCTTCACTCAGTATACCAATTCAAATGCTACTCTCATTTGGAAACACCCCACAGACACACCCAGAAGTACTGTTTAGCCAACTATCTGGGCACCCTATGGCCCACTCAAGTTGACCCCCAAATTAAGCATCACACCCTGTAGTAAAGCAAATGGAAAACTTCAACAATCCAATTCAGCCAGGGTTACTAACAACCCAGAACTTTACAAACGAAAGTTTGGGTCACCCTACCATGTAAAGAACCAAAATCAATGAGGTGCTTGCTGAGGGCAAAGGGAATAGGGAAGGGGTAGTGGGACAAGATGCCTACAAATACCAACTAAGACAGAAATTGGGGCTGCACCAGGTGTGAGTGTTTCTTCCTTGTTTTGTCATGAATATGTCTGTATGCATATTATTTTAACGAATGATTTTTGTTTTTCCCCCTCTTATCTCCTTATCATAGAACATAAGATGTATTATTTTTTTAAAAATTTTTTTAATGTTTATTTATTTTTGAGACAGAGAGAGACAGAGCATGAATGGGGGAGGGTCAGAGAGAGGGAGACACAGAATCCGAAGCAGGCTCCAGGCTCTGGGCTGTCAGCACAGAGACCGACGCGGGGCTCAAACTCACGGACCGTGAGATCATGACCTGAGCCGAAGTCAGACACTCAACCCACTGAGCCACCCAGGCGCCCCTAAGATGTATGAATAAAGTTAACTTTGTATCATACCATTTAAGGTACACTCTGTCAAAGAGAAGAGTGACTATCACCCAAGCACTCTGCATCCTCCTGTGGAGAAAGGCTGGGTGTGTTTTGTTGCATGCAGGGTGTGTGACGTCAGGTGGAAGTATGACTTTGTTGTCGCCTTTATTTGGAGCATAAGTATCATTTATAGAGGTGTGCATAGGTGCCACGCTGACAAAGAGTGAACTGTAATGGCTTTTTTTTGACATGTCAGCTTGCCAAGGTTATAGTCCCAGTTATGAAACCAAAAGTCCACAATCAGTTAAAGTTGACTTTAAGTAAGAGTGAAGGTCTGGCATAATTTATAGGAGACTCATTCAATCATTTGAAAGGCCTTAAAAGCAGGGTTGAGGCTTCCTGGAAGAAAAAAAGAAACTCCACCTGTGGACAGCAATTTCAGCCCAAGCCCAAGATGCCCAGCTGCCTTCCTGACTTGCCTCGCCAGCACCCACAGTTCCCAGAAACCAACTCCTTGCAATAAATCTCTTAATACATACCTCCTACTGGTTCTGCTTCTCTGACTGAACCTTCCTTGGTAGGCATGACAAAAGAGAATTAAGGCTGCAGAGGGAGTTAAGGTTGCCGATCAGCTGAAGCTGACTGTAAGTTAGGGGGATGATTCTGCATGAATTGGGTGAACCTGATGCAATCACGGGGGAGTTAAATGTGGAAGAGGAGACAGAAGCATCAGGGGCAGAGTGACGCAAAGGGAGAAAGAACCAACTGCTGTTGCTGGCTTTGAAGATGGGGGCCACGAGCCAAAATGCTGGCAGCCTTTAGAAGCTGGCAAAGACAAGGGAATGGAGTCTTCCCTAGATGCTGACACCTTGATTTTAGCCCAGTGAAACCAATTTCAAACTGCTGACCTCCCAAACTGTAAGATAACATGTTAGTGTTGCTTCAAGCCACTGAATTTGTGATTTGTTACGGCAGCGATTGGAAACTAATATACCAAATCTCTAAATATATATGTAAATGTATTGATATAAGTGTGGACACAACAATTATAGCATTGACTTAATTTATCCTTTGTAAAAGAAATTCAGAAAAAAAAATTACCATTGGGATTAGTATTATGTGAAAGATTGCTCAAATTAAAGTTTCTACTGAGACACTGTAATGAAATCAATGTTGACATTCATGACAGGATCCCACTACGAAGAATTTATGAAGAAAACTGGCTAGGAAAATTGGTTTCATTACCCTTGAATCTCTCAACCACATCAAGAATACAAAAGGGGCAGGAAAGTGTAGGGAGAGTTGGAAGACAATATGGTGGCATGGGACTAAGCTATGAGCCCAATCCCACCCCAATTCCAAGAGGGAAAGGAGGAGCCAGCTATCTCGTGGGGTGGAGGGGGTTCCCCAGGGCTACTCAGATAAGCTCAGTGTTTTATTTTTATTTCTGTTCTGGAAAGGGATGCAGGAGGGTTGGCTTTTTCTAAGGCAAAACAAGGAGTGGGATACTGGGCAAGGATCTATACACCCAGAGCCTGTCCCCACAGGAGAGAGGGAATAGGCTTGGGGTCACAATGGGCCCAGTCTAAGCAGACCACCTGGAGGGGCAGAGGGACCCAAGGGTTAAAATCCACACGTAGAGCCTCAGGTGGCCTCCAAGAGTGGAGATGCATCTGTCTGGGACAAAGGACAATGCCCACAAGAGAAAGCTGGCTCTAAACATGTGCCAGGTCCAGACCCCATGGAGTCAGATTATAATGATACCCTGTTCTTATGACATCTTTCCCTTCCCCTTAAGAGTCTCTGGTACAACTCCTTCCTGTTTCAACTTTACAAGATGAGAAACTGGGCAGGGTTGAGGGTAGAGGAAGGAACAAAAAGGGAGGAGAGATGGAGACGGGTTCAACTCTATGGCCCTTTGCCACTTGCGGCCCTAGGTTGGCCTGTGCTGGGGGAGTTGAGCCTTAACACATAAGATAGCCCAGAACTTCTCTTCAGATCTTGGGCTGGATATTCTACTTACTGAATTGAAACTCCATGACACTTAGCACTGTCTACTGAGAATGAGCAGAAAAGTGAGAGGCCAAACTTTCATTTAAGGAAATAAGAACAAATCCCCCCCACTGAACACTTTTTAAAAGAGGCAGTAGCAGAATGGATGAATAAGGAAGTAAATAAAGTATTTGAATTACATCAGTCTACCAGTTATATTTATTATACGGACTTTCCATTCCTCACAGTATATTCCACCTAGGTTAGAAAATCAGCACTAACTCTGTCTTCCTATGGTCCCCTGTTTCTGTAACACATAAACCGGAGACCTAGAATCATCAAGATTTCCTCTCTTGTATCTGCCCATTCAGTCTCTAATGTATTCTTCCTTTATATCGTTTTTATACTTCCATTCCTTCCTTCCTTTCCATTTTCCCTCCTCTCCATTGTTCCATTATTAGGGTCCAGACTGCCTGATATCTTGGTTACTATGATAGCTTTCTCATTAGTGTCTTTGATTAGGTCTTAGAATCCCTTTCCAATTCAACTTAGTCTACACTGAAGCCAAATCTTCATGAAAATATAGTATCTCTCTGTGCTTCTTTGCCTAGCATTCAAGGCCTTCCATGATCTGACTTTACCTTCTTCTCAACTCTAGGCCTACTTCTTCCCTATCCAATGTGTTTATTCCAGGTCAACAGGTATGCCCTGGATCTTTTACTCACGCTTGAAATAGCCTCGTGATTGCGGATACATTTCAGTTTTGTGAAATCCTATCCTTCCTTTAAAGTCGGACTCAAATGCCGCCCATCTCATGAAGCCTTTCCCAGCTGCCTCAGTTGGAAAGCTTAGTTGCGGTGTGAGTACGGTAGATTCCAGAAAAGTACACATCTGCCTAATTATAATTAAATCAAATAAGAACAGGAAGAAGCATAACCTTTGAAGGTGCCCACCAATATCGACTTGACCTTTTAACGAAGTTTATACATCTGAGTCAGGGATGAATTGACAAAAGGGACGTGACTGACATCAAGAAACAAAAGTCTGCGTTCTATATTCAGAACTTTCCAGGAAGATATGAGGGACAGAGGAAGTTTTGTCACAAAACAGTTACTTCTATGGTGGAATAGAGTTAACTGGGTTTTCACAGAGGTTGGGTGAAGGACCCACTTTTATTGTCGGTGTGCAACCAGAAATCATATAGTAATCTGAAGAAGAAAGTGTAATTTAAAAAGTTAACTACAAAAAAAGTAAAAATAAGGAAAATCAAAAATTAACTAGAGCAAAAGATTAACTAGAAATAGAGAACCATGGGGCTGAGAAAGTATACCCACAGAGGGAACAAACTTGGAAAAGAGGCCCCCCCTCCCAAGTCTAGGCCTCAGGCCTTATTGGAGAAGTCCACTGAACAGAAAAAAATATCCCTGGATAATTCCGGGCCAGAAATGGCCCGTAGTTGATTGGAGCACAGGCTGGCATGGGACTAGGATGCAGGGAACACTCTTCTGGTGGGAGGCAGGCAGAGGCTGGTAAACTGGGAACCATGGCTCGGATTCACTGGAAATTTGCCCTCTGGGAAGTGTGCAGGGGAAAGCCATCCACGAGAGGTGCCACACCTCCAAAGTCATTGTAAAGCCACCAGAAGAGCTACTGGGTGGAGGTCCCCACAGGGAGGTGCTGTATTCTGCTGGCCACTGGCCCCTGCTGGCTGCCACTTGAGCTGGAGGAGCCTGGCCTGCAGAAGCTGGCCCATCAAAGGACCCTGCTGGGAAGGAACATAGTAAATGAATTTGAAAAAAAAAAAAAGAGCCCCTTCCTCCTGCAGTGTCCCTCCAGCGCCCTCTACTGACAAAGTTTAACGTGCCGGCTGCAAAGGAGAGCTGCTTATAAAATCCAGCGGCAAAAGAGTGGATTGGAGACTGAGAGGTGGTACGCTGATAACTGGAAGACTGCCCAAGCCATTCTCTTCCTGTGCTTTATTTTTCTATTCATCAGACAAAATGGATTTGTTAATCAACTTCCCAGGTACTTAAATCTCGGGATTTTTCCTGGCCATTACCAACGCCATCATCAAAGAATCCCAAGGGGACAAAAACATTTGTGGAGACTTGCTCTAGAATCGATGTTTACATACATTATCTCCCGAAGTAGCAATCTATAATAACAACCATATTAAACAATAAGCAGTATGTAAGTACATGCTATTAATCTTTCTATTTGAACCTATGGGAAACTAAAGCCCAAGAACACCTAGTCAGTAAATAATGGATCTAAGAATATGAACCTGGGACCATCTGATTAGAAAATCAGTACTCTTTTCACCGACCGCCTGAATTTCTCACCAAGGGACTATTTTTTTGGTGTGCTAAGAATTCCGGGTGCCAGGCTGAAAATGCAGTGCCTCGACTAAGGCCTTGTCTTTGAGAAAACCCGCTGGAAATCAGTTGTTCCTTTTTGTACCCACATCTCCACTGCTGGGTGATTCTAGCAGCCTAATGTTTATGGAGCACTGAGTGCTAGGCTTTGAGCTAAGTGCTATGCCTGCCTTTTCCTGATGAATCCTTGCTACAATCCAGTGGGTAGGTATTACTCGCCCCATTTTCCAGACGAGAAACTAAAGGCTGGAGAGGTTAAATAACTGGACCAAAGTTATCACCCAAGTAGAGGAAGTAGGATTTGAACTCAAGCAGGTCTGACTCCAGAGCTGAAGTTCTTGACCATGCCATGAGGTCAGGGCCTTCTATTGAACCCTTCATTTCGAATATGACTGATATTGAAGTTTTAAAAATATAGAATAGGGTTAATGCATTTTTCAGCTTCATTGAGTTCAGAAAGGAAATTGCGACTCTGAGGTTATTAGGCTCCTGGAAGAATGTTAAGCTGTCTTACGGTGAGCGGTCCATTTCTCGGAGTTCTGGATCCGGTACCCCTTGCCCATTCTCATTAATTCCAGGTGAGGTAAGGCAGACCCGTGGGTACTTGACACAAGCAATTTGCAATAGTCTAGGATGAGGATAGCTGCTGATAAGCAAATACTTTTGGCAAATTCATGTTTCATGGCCTTGTCTCTCACCCCGTGTCTGCTTGCTGAAAGCATCACATCCACGGAAGCGACCTCTGGGCAACTCAGCTGGTGAGTCTCCCTTGGTCTCCACTTTAGGTGTGGCCCAAAATAGATCTCAGTGCACATTTCCGTGACACTCACACTAGAGCAACACTTATATAACCACTGAGAGCAAATTCATCAACATGCATAATGTTTAATTGCCTCACTTAGACTTCATTAAATTCTACTTAATTATCTCATTTATACAACATGACTATCATGCCAAAAGTATTTGTGATAAAAGGTAGGAACAAAGAGAATTTTAAGAATTTAATACCCTATAAATATTATTTTACTTAATAGTTCTAAAAAATAAAATGGGGGCATATCTAGACCTACTTTTAAGATAAAAATGTCCTTATTCCTTCCGTAGACCTCTAAGTTGCAAACACTGATCAGTCAATTATAACATCTTCCCGGGACTTAAGACAACTCCTGGTCTAAAGACTTCTGGATGCAGTCTAAAAAGGATCTCACGTTCTTGTAAATCTCACTAAGTGAATCGCAATAACAATTACAAAAGTGGGTCATTACTGTTCTAATTAATGAAAATTCACGGAGCATAATTTCCTCAATTCTCACAATTCTCTGTATAAATCGCTCCTTGCTGTTCAAGTTCTCACCACACGGTGGCAGCCTTGTTTCTCGTTTCCAGGTCTGTATTTTCACAGCAGGGATCCTCCTTGTTACTGATTAGGTAACGGGTTTTCGGGAGCAAGGAGCTGATGATGCAGGACAATGTCCTGGAGGAAGCCAGCAGGAAACATAGCGTGGGCCTTTGTTTGCTTGCTTATAAAACCAAACTGATCTCCAAAGTCCCTTCTAGCTCTAACTTACGATTCCAAAGCTGACTGGAGACTGGCTTGAAATCCAAGATTGTGAGGAGAGGAAGGTGGCACAGAGCCCCTGCAGCAGCAAGCCCAACAAACCTGCGCCACATGACGGAGGGACGTAGTGAGGGAGGGCACGAGTGAGAGTGTTCCCAGCATTTTCCGGAAGGAAAAGCAACAGGCTCAGCAAACCTCTTTGAACGGTTGAGAGTCCCCAGGACAAAAGGAATTAATGAAGATTCTGATGGAAGTTATAAATGAGCTAGAAAACACTAGTTACAAGTGTTGAATTTCCAGACCCTAGAAAATGTCCTAAGATCAATCCTAATGTGTGAAATTACCATCTCAGGGGGAAGTTAGAAAGAATCAATTCCTAATGGAAGTAACTCTAGAGGGGAGCTGCAAAACCACCCCAAGCCAATCAAGGCATAGTTTCAGGGGGGATAATCAATACCTGATCAATAATATTATTGTAACTCCTCTCAAGAAAAACCAAATTAATAGAAAGATAGCAATCTGCATGCTGTCTGAAAAGGGGGAAACGGAAGAATTTAAGATGTTTCTGCAGCACTGTGAGGGAGAGACAGTCTTGATCACATTGCATATATAGATTTGGTCCATCTGAGGCATATGTACTTTTTAAAGAGATTTTTTTTTAACGTTTATCTGTTATTGAGAGACAGAGAGACACAAAGCATGAGCAGGGTAGGGGCAGAGAGGGGGAGACACAGAATCCGAAGCAGGCTCCAGGCTCTGAGCTGTCAGCCCAGAGCCCGACACGGGGCTCGAACTCACCAACTGTGAGATGATGACCTGAGCTGAAGTCAGTTGCCCAACCAGCTGAGCCACCCAGGAACCCCTGAGGCATATGCACTTTTAAGTAAGACATTTACTAGCCTAGTTTGAGAATGCTTGCCATTGAACAAATGTCCTGATCACTGGTTATTTCTGTTACAGAGAAACGATTTTATTTTCAGTATTTATTTGGAGACAATAGAGCAAAGTGTTTCAGAGCACAAGCTTTGGAATTAGCCCTTGCAAGTTCAAATTGTCCTCCCCACCATGTGCAAATAAAAATCATTTTACTCTGCCTCTATTACAATTATTTCGTTTTCTCATCTCACTTCCTGGGCTAGAACTTCTAGAACAAAGGGGAGAACATAACGGTGATAAGAAGCATCCTTGTCTTAGTTTTATTTTAATGACTATGCTGCTGGTCTAGGCTTGACAAATAATATAAATATGAAACACACTGAACATGTTCAAAGTTTGACTTTTCAGCGAGCCCAACCTTCCTCCCAATAAGGTAAATGCCAGCCTGGATTTTTTTGCTTATAGTATCCTTACTTATAAAAATTGTTCTTGTTACTTTTCTTTTCTTTTTTTTTTTTTTTTTTACCCTTCTTTCACAAGCGATTTTTAAGTTTGTTTCATTTTGCCTGTCTTTGAGCTGGGTTCATACTCTATGCAGCCTTTGCAACTTGTTCATAGCACTCAATATTGAATTAATCCCCGTGATTGCTTCTAACGTCAGTTTATTCATTTTTGCTGCCATATAATATTCCCTCGTATAAACACACCGCAACTTGTCCCTTCTATTGTTTAAGAAAACTTTGGATTTGTTTACAAGTTTAGCTACTCGCAGTGTGGCCTTGAATATTTTTGTGTTTGTATCCCAAAGCAAGAGTTACTCTATCACTGCTAACAAGATGAGATTGAGCATCTTTCCCTATGTTTGACTCATGTTTTTATTCGTATCATCATGTTTCTTCTATGAAATGCTCTTTATGTCTTTTGCCCATTTTTCAACTGGGTTGTCTGACTTTTCCTTACCGATTTACAGAAGTTCACTACTTCTCCATGTTTTTTCCTGCAGTAAAGACATTCATTTTATTTTGTTCATAAAAAAATTTAAGTTTATTTATTTTGAGAGAGACAGAGACAGACAGAGGGAGGGGGGAGAGAGAGAGAGAATCTCAAGCAGGCTCCACACTGTCAGTGCAGAGCCCGATGTAGGGCTCAAACTCACAAACTGTGAGATCATGGGTTGAGCCAAAACCAAGCGTTGGACGCTTAACCAACTACACTCCACACAGGCGCCCAGGAGATTCATTTTAATGTTCTAAACTTGAGCTGCTTTATGATTATTGCTTTCGTATCTTGTTTAAGAAATACTTCCCAATCCTGAGATCATAAATCCAATATAACCATTTCATCTGCTTCCATGTTTTCTTTTTAAAGTCTTGAAACTTTACCCGTCACATTTAAGTCCTTCCTCGGGCGGGAATTGATATTCCTGTATGGTGTGAAGTAGGGATCCTATTTTATAACCCATTTTCCTAGCACTGATAAGTGATTAGCTCATTCTTTCCCCCACTGAAATCGCAACACGACCTCTGACATATATCAGGTTTCCTTATACGAGTCTGATTTTGGCTCCTTATTGTTTCGCAAGTCAATTGATCTAACCCTACACCAATAGTCCATCACTTAACTATAGAGCTGTTTAATAAATTCTGCCTGTTCTTCAGGATTGTTTGTCAAAGTTCCTCTAAAAAATCTCGTGGGGATCTAGATTGGAATTCAATGGAATCTACAGCCCAGTTTAGGAAGAAATTACTTCTTTCAGATATTGAGTTTTCCTACCTATGAAAATGATATATCTCTGCATTTATGTAAGTGTTCTTCAATTTAATTGAATAACATAATTTTTATATAAAGGTCTTGCATATCTTATTAGGAGCATTCCTAAATGCTTCATTTTGTGGATTCTATATATCTTACATTTTTTATTACATTCGTTCAATTTTTGTTGCTGGATGAAGTGGATATGGTTGACCCTCAGTTTTCATTCCTACTCTTTCCTAGTATCACTGTTGTATTGTCACTGCCACTTCCAGCAGAGTCTGGAAGGCTAAAATCTACATCTTGCAGACTCTTCTGAAGCTAGTTTTATCTTTGTGAATTAGTTTCCACCAATCATATAAATTTACAGGAAATTTGGAAGATGAAAGTAAGGCAGAGGTCATCTTTCTGACACTTCATCCGTTTTTGGCTAGTAAGTAAGCTCGGTCATTGAGATGTGGAGCTCGTCTGCGGCAGTGTTCTAGAATCCAGTCACATTTCACAGGCATTGAGTTGAGAGGCAGTTGGGAAGTGGCTTTCCGATTTCACATTCCTGAATCGCAGCACTGGCGGTGTGTTACTGAATGCGGTGACCTGATTCTCTAACTTGTTTATTGTGGTCTTTGGAGGATCAATCTGTGTCGTTCTGAGCGTCATATTTGGAAGCCCAAAACTTCCAATGATTTCATATTCCTCTAATTTCCTCTGTTAAACTTCTGTTTAAAGTACTTGGAGTGGCTTTAGTTCCCAGTTGTTAGCTGATTTGTAGAAACGCAACTAATTTTTATATTTTATTTTGCGTTTCACAACCTTGCTGAACTCCTTTTCTTATTCTAGTAACTAACAAATTCTTTTGAATTTTATTTTCATATAAATATTTCATCTGCTAGACATAACCATTATGTTTTTAAAAATCATTGTATCTTTGGGGCGCCTGGGTGGCTCAGTGGGTTAGGTGTCTGACTCTTCTTTTCTGTTCAGGTCATGATTGCAGGGTTTGTGAGTTCCAGTCCCACAGCAGGCTCTCTGCGGGCAGCACAGAACCCACTTGGGATCCCCTCAATGATCCATTTGGGATACTCCCCCACTCTCTGTGCACACACGCTCTCTCTCTCGCTCTCAAAAATAAACATTTTTTTAAAAAGGGGGAAAAATAAAAATCTTTCTATCTTTGGTATATTTTTCTTGCCATACTCACCTGGCTAAGACTCCAGTAGAGAGCTGGTTGAAACAAAGTAAAAGTTTAACAGCAATTGTCCTTGTTTGAGTCTCATTCTTAAAGGGGAAGTGTTTGGTATTTCACCATTGGGTATGAGACCTGCAGTAAAGATATTGTTGTTATTTGTAGATACTTTTTATCGGTTTAAGGAAATGTGGTTTTATTCCTGGCTTTATAAAAGTTATATTTTAAATCATAAATGTATATTGAAATATATTAAATGCTTTTTTTGTATCTATTGAAACATTCATCTACTTTTCTAGTCTTTTTTTTTAAAGTTTATTTATTTATTTTGAGAGACAGGGAGGAGAGAGAGAGAAGGAGAGAGAGAACAGGGGAGGGGCAGAGAGAGGAAGAGAGAATCCCAAGGAGGCTCTGCTTGGGTTAGATTCAGGGCTTGAACCCATGAACTGTGAAATCATGCCCAGAGTCAAAACCAAGAGTCAGATGCTTACTGACTGAGCCACCAAAGGGCCCCTGATCCTCTAATCTATTCATTTAGCGGATTATATATATTTACTTTCTTATATGAAAGCAACCTTACAATCCTGGGATAAACTCACTTGGTCATGGTGTGTTTTTCCTTTTTATGTATCGGCTAGTGGGTCAAGCACTTTTTTTTTTTTCAATGTTTCTTTCTTTATTTCTGAAAAAGAGAGAGAAAGGGACAAAGAGAGAATCCCAAGCAGACTCCTGTCTGTCAGTGCAGAACCTAACCTGGGGCTCGATCTCACAAACCATGAGATCATGACCTGAGTCAAAATCGAGAGTCAGGCACTTAACCAACTGAGCCACCCAGGTGCTTCCAGTATTTTTTTTTTTTTTAATTTTAAGCTATTTCAATAGCCGTGCCATGATATCTCATTGCGGTGTCTCTGCATTGCTTTAATAACTAATAGTGTTGAACATCTTTACATGTGCTTATTTGCCACCTGTATATATTCTTTTTTTTTTTTTAACTTAATCCAAATTAGTTAGCATCTAGTGTAACAATGATTTCAGGAGTAGATTCCTTAGTGCCCCTTAGTACCCATTTAGCCCATCCCCCCTCCCACACCCCCTCCAGTAACCTTCAGTTTGTTCTCCATGTTTATGAGTCTCTTCTGTTTTGTCCCCCTCCCTGTTTTTATATTATTTTTGTTTCCCTTCCATTATGCTCATCTGTTTTGTCTCTGAAAATCCTCATATGAGTGAAGTCATATGATTTTTGTCTTTCTCTGACTGACTGATGTCACTTAGCATAATACCCTCCAGTTCCATCCACATAGTTGCAAATGGCAAGATTCCATTCTTTTTGATTGCCGAGTAATACTCCATTGTGTATATATATACCACATCTTCTTTATCCATTCATCCAGCGATGGACATTTGGGCTCTTTCCATACTTTGGCTATTGTTGATAGTGCTGCTATGAACATGGGGGTGCATGTGTCCCTTCGAAACAGCACACCTGTATCCTGTGGATAAATGCCTAGTAGTGCAATTGCTGGGTCGTAGGGTAGTTCTACTTTTAGTTTTTTGAGGAACCTCCATACTGCTTTCCAGAGTGGCTGTACCAGCTTGCATTCCCAACCACCTGTATATATTCTTTAATGAAGTGTCTGTTAAATTCTTTTGCTCTGTGTTTTATTGAGTTGTTTTGTCACAATTGTTTTCTTACAATATTTTTAGAGTTTTTATAAGGCATATGACTTGCTAATACTCTCTCCAAGTCTATGGCTTACTTTTTCATTCTCTTCACATTTCTTTTGAAGAATAGAAGTTTTTAATTCTGATGAAATCCAATGTATTGGTTCTTTAATAGGTATTCTTTTGATGTCATACATAAGAAATATTTGCCTAATTTGAGGACATAAAGTTTTCCCTGTGTTTTCTTCCAGAAATTTCATGGCTTAGGCTATACCTTTAAGTATAGGATCCATTTTGAATTAATTTTTATATTAATTCAAAGATATGGATTGAAGTTCTTTTTTCTTTTTTTTTCCATTTGGCCACCAAATTATTCTAGCACCATTTACTGAGAAGATCATCATTTCTGAATTGTTTTGTTCAAGAATTTTGCCTAATGATTAAAACTGGCCAGTATTTTCATATCTCACACCCTCTTTGTAATGTTTGATAAGAAGTCATTCTATGAAACTAGGAGTGTTTCCTATTTTTCCATTCTTTAGAACATTTTATATAAGCTTGGAACTATTTATCTTCTTTGAATGTTTGTTACCAGAGTGTTTGGTATCCTCAAAAGCCATCTGGGCCTGAAATTTTCTTTGTGGGAAAATTCTGGCTATTAAGTTCTTAGGTGTGGCAAAATATGTTTTCCTAGGAATGTGTCCTCTCTTCTGTACTGCCAAATCCTTTGCTGTATATATGAATGTTTATGATATCCTCTAATCATTTTTTAATGTCTACAACATTTAAAATAATGATCCCTTTTTGTATTCCTGATAGTAACTGTTTGTACTTTCTCTCTTTCTTAACTAATCTCAACTAAACAAATATTTGTAAGTTTTATTAATCACATATATATCAGCCATTAGCTCTTTGGATGTTACCTTTGCCTCTTTTCTCTCTGCTCTACTTCCTGGATTCTGATTAAATGTATGTTAATCATTTCTTTCCTGTCATTTACGTCAATACCTTTTCTTCTGTATTTTCTTTTCGTCTCTGTTTCATTTTAAAATATTTTTTCTAATTTATCTTCTAGTTCACCAATTCCCCTTTCAGCTGTGTTTGCTCTGCTATTAAAACCACTAATCAAGGGGCGCCTGGGTGGCGCAGTCGGTTAAGCGTCTGACTTCAGCCAGGTCACGATCTCGCGGTCCGTGAGTTTGAGCCCCGCGTCAGGCTCTGGCTGATGGCTCAGAGCCTGGAGCCTGTTTCAGATTCTGTGTCTCCCTCTCTCTCTGCCTCTCCCCCGTTCATGCTCTGTCTCTCTCTGTCCCAAAAATAAATAAACGTTGAAAAAAAAAATTAAAAAAAAAAAACAAAAAAAAAAACCACTAATCAAGTTTTTAATTTCAGCTATTGTTTTGGTTCTGGAAATTTCATCTTGACCTTTTTCAAACCTGCTTAGGTAATTTTTTTTTCCTACAGATATTTCAAATGTATCTTTTATTTTATTAAATAGTAAGCATAACCATTTTATTACCTATTTGATAACTTTCTAAATCTAAATATTAAATATTTTTGACTCTATTTCTGTTATTTGTCGTTTCTTTCGGTTCTTGCTCATGTGGTCTTCTTTACGTGCCTATATAAGTCTAACTCTATATGCACTGGGAATAGCACTTGGAAACCTATTTATAGGAATAATTTGAAACCTAAGAGAAATCTACCTTCTTACAGAGTGATCTGTGTTTCCACTGGGCACCCAGGGACACTATCAGTCTGAAATCAGTGTCTGGAAACAACTACTACCGGACTTGTTTACTTCAGGTACATTCTTACCCTCAGGATATAGCCCTTTGGTGTCTCACTTTGATGTCAGGAAGATCTCCTATTTAACTTCCCAATTAGTGCAATCACTGGGCTATTGCTGTGCCCTTCACTTACGGAGGATGTCAACATTAAAGTTTCAGGTCTCAGGACTGGCCAATACTCACTGAGCAAAAACACCTTCTGATGACTATTGACCTTTCCAGGTTCTTCCTTTTTCTTAATTTTGGTCTCAGAGTCTCTTATTCTCTTTTCAGTATGTGCTTCTAAGAAAGGCTTCTGGATTTTTCTCCCAGGATTTTTAGTTGTTTTCTGCAAAAGAATTAGTCAGTTACCAGAATCCTGAGGTCCATTCCTTTCTTCCTGAGTCATTTTTGCTGTTCATACTTTAGGAAATTTCTCATTTCTTCAAAATGTTTAAATTTATTGGTAGAAAGCTGGTCTAGTGTTCTCTTTTTATCTTTTTAGTCTTTGGCATGTCTGAGGTTAAGACTCCCTTTTTCATTTCTAATTATTTTTATTTAAGCTTTATCTCTTATTTTTCTTGGTCAGACTCATACAACTGTTGTCTACTTTATTATTCTTTTTTAAAAATAAGTAGAGGGGCGCCTGGGTGGCGCAGTCGGTTAAGCGTCTGACTTCAGCCAGGTCATGATCTCGTGGTCTGTGAGTTCGAGCCCCGCGTCGGGCTCTGGGCTGATGGCTCAGAGCCTGGAGCCTGTTTCCGATTCTGTGTCTCCCTCTCTCTCTGCCCCTCCCCCGTTCATGCTCTGTCTCTCTCTGTCCCAAAAATAAATAAAAACGTTGAAAAAAAAAAAAAGTAGAATCCTCTGTATTTTCTTTGTGTTTTCTATTTCATTAATTTCTGTTTTTATCATTTTTTTTCTATTTTCTTGGAGTTTCTTCAGCTTTTTATTCTCTAATTTCCTTTTCTTTTTCTTTTTTCTTTTTTTTATTGTTTATTTATTTTTAAGAGGGAGAGAGACAGAGTGCTAGTGCGGGGAGGGGCAGAGAGCGAGGGAAACACAGAATCTGAAGCAGGCTCCAGGCTCCAAGGTGTCAGCACAGAGTCTGATGCAGGGCTCAAACTCACGAAGTGTGGGATCATGACCTGAGCTGAAGTTGGATGATTAGCCGACTGAGCCACCCAGGTACCCCTCTTTCTCCAACTTCTTAAGTTGGATACTTAGCTCATGAATTTTCAGGCTTTTTTCTTTAACACAAATCAAAAGATTTTTAATTGTATTAATTAATCTCTACTAATTTTTATCTGTGTTATCTATTAATAGTTCAGAGAGATTTATTGGCATATCTACTCTGATATAAATTTGTCAAATTTTAACTTTGTATCTTCTAATTTTTGCTTTTATTTTGCTGATAATTAATGTGGCTACTACATTTTTATGATTAGCATTTTTCTGGAATCTTTTTAATATTTAACTTTCATAATTTCTGCTATTCATATATAATAAATCTTTAGAGATCTTCTATTTCCTTTTCATTTGTTTATTTTTATTTTTTTAAGTCTTATTTATTTAAGTAATCTCTACACACAAGATGGGCCTCGAGCTCACAACCCCTAGATCAAGAGTCACATGCTCTACTTGTTATTTTTTTTTTTAAGTTTATTTATTTATTTTGAGAGTCAGAGAAGGAGAGAGAGAGAGAGAGCACACAGGAGCAGGGGAGGGGCAGAGAGAGAAGGAGAAAGAGAATCCCAAGCATGCTGTGCATTGTCAGTGCAGAGACTGACTTGGGACTCAGTCCCACAAAACTGTGAGACCATGACTTGAGCTGAAATCAAGAGTCGGACGCTTTACTGAGCCACCCAGGCACCCCATGTCACATGTTCTTCTGACTGAGCCGGCCAGGTGCTCCCATTTGCTTATTTTTTTTAATCCACCAAAACAATCTCTGTTTTTAAGCTGGCGAACTCAATATATTTACACACAGAATATAGTTGAATTACTTGTAATCTATTATGTTTTTTGTTTTTTGCATGTGAGTTTAATTTACATGTATTTTGTTTAGTAGAAATTTACAACTTTTTTCCACTCTCTTACTTTACATCATCTCTTTGTTCCACTTTTTCTATGTCTTTTTTCTCTCTTGACTTTGTTTGTTTAGTTGTTTGTTCTATTATTTAATTTTTGCCTTCTATCACATGGGAATATATACACTATTTTTTATTCTCTTTATAGTAGTAGTAGTCTTTTAGTAATCTTATTTAACAACTCAACAAGATCTAAAACCCATCATACTGTAACTTCTTTCAAACAATACAAATCTAAGGATACTTTTCCTGCCCCAACCTCCACCCTGCTACCCCAAGTTAAGGAGTTGGTAAATGTACAGGGTAAAATTTCCAGAGTAAAAATTAAAAAGTTAATTTCCATACCCTAGAGGGCGAGATGCATTTTTCAAAATGACTTGTTTTACACACTTCAAAATAATGTTATGGTAAAACCCTAGTTTGTGAGCATAATTCATTCCCAAAACATGCTTGTAATCCAAAGCACTTGTATATCCAAGTGAATTTCCCCATCAGAAATAACGGCACCTCAGATGATTCGTTCCACAACCCAAAAATATTCATATAAAAATGATTACAATACTGTAATATAATACAAAATAATAAGGAAAATACAAAATATCAAGAAAAATAAACAAATCAACCTGCACTTACCTTTGAAAAGCTTCATGGCCGGTGTGAGGGAGACAAGAGAGAGGAGGGTTATTGTGTAGGACAGTTTTCACACTTTCAGTCTCACTAATGGAATCACTGCTGTCTATTGGCTCAATGGAATCTTTTTTCTTTTCACGCAACTTTAACAAGGAACCTGTCCAATGACACATGGCTTTTGCTTCCTTTTGAGAATTTCGTTGAAATGTGACATTGCATTGTTATTAAACAGATTCATTGCTCACAGTGTTCAGCCTTTTTTGCGTAGTCCTTTCCTACAAAATTGTGTACTCTTCCCCACGTTTTATACATCTCCCTGATCTCATTTGAAGTGAGGGATTCCTCCACCTTTGTCTCCTCCTCCTCTACAGACGAGATACAGACGTAGACTTCTTACAAAATTTTGCAGTTTTGGCCACTTGCAGACCTCGTTTGTACCTCTCGATGATTTCCTTCTGAACTTCCATTGTGATCATTTCCTTCTCGTAACTGCCTTTCTTTTCAACCTTTTTCTGCATGGGGGCCATTGTATACACTCTCACGGGTGTTGACTACAGTACAGTATTAATAAAACCTTTTTACCTATTGTATTTAATGTAACTGGCAATAAGGCAGCAGAGGAAAGGGTCTATATCTGCAGGCAGCCTGACCTAGAATGAAGCAAAGCATTCCTAAACTTACTCTTATATGGAAAAGCAAAGGACTGTCCATAGGTGCTTTGAAGTGACAAAAAATCCACTAGTGCCAGTTGTGGACAGCTTCCAATGTTCTGAAAAACCACTGATTTCTGCCAAACACTGTGGGCTGAGACGGAGCATCTGAACATTGAAGATGATCACCCACAATCCTGCAGCGAGCAAGAGAGAGAAGAACCATTGGCTCAATCGCAGTCATGTGATATTCGGCATCACGTACTACCCATATTATAAGACATCGCTTGTTTATCAAGTTAAAATGTATTAGAAATGTTTGCTTGTCTTGCGGAACACTCACAGAACAAGTTACTCGCCATCCAAGGTTTTAACCGTATTTATATTAGTTGCAAATTGAACGATCTATCAAACGACCAAACAAACTTTTGTTTCAAGAATGTGGCCTAAAGATACATATACTCTAGTATTTTAAGATTCAATTAAATTAACGGAAGAAATATAAACATAAAAATTAATTCAGAGCAGCACAAGAAATGAGTCTGAGGTGCCACCAGAATCACAGAACAGTGGAGAGTTTCTGAATCATGTAAAGCAGGAGCCACACTAGAGCATTAAATCTGAGATGGGGGGGGGTGTGGGATGGCAGGAGGGGGAACAGGAGGCTCCATTTTGTGTATGTACATTTGCATCGTCTCACTTTCTACAAAGAAAATGTACTCGTGCATCATTTATGTAGGAAAAAAAGTTTATTCCATAGTCATTTATAAATAAACTATATGGATAGAGATTTGATGATAAAAACCTAACAGAGCTGAGGATCTTTGAAGCTTGTACATTTGACCAATGTCGTAAGAACTCCTCCAAAAGGGGGCTAACATCAGAGATAGCGGAGGTCTTTAATTCACATGGAATGTATTTTTGTTATGAAATAAAGATCTGACTGCATATATATTTTTTCCAGTGGATAGTCAACTGTCTCAATACCATTTACTGATTAATTACCCTTTTCCAACAGAGTTGAAATGCACCTTTATCATTTAATAGATTCCTTGAAATACATAGATATGTTTTCTATTTTTATTTTTTTAATGTATATTTATTTTTGAGAGCAAGAGAGTGTGAGTGGTGGAGGGGCAGGGAGGGAGGGAGACACAGAATCTGAAGTAGGCTCCAGGCTCTGAGCTGTCAGCACAGAGCCTGACTTGGGGCTCGAACTCACAGACTGTGAGATCATGACCTGAAGTTGGACACTCAACTGACTGAGCCACCCAGGTGCCCCTGTTTTCTATTCTTTTCCACTCATATTCTGTCCGTCCCTGCCCCAATTCTATACTATATTAATTATTGTTGCTTTAAAAAAATGTTTTTAGTGTTTATTTTTGAGAGAGACAGACAGACAGAGTGTGAGCAAGGGAGAGGCAGAGAGAGAGGGAGACACAGAATCTGAAATAGGCTCCAGGCTCTGAGCTGTCAGCACAGAACCCAACGTGGGGCTTGAACTCATGAACCATGAGATCTTGACCTGATCTAAAGTCAGATGCTTAACCGACTGAGCCACCCAGGCCCTCCCATTATTGTTGCCTTTTAATGTGTTTTTGGATCTGGCAGTTAAATACATGATTTTTTCTTTTGCAAAACTATGGCATGCTCCTGCATTTTATTTTTCAGGTGAAATTTAGAATTTGATTAATTTTCTTAAAAATTATCATTAGCTATCGATTGGAATAACATTGAATATGTAGATACATTTGAGGAAGATCGACTTCTTTATACCACTGAGCCTTTCCACCCACGCAGTTTTACATTTGCTTGTCTTCTTTCCTCCATCCTCTGTCTCCACTTCTCTTCCTATGTCACTTTGTTATCCGCTAGTGAACATTATTCTCTTCCTTACAGGATACATCAGCTCATTGTGTCAGTTCACACCTTACCCGATTTTACTGCCAGAAAAGAGGACTGTTCTTTTTCCCAGCTGCGCCTCAGTAAGTCCTAGAGTGGGACACTCTTTGGCCTGGCTTGGTCACTTACCCTCTTCCTCACCAATCACAGGAGCCAGGAAAGTGGGGTCGTGAGTCCAATCAGGAGAGGGAAGCTGCACAGGGATTTGAGCAAGAACAGTATAACATAAAGAATTTTTAACTATCACAGGAAATTGGGAGTAGTAATGGGCTGGCCAGCAAGAAACAAAGAAAACACAAAAGAATATAGAAACTGCACATTTGAGGGGCAAGCACTATTCCAGGGGCTGGGTTGGAGATTCAAGGCGCACTCTCCCCTCGCCCCCAATACAGCTGAGCTCCAGGCCTTATTGGAAAGGGCACGGCCATGGCTCACTGAAATTTGGTAGGATGCCTTCCAGAGAGAAGTCGTAAGAAATCCACCTTCTAACTGCTGCGGAAAGCAGTTCACAGGAGATGTCTCACAGGGGGGAGGCTCTCCTACAAAACCTCACGATAGGGAGCAGGGGTGGCAGCTACCTGTGCTGTAGGAGGCAGGCACTGGAGAAGCTGCTGACGCTGTAGGAGCCCCATGAACTACAGAAACCTGCCTGACCGCTGGGCTCCGTAAGCATCTCTACAACAGAACGATGCTGTATTTCTATGGAAGAAGACACTGCTATCCTCCTTACCAGTAAAATGCTCACCCTTTTCCCAAAAAAGGAGACACAGGGTCCTCAGATTCATCGTATCCATTGCTAGCTATATTACTTGGTCCTCAGGTTCAGTCACCATTCCACCGAATATTGTTACTTAAAGACTAATTGTAAGGTTAACCTATGTAGCGAGTTGCATTGTGGCCTCAGGAGATAGGTCTACGTTCTAGTGGCCAGTTCCTGTGAACGTGTCCTTTTTTGGAAACAGGGTCTTTGAAGACATCATTCAATTAGGGATCTTGAGATGAGGTCATCCTGGATTTACAGTGGGCCCTAAATCCAATGACTGGTGTCCTTATGAGAGAAAAAAAGGCAGGGGCGGGGGCAGATTTGAGCTACAGACACACACAGAGAAGACGATATGAAAACGGAGGCAGAGATCGGAGTGACGCATTCATAGGCCGAAGGATGCTAACGATTACCAGGCTGCCACCAGAAGCTAAGAGAAAGACATGGAACACATTCTCTCTCAGAGCCTCCAAAAGAAGCCAACACTGCCCACACCTTGAGTTTGGAATTCCGGCTTCCAGAACTGTAAGAGAACAAATTTCTGTTGTTTTAATCCATCAGATTTGTGGTACTTTATCACAACAGAACTAGGAAACCAACACGGCTTCCAATAACTTGAATGTCAAGTAAAAACAGGAAGGAGATAAAGGGATAAAATGATCAGTAAACACAAATGAACGCGTAAGGTATAATAAGCCAAGAGAAAACATGCAACGATACTGCATTTCTGTAATTGTTCACAAGGTCACAGTTAGTGACCTATAGCTTTCACTTCACTACCCATTCTGCATTTCCCTACTGTCAGCTGGGACCTCAGTCAGTTGGGATTCTTTGCTTGGTGGAGTGGCGCAAACCTTCAGTTCCAAAGGATCTCAGTCTTCTAACACCCTACCATTTATTTTTGGTTGCTATAAATTTTCACGCACTTTAATATCAGACACAGAAGTACGAAGAGGATTCCGGAGACTCTTCTGGGTTCTAGACTGTCTTTCTTGCCTCCACTGTGTGTAAGTAACCTAGTGTCCCAAACAGTGTCACCATTTAAGAATATCATCTCACTAACAGTTTACAGCTTTGGGTAGGGATTTTACTTGTTGTTGCTAATTTAGTAAATATAAGAGGGAGTTCAAAATGCCTCTAATTAGTTTGTGTGTGCATTTTCTGTATACTTTATTTATATAAATAAATGTCATAATAGTTTCTTTGTATATTTATATGTTATTCATGCAGTAAACGTTTGGTAGAAGTCATATATATATATATATATATATATACACATAGTGATATATATATATATATACATACACACACAATTAGTGTATGTGTACATACATACATAGCTCTACGTACATACATACATACATACATACATACATACATATTACTCCAGCCAGTAAATTACCTGTTTTTGCTTTTTGTTGCAGCGGTATAAGGAACCCCAAATGGCCAGATGGTAGTCTCGTCTTCCAATTTAGTGAAACCATTGATATATCTTATGAAAGAAGCATTCTCCCTTTGGGGACTAGGGTCTCTACTCCGGCAGCAAAGTTTCCAGGTAAGGGAGGGAAAATTTCTGAGGGGATTATAAGGTGAGGTTGTGAGAAGAGCCGCTCCCACTCCCATACCTTGATTCGGATGTATTATGGCTATGGAAGCGAGGGTACCATGTGATGATCTCTGATGCAAAACATATCCTGTAAGACAGGCTTTCATTTCTTTCCAGGGTGTTGCCTCTCAGCTGGGCTATGGCTGAGGCTTCAGTAAGTCATTTCACTGTTCAGTTCAGCCGGCTGCTTTCAAGTGACGGGGTATGTGGTAAGGCCCGTTAATTTCCTATGCATGGACGCATGGCTGCACTTCCTTTGCTGTGAAATGAGTTCCCCGATAGGATGCGGTGCCGTGTGGAATGCACTCCTGGTAGATGGCACACCATTTTGTGAGTCACAAACACTAGGTGCTGGCAGAAACATTATGAGCAGCAAAGACTATCCATTTTCAGGGTACAGGAGTACTCCAATAAGGATGAATCTTTGCCCCCTCAAAGGTGGAAGAGGTCCCGTATGATCAATCTGCCATCAGACAGCTGTTTTTAGTAGCCCAGGGAAAGGGGGCCGGATCAAGGACTCGGTGTTGTTTTCTGCTCTCTCTCTTGACAGCAGTGTCAGCAAGGGGAGCCTCGGTAAGGAGACATTCAGATTGTTGAGTATATACATAGCCTGCATCCCCACCACCATGGCCACTTTGTTCAAGGGCCCACTGAGCAAGCCCTGGGTGGCTAAGCAAAGAGGCTGCCTGACACCCAGAGACAGTGCCATTTCACCCACCTGATTATTAAAGTCTCCTCTACAATGGGTACCTGTAGCGTGTATCCAAATGGTACACACGGATCTTCACAGTGTGTGCTCATGAAAAGAAACTTATCTATATACCTCTTCCGCACACTACCTTGTCACCAATCTTCCAATCTTATTCCTTTCCGAGTCCCTGTACATCTAGAAGAAACCACTAGCAATTGCAACTCCCACTTGGACCCACATTAGATTGGAGGTAGGTAAAGAGCAAACATAGTTCTCCAAATAAGAGGTGTAAGTACTTTTCCCAAAAGAAGAGAGGTGTTCTTGGCTGACAAACCAATAACTGTTCCCTACATGTTACCCTTTGGCTGTTCAGTGCATGCGCACACACACACACACACTGGTTTTCACATAGCTGTAGTTTCTCTTAACATAAAGCAACTATCCCTTATGCAATTGACAATGTACTCAACCCCTACCCAATGCTAGAGGAAAACTCAATGTCACCTGCAGCCCAAATTCAGGATCTTTGAGTGTAGCCAATCTTGATAAGGTCCAGATCTAGCTAAATGATAATGATAATGGAATTTTTCCCCAATGCACAAATATATAATAGAGGGGGGTGGGGAACAGGATAACAAAACCTAATAAGAAAGGGCAAAAAGGAGACTCACTGTGCCATGGTTGAGCATATACCGTATAATGCAGAATAAGCGTAAGAAGGACTTCTCTTCTCCAGGAGAAAATTGAGATCTCTTGTCAGTCACTCAAAGTGCCAAGATTTCCTTTATCTATTATCCTCAAAGGCTGTCCTTTAGAGAAGTAGTGAAAAGGAATTTCCTGGGACTTCCCTGGCAACTGAATTCATCTTTCTGCAGATCCCAGGACTGGGATGTTGTCTTTGAGACAGCACAGCAGTAGAGGCCTTTTGCAAGGCTAAAGGCTTCCTGGCAATCCCTTAAAATTTATTTGGCTGTCAGTCAATGTCATTTAGGGGAAATCCATTAGCTTGTTATCAGAAATCTCATTTAGACAGCCAGCTTTAAATAGGGACTTTGCCCTTCTTGTTTCCATCTCTTGGAAACTGGCCTGGCAACTCTACCCTGTCAATCACCCTAGATCTTAGTTCACTGTCTTTGCCACAGACTTTATCTGAGGGCAGGGAGGGAAGCAGGCTGGGATTGTAAAGCCAGGTTACAACTTCAGACTGTCCCCTAAGTTGTACCTCACTCAACTGGCACAATGGGAGAAATTATCTTTCAGTTGGTAAGGGGGCACAGCAGAAGATATTTGAGAAGAGCCCCGAGGAATGAGACATCCCTGACTCCATTGTCCTGCTGGGTCTCTGCAATCCTGTTTAGTGTTTTAACCTTATGAGGGATGAAGCGGAAGGGGGGAGGGGCAGAAAATCTAACTGTTTCAATTGGCAGAGTAGATATTATCTGATCACTATCAACGCAAGATAACTAACCCACTGGCAGAAAGGACTCCTCTTACCAGCTATATAAGTACCACTTTATTATTGCCCATCTCCTTCTGAGTGGCCCTGCTGAACCAGTCTGTCTCTCTCAGAGCACCAAGGGAGTAAGAAGTAGCCAATATATTCCAATAGCTTGATTAAAAAAAAACAAAAACGAGTTTTCATAAAGCTAGAAGCCTTAGTGGACATCTGTCGTGAAGGATCACTTCTTGCTTGTTTGTTTTTAGTTATCAACTCAACACAGACAAATGCTTTCATAAATAGAAAACTGCATGCTTAGGGGCCACATTAATGTCAAATTACTAAAAGTTTCAAAATGCTCCTCTCAATTTCTATACCTATTTCATTGCTGATCAGTACAGTTTACAGACTGGCTTTGGTCCATACATCACATTTTAAGGAGCACTTATCTAACAGATAAATCTCACTAGGTTCCCAGCCTAGGTATCAATTTCTGTATTAATGGAGAGTCTTGGTTCAGAACATATACTGTATATTCTAACCTTACCTACCACCTGAATAATGAGTAATATTATAATCTTACCTGGCACCTAAATAATGGAGCACATTCTAAGACCAATGAAGCCCACTGACTCTTTCTCATTGTTTTACGTCTTCTGTGGTGAAGTGAATTCCTTGGTCAGAGGAAGGGTGTATGGGCTAATGTGATAGGTCTATGGAGAATGGGACTTGCTTGCAGCAACATACATCCATTTCCAGGATAAGGCACTTGTAGTGAGACAAATTGTCGACTAATCTATGACAAAAGGGAGTCTGAAGTAATTGACTGGCTTCATACCAGGTATCTTGCTGGTCCCCTGAAAGAAAGCTGCCTCATGAAGACCTTAAAATTGGTCACCATTGATGTGAAATTGACTTTTCAGCCTTGGCACTAATCAGGGGATTAAAGCCTTTCCGTTGCCATTTCCTTGGCAAATCAGACCATGTTACACTACAGCTTAAAACCCATCACTTCCAGGGCGCCTGGGTGGCGCAGTCGGTTAAGCGTCCGACTTCAGCCAGGTCACGATCTCGCGGTCCGTGAGTTCGAGCCCCGCGTCGGGCTCTGGGCTGATGGCTCAGAGCCTGGAGCCTGTTTCCCATTCTGTGTCTCCCTCTCTCTCTGCCCCTCCCCCGTTCATGCTCTGTCTCTCTCTATCCCAAAAATAAATAAACGTTGAAAAAAAATTAAAAAAAAAAAAACCCATCACTTCCTCTAGCACTTGGAAGAAAATCCAAACTCCCTTCTGTGTCTACAAGGCACTGAAGGTTTAAGGCCTGACTTTGTCTCCAATTTCATCTGATGGCACTCTTTCCCTTGATTAGATCAGGACGCTCCATCCACGCTAATGCTTCGGCATAGCAAACTCTTAGCATATCTTGTTCCCTCTGTCCGGAACACTCTCTGAACATCCCTTCCACTCCCATAGCTTTCAGTTAACAGCTGAAATGTTACCTCCTAAGAGTCATCACCCCAGTATGACACAGACATTACTTTCCAGTCAAGCCTCGTTTATTTTCTTCACTTATACCTAACCAAGCTACAATTATTTAATATTATTCGAAAATAAGTTAGTACAAATATTGCAGCAAAATGGAAATTCCATTCATCTACAGAGCTTTTTAAATGCTCAGATATTTTTTGAATACTTAGAGTAGGAAGCAAAAGATCAAGAGCCATCCTTAGAGACCCAATAGATAATAAAATACCCAAATGGTTGCATACTCCCAAATGCCCTGAAGTCAGCCCTTGCCTTCATTTTCAAACGGATAGTGGCATTATCATTTTTCATCCACGATTCACACCAATCAGAGACCAGATACCCATGACCCCGCCTTGTGGCCTTTTATTAAATCAGAGCTGCCCGTCGGCCTCTTCTGTGGCCAGAGGCTTCTGGCTGCAGCTGAGCTCGGGAGCAGAGGCCCGTGCCAGCCTGAAGAGTGGGACTCCGGGGGCGCCGCGGGGTTCTGCGCTGCCTGGCGCTCCCCAGGCCGTTACCCGAGTCTCGCTCCCGCGGGCAGCGCCTCTCAGGCCACCCCCGAGAGCTCATCGGACCCCAGCGCGGCCGTTCAAACTGGCGAGTGTGCGCCTCTCGGGGTCCCCGGATTCCAGGGCTACTTGGGCGCAGAGCCGTGAAAGAGTCTCAGTCCCCAGGCGCCCAGCTTTCGAGTGACCGCCCTCCTACGCCCGTCGGCCTGAGCCACCGTTTCTCCTGCTGGGCTCCCCAGCCCTAGCCTGCAGCCGCCCTCGCCCCGGTCCATCCTTCCAGGATCTGACTGTGCCGCGTATAAGCCTCTGAAGTGCTCGGGCTCCCAGGCGGAGTCCTGACCGCAAACCCAAGTTGAGTAAGGAATAGGGAAGGGAGAGGAGACAGAAGTGTGACCTAAGCTCCCTGCCTCTATCTGTCTATCTGTCTATCCATCCATCCATCCATCCATCCACCCACCCATCCACCCACCCTTCTATCGATCTGTCCATCCATCCTTCCGCTATCATCTCCTGCCGCTGTATTTTAGGACTAGAATTAGAATTCCTTAATGAGAGGTTTATCATGACGTCGTAAATTAACGCGTTTAACTGAAAAAGCGAAAATAGGACTTTTTCAGATAGAAAATGTCTTAGAAAATAAATTTACTTGTTGAGAACTAGTTTTGCTAATTGTGTTAAATGGTGGACCTTGAAGTTGAACGAGCTATGGGGAAAGTTCTAAGGTTTTGACAAAAAAATTAAAGTCCATTTATACTATACTGTATGCCAGGAACAACGAACTCATGTTTAGAGATGAGCTAGAAAGGTACAAAGATCACGCAATTTTTTCAAAACCTTTTTAGGCGGTCCTCCAGCAAAAGAAGTCTAGCCCAGTAGCAGTCCCTGCCCCCAACACCCGGACGTCGCCTAGCCCAAGAGCGGGAGGGGCCTACCTTGGGGGACCAGGAAGGAGGAAGGGAAAGTGGGGAAAGGGGCGGGGGAAAGTGACGGGAGCAGTGAGAGCCGGAAATGAGTGGCTAGCGAGGAGCCCAGGGGCGCCCTGTCCGGCGGCGCTCTAGCCCCCGCGCACTGTCTCTATGTTCCCCCTGCGTCTGGTCTATTTATTGTCGCGGGGAAGAAGCGGCCGCCCAGTACCCGGAACAACAAAGCACGAAAGACGGAGCTCGAGCCTCGGGGGCTCCTAGCAACGGGTCGGGGCGGGAGTTCCATGGAGACTGGGGAGCGCGCCCGCCTCATCATCATCCTTGTCCTCCAGCTTATCCTCCGCGTCCGACGTAACCGGCAGCAGCGCTGCCGCCGCGTTCTCTGCCGCCGCCCCCTCTTCCCACGGTAACCCCGTAGGCGACCCTGGGCGGGGGGAGCGCGGGCGACCGGGCGGCCTGAGCGCCGGGTGCCGGGCATCTGGGCGCCGGGGCTGGCGTGTGCGAGCCGGGCCGTACGGTTGGTGGGGTGTGCGGGGGCGGACGACCCGAGGAGAGGAGCTAAGGTGGGAGGAATTGGTCCGGGGGCCGAGGGAGGGTCTACTTCTTAGGAGGACCGGGTGATATTTGGGGAGCTCATCAGGGATAACGGCGTGGGGGGCGGGGCGTCCCTGCCTGCGAGCTTAACCGAGCGGGGTGTAGCAGAAGAAAAGAGGTGTTTTATTTTTCCTGTTAGCCACCCCTAGGAAAGACAGAAGGGAGATTCCCCATCCGTTTCTGTGAAGCCCTCACCCTGGAGAAGAAGAATCGTGCAAAGATGCTAGGGGTCCATTGGTTCCCAGAAAACTTCCAGCGGCCTCTGCCGCGGCGGGAAGGCTACCAAATAGTATCTTCCCCGGTTACTGGTGCCGGCGATGCCAACAGCCCCGCTTTATTATTATTATTATTATTATTATTATTATTATTACCCAAATTAGGTTTGATGAAGGGTCCGGAACTGAGGAAGATAAAATGAATTGTGGGCAGAGCTAAGCGAGGATCAGAATTGGGATAAGCGCTTAATGATAGCCCGTAAGAGCCCTAAAAGTAATTTAATTGCGAATGACGGTTTTTAAGACTCCTTCAGCCGCGGTGTGCATCTGCGGGCTCTGTCAGTGTGCTCATTGCAATAGGACTCAGACTGCAGCCAGCCAGTTCACATCTGTGAGCTCTCTGGCTGCGTCTGTCACCTGCAGTTGCAAAGCGACACTGGCAGTTAACCAGCGTGGGCTTCTGTATTTAGGGTTAAGAACAGTGCCTTAAAATTGGCTGAAGGTAAAAAAGAGAGAAACAAGCCTGGTGTGATTTTTGTGTGAAGAACCAATTACAGAATCCCTGAGAAAATTGAAAACTAGAAATACAAGGAAAAGGTTTAGCAGTCGGAGCGTAATCTGCTGTCTCTTTTAAAGTTTGAGAAAATGGCAGGCCATTCAAATGGAGAAGGGACTTTTATCGCTATCTGGTTTAAAGAATTATTTGCAGTTTGATACCTCCAGGTAAATATTTGTCAGCTTATATGATCTGTGCTTTACATCACTATTTAGTGGTTTTATACTTTCCCAAATCATTCCAGGTCAGTAAATGAGGTTTCCCTGTGGCATACTGAAATGGCCACATATTCAAGAGAATATCATCTTCATGTCCAGTGAGAATAAAGCTCTCTATATAAAGTTGAGGACAACAATGAAAATAAAACTGATAAATCACAGAAGCAATTATGTCAACCACAGCTTCTGTTTGTCTCAAGCTTTTTTTTTTTTTTTTTTTTGGCTAAGCTGGCTTGTCTTAAGCAAAATGGGTCATCCTTATTCTCAGCCCCCTCTTTTCATACTCTTTGCCTTCAAGATCAGAAACTAATGGTCTGCTAATAAGTGCTCTTGATTGGTTCACTATAGCCAGAATAGCGTTTTTAACACAGGCATTTTCATGGAGTTGGGGTTCAGTATCTCTTGTTAAAGGACTTTCATGGATGTGCAAAGAGGTGGGCAGTTATCTTTAATGGAAAGTATAAACATTGGGAGATTTAGAGTTGCTTAAGATTCTAAGAGGAAAAACCCAAGATTGTCACCTTTAGGTTAATGAATCAAGGATTGTTTAATCTTTTCATAAAGCTCTTCTATGAAGGATATCCTGGGGGAGGACCACACTTGAAGCTGTTGGATGTTGAGTCCCAAGATTTCCATAGTGCACATGAGACTTAAGTGAATTCCCTCAATCACAGGGTTGCCATCACATACTTCACCTAGACCTGTTTGTGGTTCCCTGTCTGTTCCGTGTTTGAGTGGGGGTCAGGCCCTAGCTTCCACCTTTAGTAGCAATCCAATTTCTGTGTTCCCTGCTCTCTACTGTAACATTCCCAGTGTTTGGTGTTGTTTTAGTTCCTATCCTTATTTAATCATGTAACAGTCCAAATGATTTTTTGGGCTATTTGTATTGTTTGTTTCTTACGGAGTTTTCGGTATACATCCTTGGGCTATATATCCTTTTCATTAATGTTAACTTTGTTGTATTTTCCTTCTTCTGTATCTCTCCCCTTTATTTGTAGAATTGAAGTGGTCATGTCAGATGTTATGTATTCATTCTGTTTGTGCAGAACAGCAGGTTAAGAGCCTCATGCTGGGACTGTATTGAAATAAAGCATGTAAAAAATATTGTCACTTTTCAGAATTAAAAGGTGCTTTACAAGTTCAAGTGGTAGTACTATAATTATAGACACAGTCACTTTTTTAAAGGTTAAAAGTATTGTAGAGCTCACTGTGTTTTTAATTGAACCTCAGATTTTCATAATTTTTATTCTGGAAACCTTCTTAGTATCAGTCTTTTCTGATCATTTTGCATCTGAATATTTAACTGAAATTACATTTTGCCAAGTTTGAGGGAACAATTTAAGTGATTCCCACAAATTTTTCTTTATGTGGATAATTTTTATATCAAAACTTTTGTGGATATACAGTAGTCCCCTCTGTATCTGTGGTTTTACTTCCTGTGGGTTCAGTTCCCCCTGGTCAGCCAGGGGCTGGAAGCAGACAACTTTCCTTCTGATGTATGGTCGGAATGTCAGTAGTAGCTTAATATTAGGTTATTAGGTCATAGGGCCTACGTCATTCACCTCATTTCATCTCAACATATATGCATTTTATCATCTCACATCACAAAAAGAAGGGGGAGTATAGTACAATAAGATATTTTGAGAAAGACCACATTCACATAACTTTTCTTATAGTACATTGTTATAATTGTTCTGTTTTATTACTATTGTTAATCTCTTACTGTGCCTTATTTAGAAATTATGCTTTAACATAGGTATGTATGTACAGAGAAAAACATAGTGTATATAGGGTTTGGTATTACCTGCAGTTTCAGGCATCCACTAGGGGTCTTGGAACATATACTCTACAAATGAGGGGACCTACTGTATACGTGTATAGAATGTGCAGAATTTGCTCTAAAGTAGAGCAAATACATATGAAATATGCAACTGAATGTTATTGGAGAATGTTATTTCTTATCATGGATGTGGCACATCACTTACAATAAATATTGTATAATCTAGTTGAATGGGTGTCAGCATTGTTTTTAGGCGAAGGAGCCGGTAAGAATCTGGTGATTGATTTCCTTCCGTTGCATCATTGACCATGTGATGAAATTATTATTGCTTTGAAATGTAAAATTTAAATTGATTTTAGAAGAATTCATAGTAGAATGTTTCCCCCGTGTGTTTAACTGAAGACCTGTGGTGCTTTGAAAATTTAGCTGTGTTGTGACATTTGAATTAAAAAATAAGGATTTCCTGAAACATACACTCAGATTTGTTACACCTTTTATATGCCTAATGCCACATCGAGTATGTAAAGCTGGATGAAAGGTGTTTCTCTTCAGGTGCTTTTTGTGCACTTGTAGATAGCAGAGAAATGGACATACCATGAATACCGAAACACGACACACAAATTTGTATTTTAAAACCCTTGTTACACACTGCCCGGTGCTATTGATGTACAGATTTCATCATGCCTGATAAAATTAGGACTTTCTGGAGGATCAGGACTATGAGTTGCCATCCTATTGTATGCTAATGTCATGCAGGTGTGTGTACATATTTTGAAGATTAACATGTTAATAAAAGGTTTTATTTATTTTCTTTGACTTCGGAGGGTAATCTGGTAGATGAGGGGAACCTTTAATTATCTAATCTAATTAGTAATCTAATTCTTGATGCCTACAATTTCAGTTATTTTGTTTTTTTTGGTTTTTTGTTTTACTGGCTGCAAATTATAAGCAAAAACTTCTCTAACATGATTGGGGATTTTTTTTTTTTAAACTAGTTCAAACAGTAAAAATAATGATTTACTGCCTTGAGTAGCTCCAGTATTTGCTCGCATGAATACCACCTTGGGAAATTTCGAGAGGGTGAAAGAGTATATGCGTGTTTGAGGTCTTGCCAGGCTACGTATACAAATTTGACTTTTGTGATACAACCTTTTATTAAGAAGAAAGATACGGAGTGTGTGTGTCTGTGTAGTTGTGGAAAAACCAAGATTCTAGAAATAGGTCATTAGTGAAAAAGAATCAGTTTGTATCAGAAGTTATATTCATCTGGTCTTGTGATTGGTGATAAAACTCAAAATTTGGCTTCAATGGCTTGTTTTGTATGGGACACCTGCTGCTAGGGATCCCATTAAATGTTAAACACACTGAAGTGAGTTCTGGGACAGTTCGGATGGGCCTTCGTGCAGGAATCAATAATGAAACTGTTTAAAATTTCACGAAAAAGAAAAAAACAACACAGCACAAAAGTTTGGCTGGCAACTTCAAGCATGCAGTATTCATTCATCAAGCAAGAGTACTGAAAATCAGATTGTGTACTGAGGACGCTTTTGTCAGGACATGTGTGGATGAGGACTCTTACTGTTTTAATTGTATTTAGCACCATAGAGATCTGCTTATAAACATTGGTCCGTGGTATGTTTTTTTGTTTTGTTTTGTTTTATGTCTGTTTATTTTTGAGCGAGCGGGAGAGACAGAGCAGAGCTTGAGCAGGGAAGGGGCAGAAAGAGAGAGAGGGAGAAACGGAATCGGAAGCAGGCTCCAGGCTCTGAGCTGTCAGCACAGAGCCTGATGCATGACTTGAACCCACAGACTGTGAGATCATGACCTGAGCCGAAGTTGGATGCTTAACTGGCTGAGGCACCCAGGCGCCCCTGTTTTTGGTTTTTAACTCCCTCGATGAGAACGCATAAAATTTTAAAAGAAGTAAAAATTTGTTTTTGTTAATTAAATAGTTCCAAAGAATCAGGTGCGAGCCTTCTTTTGTTGATAAATTACAGGTATTTTCATCGTGAGGCAGAACAATTTTAGTCAAAACCAATTATACTGTTTTCTTAGGATTAGTCTTAATATAGCACTTAACAGTATGGAATCAGGATACAGGCTGTCTGTGTTCAATACAGTGGCCGTGCTGCTTTTTGATGATATGGCCTGAGTAATTTATTTCACTGCCTTGATTCCCCAGTTGTTTCAACTACAGTATGGGACTAATCCTAGTACGACCCTGTAGGATTGCTGTGAGAATTAAGTGAAAAGCATTTAGAACAATGCTCAGCATGATTAGGTGAAAAAATATTCCCTGATGCTGACAGCAGTGGTACTAGGCAGCACATTAAAGGTGAACCAGCTATATAGTTTGTGTCCTTCATATGGAGGCTTTCTGTTAAAGCACTGGAATTCTTGATGTGTGATTACCAACTTAGACTCATCCCTGCTGTTAGGTTCTGGAGGGAGGGAAGCACTTTTGTTTTAATTCTGAATTATCACACAGGCATCTGGTTAGCACTTACAGCAGATGGACTAAGTAAAAAGAGACATCTCTGTTTCTTGGGAAAGGAAGGCCAACAAAGACTGATCTGGCACCACGTTGCAGCTATTGAAATGCTATTACCCTGTGGACTTGACCACTTGTTTTGCTGTATGGTGCTTCTGAATAAAAGCAATAGACCCTGATGGTTTTATTTAGCAGAATTCCTCTTTCTTTAGAGGATACTATTTTTGCTTGTATAATCTTAAATGGTGATAAAGTTGAAACTTGTTGGTGTCTTTGTCAGGCCATTTAACTTGTGTTTTCTGTTATCACTATAAATGTCCTACATTGTAGCTTTCTTGTAATTTTAGAAGTAGCTGAGACTGCTGCTCTGCTCCAGTAATTCAAGTGACTCAAGGATGACCGCATAGAACTGGAAAATTATTTGTTTATGGTAAGGCTAACACCAGATACCGAGGCTTACCTAATCAGGGGAATAGCTTGATAATTGTAGTTTTGTTTAGGCTGTTATTAAAATGGTTAACTTTTTAAAGTGAAGTACAAATGTTTTAGTTTAGTTAGAAGGACATTTGAAACTGCTGACTAGAAAATAAATGTTTCTGCTTAAATACAGTGAATTGCAAACTGTTCTTTTCTGTTTTGGCTGACATCCAGGTCTTGGTTTTTAGTTGAAATAATGTTTTCATAAAAGGTATATTTCAGAAGTTATATGAAACGTGCTATTAAAAATATGTTTTGCTTTAAACGTACAGGGGTCGAGTTTTATAACCCTTCCATCTTGTGCTGTTTTAAGTTGGTTTTTATACTATTTCTCCCCTAAGAAGATTGGCGTATATGCTTGTATGTAGAGATGTGGCTGTTTAAAGAGAGGGAAGTTTAGTTGATGTTCTTGATTTAGTTGAGTAGTCATTTCGTTGACTAGATTGATATAGTATTGATATAATATTGTTAACATTATTCCTATAGCCATCATGGATTCTGGATCTGAAAAATATTGAGATAAGCAAAGAAATGATCATGGCTATTTCACTGATATCTATATCCATATGTATCTATATATATCTCTGTAGATATCTATAGCCATAGATATATATCCATAGATATATCTATCGAGATATAGATATATAGTTTATACATACACACCTCCATATACCCTTTTAGATATTCTAAGGACTATAGTGGGAGATTTTTACGAAAACAGGTCTCCAAGGTGTTAATATTGTCCAGAATAAAAGCCCGTTTTGAAATAAAGGTCTCACTGACACATGGTTAAATGTTCCCTAGTGTTCTTTCCACCACACTTTTTCAGGGACAGGTGTTGCTGACCTTGAGATATAAAGATAATAAAGCTAATGTGTAGTCTAAAAGCACAAATACGAAGATGGGAATTCAGTTTTTGACTACGGTCACCATTTATAGAACCCATCGTTGTTTGAACCTCAGCTAACATTTGTGGTAAACCTGAACCTTCTGTGGAATAAGAACCACCCCAGTCCTTGTAAATTGCTTCAGAGCCTCTTTCAAGGTACAGAGCCTTTTCTTTTCCTTACCAGCTGATGGCTACAGTGAGCTTCTTGGCTGTCTCCAGTTATTCGTATGCATGTGTAACCCGGTGAAGTTGTGATGAGCATCCTTTAATTGCACGGCTTGACCATATATATCCCAGAATCTCTGCTGGGGGCAGGTTAGGGTAGATGTGGATGGTACAGCCTTCTTGAAGGCATAGTCACCAGTTCATGAGACCTGCCTCAGCACAACGTTGGTATGCTAATCTCAAAGGTACACTAGATTTCTTAACCCAGTTCTTTCCTCCTTTTTTGGTGATGGTGGCAGTTAAGGTATGTGACACAGCTGAACAGTTTATGACTGACGAGCAGCCATGCGAGTAACTCTTTTATCATCTCAGCAGCATACTGCTAGTGTGAATCCTTAGGTTAGTAAAGCTGAGAAAACCTTTGGCTGGCCAGTGATCTTGAAAATTCTCCTTCAGTGCATAGTACAGTACCACTTGGATAATTGTTTAATTTGTGTGTCTATTAAGAATGTGTGTCTATTAAGAATGTGTGCCTTTTAATTTACTCTTTCTAGGCTTTTTGTTTGGGGCCGATTAAATTGGAAGAGTTTCAAATGTCTGAAGCTACATTCTTAATTCGTCTTGTGTTACATCCTCACTCTTACTTTGTAAAGAGTGGAATGATGGCTTTATTATCATATTCATTTAATTGCGCGACTGGTAGGCTGGAAGCAGCTGACCTGTTGGCTGGTCTGTGACCAGCTACCATGGAATGTGAACTTTGGGTATGGATGGTTTAGGGCTCATAGGACTCCTGGGGTTAAAATGGAGAACGTAACCCTTAGGAGAAAGGAAAGGGAATATATACATCAAAAACGTTAAGGATCTGTATGGGTGTTTTAATTAAAATAACTCTTTCTTTACATCAGAAACATACTTCTGTATTTGTAAAAGCTCCTGAAACACAGTTGCCCTTCAGGATTTGGGGGTCTAAACTGAAACCAATAATAGTAACTTGTTAGGTGTGTGAACACTAAGCAGAACATACCAGTAAGTTAAATAAAGGACATAATAGATGCTGTTAGAGAACTTGAGTGGTTTGGGGCTACTAAGCTTCTTACCTGTTACAGTGAAAAATGTCTGTCCTTCCTACTTACTCCCCAACCCCACAATTCGGTTTTTCACTTGTTCTTGAAGTATTCATCTAATTTAGCAACTATTTGTTGAGTTGATGACCAAGTGCCAGCTAAGCCAAATTCTAAAGGTTACACATTTATATTAAACAGCTCTCTTCAAGGCGTGTGGTGCCTATAGCACACGGTTATCATGCAGACGGTACCTCTGCGGTACCCTCTGCTCGGAGAGCTCCTCTTAGTGTTTCGTGACTGGTTCCTTCCTATCCTACAAGATCGCACGTTAAGAATAATTTTTCGTCTCTGAGGAACTTAAGAGGCCTGCCTGCATCGTTCCTCCTAGAGTTTCTCTTGTGTCCTCTTATTCCCTTCACAACATAGATCACATTTTCTTAATTATTTTAATTGCTTATCTGTTCATTGTCAGATTCTTCCACCGGAATACAGCTGCCGTGAAGTTTCCTTCTCTGGCCGTTGTTCTGAGCTGTATTCCCAGTGTTCAGCTACAGTGCTTGGTTCGTATCAGTTGTGGATTCAATGAGTCTAACCACAAGTAAGAGTCTGTTAGTGAAGCAATGAGGAAAAGGCATCCTAGGCAAATTTAAAATTAAGAAAAGGTCTGCTGGAGGAGAAATAGTGAATAGTTGAGATTGTTAAGGTGTGTTGGAAGTGGAAGAAGATTAGGTCACAAAAGGTAAATTGGAGGCTCGAAGCTCACTGCATTCCAAGCCAAGCAAGTTAGATGCCATGTGTCCGTGCAAGAGAGCCATACTTTTCTTTAAGCAGGGGTGTGGCACAGTTAGGAAGAGAGCTTATTTGTTGGATGGACTAGATTGTGGATACTGCAAGCAAAGTTCCATTAGAAGGCTGTGGTCATGAGGACATGTGAAAGCTTAAAATGTTGATGCTTCGGATGCAGAAAAGAAGCGAAGTGAAAAGTTAACTGGGTATAAGAGAAAGAGAAGAGCTGAAGGATGATTGATTCTGAAATTTCTGATTCAGGTGTTGAGTGAGTGTTGGAGGGTGGCTCCATCAACTGAAATGAAGAATTAAGACACCACAAGTATTTCTGAGGGGATTAATTGATTTTGGATATGTTGGTTTAAGTTAATGAACATACTGCACAGCCAGTGAAGAAAATGGATTCAGATCTCTGATAGGTTAGGATTGATGTAGGAGTCATAAACTCAGAGATAACAGTTGAAGCTTGGAAAGCTTATAGAAGAAAAGGGCTCTTAAATTCATCGAGAATATGAAAAACAAATGGCCTCCTCAGGTACACATCCAAATTTGTGTGTGCACAATTTCAGGGGTTCCTCACCTCTGGAACCTATTGTTGAGCTTTTCAGGAACTGTCCTGGGATTCAGTGAAGAACTTCCAATTTGCGGAGCAGAAAAGTATTGGAGATGGGAGGAGAACGTAGGGAACGGTGCCTCAGAAGCCAAAACTAGGGGTGGTGAGGGAGAATTTTGAGAGTCAGGAGTGCCCCGTGCTTTATGCTCTGGAGAGGTCCATCAGGAGGGAGTTTCAACTGCGACATCAGATTCAGCAGTGAGCCGCTTGTTCCTAAACATTTCATACCATGCAGAGGCACAGGGCAGAGTGTGACAGTTTCATGCGTGAATCAAGTTAAGGAAACAATGCATGGTAAACAGACTACAGAAGTCTTGATGTTCTCTAATGATAAACAGGCCTAATACGAGAATAGAGTCCATTTTAAGGACCTGCCGAAAGGGAAATTCCATTATTTTGATGACCTGTTGTGGTGTTGCAGCCCAGTGGTTCTCAGCTGGCTGCCCACTAGAAACAACTTGGAAATGTTTTTAAAAATTAGGGCCCCCGATGAAGGTTAGTTAATCAATATCTCTGGGGGTTGAGGCTTTTTGTAGTTGTTATTTTGTTTTATCTTTTACTTAGTAGTTGCAGTCAGAAAACTTCATTATCATTCTTGATTTATGTTCTATGTGAGAATACTTTCTTTTACTTGTATGTTATCTAATTACTCAGTTTACTGTTGTGCTGTTTTAAAATATTTTGTCTTTCTCACAGACCTTAATTTCCAGTTTAAAAAACGTGACTCAACCCTCAGTCAATTAAAGATCTGACAGTTCTGAGTAAATTAAGACGTTCTTAATGGTGCTTACATGTGGAAAGATACTCATTCCGTAACCCTGTTTGCTTTTATTTAAGTATGTTACTTTTTTACTAAATAGTAAAAACTGCTTTTTACCTAGAAAAGTTTGAACTCTGTATTACTATTTTCCAACTAGCTAATTCATTTCATAATTCTACCTTCCTTTTCTTAAAATGGCACTCATACATGGCATAGACCTTAAACAGGTTGTCTACACTAGAGCACGCATTTTATACGAAGGGTAAGCCTGTAAAAGCAGTTGAAAGGAAACCATCAAAATAGAAAATTTCTCATGTTGTATTCTACCTTGGGGTGCTTTCTCTTGATTAAATTCTTGGTGAGCTGTCGGCATTCAAGTTTGAACCCTGCATTCACATCCCTGACATAAAAATCAGAATACAGAATACGGAGAACTTTGAACTTTATGGGTGTCAACCCTGACACCAACCAGAAGGTGAAAGAGGGGTTGTTCAGCTTACTAGCCACCTAGGGAGTTAATATTTATACTACCAAGAAAATGATAATCTTTTTAAAATTATGTGGTTTTATTAGCTTATTAGTGGCTTAATTAGTTTCACAAAGTGTGGTTACTTATGAGTAAGTTAGGACAAATATCAAGATTCTCTATAAAGTGACAGACGTAACTAGTTTTTGAAATGATGGCTCACAATATGGGAGAATACGACATATAAGACTGGGGAGAAAACCTATGCCATACACTTGAAATGAACACAGTAGATTTACACTTTAAGCAAGATGAACATGATACACAGTTTGGTTGCAGTTTAGTTTCCAAATCTGTTGTACCTCTAATTTTCCTGTGTTTGCAGGTACCTAGCTAAGTAAAAGCAAAATATATATTTTGCAATATGTAATAGACTTGGTCAGATTCTTTTTCCCTCTCTCTCCTTGTTCCCCTTCTCCCCTAACCCCAACCCCCCCCCAAAAAAAAACTGCATAATAAGCACTTGGTTTAAAATGGTTTTATTATTGGGGATTTTTTAAAAAATCACTGTTAAATCTTTTTTTTTTTTTTTTAATTTTTTTTTTCAACGTTTATTTATTTTTGGGACAGAGAGAGACAGAGCATGAACGGGGGAGGGGCAGAGAGAGAGAGGGAGACACAGAATTGGAAACAGGCTCCAGGCTCTGAGCCATCAGCCCAGAGCCCGATGTGGGGCTCGAACTCACGGACCGCGAGATCGTGACCTGGCTGAAGTCGGACGCTTAACCGACTGCGCCACCCAGGCGCCCCAAATCTATTTTTTTATAATACTGAACAGACACATCAAAATTGTATTCTTTATTTTTCCACTTGCTTTTTTCTTTTTTTCTTTTTCCTTTTATTCTTTGTCTTTTTTAGAGTTTATTTATTTTGAGAGAGAGAGAGAGAGAGAGAGAGAAATCCAGAGTGGGGGAGGGGCAGAGAAAGAGGGGGAGAGAGAGAGGATCCCAAGCAGGCTCTGCACTGCAGTGCAGAGCCTGACTTGAGGCTCCAGCTCACAAACCACAAGATCATGATCTAGGCTGAAATTAAGAGTCAGACACTTAACCGACTGAGCCACCCAAGCACCCCCAACCCCACTTTTTTTTTTTAAAGAGAGAGAAAGCAGAGGAGAGGGGCAGAGGAGCCTGACATGGGGCTCAATTCCATGACCCTGAGCTCATGACCTGAGCTGAAATCAAGAGCCTGATGCTCAGCTCACTGAACCACCCCGTGCCCCTCTACCCCTTGCTTTTAGACTTGAAGGAACATGATTTGTTTTTGTTTTTGTTTTCCAAAGCTTGAGGACCACAGCAGATAACTGGAAATCCTTTCCAGTTTTGAACACTTCTCTATTCATGGAAGATAAAGAAAGGAGATAATAATAACAATGAGAATGGCTAAGTTTGAATGCTTACCAGCTGTTAGTACTGCACTGTGTTTTGCATGAAATTTCAATTTTTGCAACACTGCAGGATAGGTCCTATTACGTGCCTTATTTAATAGATGAGGACATTTAGGCACAAAGGCATTAAATAACTTACCTAGGGTCACACAGCTGATAAATAAATGGTAGGGGCTTGATTTAACCCAAGTGATCTATTCCAGAGTCTGAGCTCTGAAACGTGTGTGTGTGTGTGTGTGTGTGTGTGTGTGTGTGTGTGTGTGTACTGCTTTTTAATCTCAAGCTAACAGTTAAGCTCTTCCAGACATTTTATTGAATGTGTTTAGTGTCTTGGGAACTATGCTAAGGTTTGGGTGTAAAAATAAGTAAGATTTGATTATGTGCTTGAGGAATTTACTGTCTACCAGGGAGACATAAATAAATACGAAATTTTACTATAGTGTGGGGAAATCCTGTGATAGTGGTTTGCATAGCGACATGGTACTGGGACTCAGAGTAGGGACACCCTGGCTCAGTCTTAGGGATCGGATGTCTCAGTTCCTTTGATTTCTTATTTTATCCATCGTGGTTTTAATTACCTTCTCTACTCGGGTTTTCAGATTTTTACCTCTAATCTGGACCTGTCCTGTGTGATGGACTCTTACCTAATTGTCTGCTCTGTACCTCCCTATGGATGTCTTCTAAGTTCCTTCAACTCAGCATTCCCCAAACAGAATCGCTCCTTGTCCTGTCTGCTCTGCAGCCTGCTCTCCTTCCAGTGTTTCTGTAAATAGTATGTTAGGCAACAAACCTGGAGTCATCCTCCACCCCCTTTTCCTCTTTCTGTATCAGCCACAAAGCTGTGTTCAGTCATCTCCTAGAAATGTCACTCTTCTGTCTACTTCTTTGCATCTTCATCCACCCTGTCTCCACTGCTTCCCTCTCTCCCCAGGACTGCTGCACTGGACCCTGACTGAGTTTCCTGCCCGTTCTTATCATCCAGACCATTCTTCCATTACAGAAGTGCCGGGGATATATTTTTAAAAAGCAAATACTTCATGTCATTTCTTGCTTCTCTTTTAGTTCATTGCTCTTGGGATGAATGTGAGAATGTGAAAATCCTTAACGTAGTCTGGAAGACATGACCCCTCCGTGCATCTCCAGCCTGGTCTTGCGCCACTCTTTCCACTTGAGCTGTGCTGGCCCTTCTTCAGGTCTGAATAGTTTGTACTCTTAACTCACCTTAGAGCTGAGAACACCTGCATTCCCTCTACCAGGTCTTGCTCAGGGCTGGATCCCCAACCCCCCCCCCTCCCCAGCATGAGGCCTAATGCTTAGATTTCCAATTCATTTCTACAGAATTGATTGAATGAAGGGGATGCTGAGCTATAGAACAAATAGGAGTGAGACAGGTGAAGAATTTTAGGGAAGGAATAGCATAAGCCGGCAAAAGATTAATATTCTTTAACATATAAGAGCTTGTATAAAGCAGTAAGAAATCTCAGAAGGAAAATGAACAAAGAATCGGAGACAGTTAACAGAATAAATACAAGTGGTAGTATTTTAAAAGTGCACTCTTCTCAGTATTCAAGGAATTTCGCCCTCACCAGTTAATTCACTATTGGTTTTTCTTGTATCTCAGATTGTCAAAGACCTTTTCAGAATACTTTGTTGGCGAGCTATGACAGAATATAAATGTGATCTCAGTCTTGTTTAATATGCAGATAAATGTAAGGATTCAGCAGCCTAAAAACATGTGCCTTTTTGAGCATGGGGGAGGGTGGACCTTAGTAATTATAACTGTGGTGGGACTTGTTTTTCTTTGAGTATTTTGTATGTGATTGGAAAATGACGTGGTATCTTCCTTAAAGTCCTGCATTAAGGCCATTTATTTGAAATACTAAGAAAGCTATCCAAAGTAAATTTTGTTCTTCATAAGGAATTGGTACATTCAATTTCTCATCTTTTGAGTTTGAATCTGCAAATTTCAAGTTATATTCAGTAAAATATACTTATTTTCTTGTTATCCACAGTAATACATTAGTTGATGTTAGCATTGACTAATATGGCATTAATTGGGCACATTATGGTTTGGGAGGTGTTCATTAATTTCTCAAAACAAATCATGTGATGAGTAAATGGTGTATGCATTTTGCAAATAAGTGTAGGAACGTTCAGAGCCAGCCCACTTTCACAAAGCTTCCACTAGGATCCAAGTTCTCTTACTTTATTTCTGAGAGAGAGAAAGAGAGCCTCTGCTCAAGCACTGGGGAGGGGCAGAGGGAGAGAGAGAATCTTAAGCAAGCTCCATGCTCAGCATGGAGCCCAACCCGGGGCTTGATGTCCAAACCTTAGATCGTGACCTGAGCTGAAATCAAGAGTCAGACACTTAACCAACTGAGCCACCCAGGCACCCCCAAGTTCTCTTATTTTATAGATAGATTTTAGTACATGATGAAATAGTGAAATTCTTAAGTGTGCTCCTATTGAAACATTATTAATATGAGGTAGATATTAGATTATTCTTAAATTGCAAAAATACTTTGTTTTGTTTTAACTGGAACTTTTTCTTTGAGTGTAAACCATTGATTTGCCTTTCATTAAGCACACATTCAGAAAATCATCAAGTTAAATTAAATTAAATTTTCCTCCATTATTTTTTAGGCACCATCACAAATATTTTTACTGACTGAAACATAAAAATTTTCCTTACTATTTTTTTTAAATAGATAGTTGCTGGCAACCCACCACTTGTTGTTAATTAATTCCCATAAAAACAGTATTTTTGTAGTTTTCTTAATACAGATTTAAAAAATCGTAACAGTTCATTTTGATGCAAGGTATTTACATGAATGCTACCAGCTTGCTGGTCTTCAGAATTGTTATTTAGACTAAGTCATAGTAGGTGGAGGCAAAAGTAATGAAGATACTTTAACTTTCTGTTTAACTCAATGTAATCATGGTTTGTGTATCAAGTACTTTTTGCTTTATACTTAAATACTTACTTGTTGAATGTTTTATGTAATATGGATGGCATAATATATAAGCTTTTCCTTTGGAAAGTACAAGGGTTTTTTTTAGGCCAGGCGTCCTGTTAGTAAAATTTTCTTTCTGTGGCTAGAATGCAAAAATGCCAGCCCTAAAGATGGGTCCCGGAAGTGCACCAGGTGACAGAATGATAGAATGTCACCCTGCCACACGGGTTCAAGGTTTGCAGCTTCGTCCATGTGCCTGTGCTGTTGCCCTGTAGTGCTGCCAGTCTTCTCCCTCTGCTGCCCCTTTGAACATACACGCATGTTGAAGGCAAAGCGGGAAGTTGAGAATTGGGATGTTAATTTAACTAAACTGACACAGTAGCTCTAGAACTGAAATAAAAATTTAGTGTGTAATGCCTAGTTTGTCAGTAGCCTGCCTTCATCTAAGATGTTAGAATCTGGGATTTGAGAATTAGGTGGGACCTTAGAAACCATCTAGTCTCATCTTATACTCAATCGAAGACTCATTCTATAACATTCTTAACTGTTGGTTAATTCTCTAGCCACACCTTCCCCCCCGCCCCCCCCCCCGCCTCCTTTTGTGACACTTCTCTTCTGTGGAGTCCCCTGCTTTGCAGTGGTATTTGTTTATCGGTGTGGCTTCATGAGATCTGCTTCCATGTGACTTTAACTGGTTCTGTCAGTTTCCTTTTTATTCAGATATTTGAGAACAACTGCTATCTTTTCTTTCCTGCGCTAAATGTCCTGAGACTTCCCTCACACACTATTTTTATATCTCATACCATCCTACTTCCCTCTGGATATCTGGTTATCATTGCCCTCTTTAAATGACAATGTTTGGATATTGAGACATTTTGGTAGCAAAAAAGGCTATAGGCGCTCCTTTGCTGTAGGTGCTCCTATCTAACCTAGGTTCTGTTTGTTTTTTAAGTAATATAATCACAACTTCATGTTGTCTTAGTATGGCCTACTGTGAAGTAAAGTCTTTTCTTAAACACTTTTTAAAATTATTGTGGAGAAGCACCTGGCTGGCTCAGTCGGTTAAGCATCCAACTTCGGCTCAGCTCATGATCTGACCTGGGTTCGAGTCCCACGTCAGGCTCCGTGCTGACAGCCTGGAGCCTCCTTCGGATTCTGTGTGTCCTTCTCTCTCTGTCCCTCCCGTGCTCGTACTCTGCCTCTCTCTCTCAAAGACAAATAAACATTAAAAAAATTATTATGGAAATTTTCAGAGAGAATTAAAGGGAGAATAGTATAATGAATACCCATCCGTATGTCTATCACGTACATTTAACAATTGTTAAGACATGCAACAGTAGCGTGACATTTTTTTGGTCCTAAAATACAATTATATTTACTGTCCATATCTATTCTGTATCCCAGAATAGATTGTCCAAATTTGTTTGGTTCCTGTAGCAGGATTCCAGCATCTAGGGAGTCATCTGAAACTTTATACAAATCTATTTGTTACTGAGTTCAGATAATGAAAAACACTTGCATTTTAATGTAAATTATAAACACGACATGCCTCCCTGAATATTTTGGTAGTGTCTCTAAAAAAAAAGCATATTGGTCTATGTAACTAGTCTGTCATTGCACATAACGAAATGAACAGTAACTCCCCGATATACGTATCACTCAGATCCATACTGATGTCCCTCAAATATTTCCTACAACTGGTTTGTTCAAACCAGTGTTCAATCAAGGACCATGACAAACATATTTTATGTATTTTAATAAAAATGTTAAGTGGGGGGCCTGGGTGGCTCAGTCGGTTAAGCATCCGACTTCAGCTCAGGTCATGATCTCACAGTCCATGAGTTTGAGCCCCGCGTCAGGCTCTGTGCTGACAGCTCGGAGCCTGGTGTCTGCTTCAGATTCTGTGTCTCCCTCTCTCTGACCCTCCTCCGTTCATGTTCTGTCTCTTTCTGTCTCAAAAAATAAAAAAAAAAGTAGGCTTTAAAATTTATCAGTGTTGCATTTTATTTTATTGATACAGCCTAATTGGGCCAGCCCAGGAATTAACAGACTTTTTTTTTTTTTTCCTTAAAGACCGGATGGTAACTGTTTTAGACTTGTGGGTCATCTGGTTTTTGTCATAACTGCTCAGTTGTGCCACGTGGTCATTAGGTAACACTGGAGCATGGCATGTTCCAATAAAACTTTTTTTACAAAATGGCCACTGGCCCATTGTATAATTTGCTGACCCCTGCCTAATCTGCGGCGATCTCCCATTTTTTTCTCTCTGTTAATATGGCTTCTCAAGGTTTGCATCGGTTCATGAAATAATACTACTTGGTTATAAAATTCAACTACCTGTGAATCCATCAAGCAGTAATAGCTGTCATTTAATTAATGCATGCTGTGTGCTGTATGGACATAGATAACCGTACTTAATCCTTCACAGCACCTTGGTGGGGGGGTTGCGGTGATACCGCCAGTTTCCAGACGAGAAAGGGAAGAAGTAAGGTTTCTCCTGTCCCATGAAACAGATGTGAAAGAACGTTGGCTTTTTCTTTTTTTTAAAAAATTTTTTTTTCAACGTTTATTTATTTTTGGGACAGAGAGAGACAGATCATGAACGGGGAAGGGGCAGAGAGAGAGGGAGACACAGAATCGGAAACAGGCTCCAGGCTCTGAGCCATCAGCCCAGAGCCTGACGCGGGGCTCGAACTCACGGACCGCGAGATCGTGACCTGGCTGAAGTCGGACGCTTAACCGACTGCGCCACCCAGGCGCCCCAAACGTTGGCTTTTTCAAAGGCACAACGTTAGCTGGGTTACAGGCGTGTGCTGAGGGACTGTCAAGTCGTCTGTTGGAGTCAGGACACAACGTCTGTGTCCCGATGTGCTATTTTGAGAGCTTTATGAAGAATATGAGGTTACTTTGGATGGCATGCCTCACCTGTAGAAAAGAGCAATCTCCAGGAGACCGTGAGTGTTCATGTTGTGTGCAAATGGGTCTAAATCCAGTCTTCCCCTACTTTTGCCATTTCTCAAATCATGGAGGGTGATCTTGTGGTTAAAGTGTTGGAGGCCACTCTCCCGGTGTCCTCAGATGCAACTTGAATATCCTCGGAGTAGCTAAGATGTTATTTTTCTGTGCTCTGTTTGTTTCGTTTTGTTCTTCTGGCCTTTTATTAGGTTTTGGGGGTATTTTTGCCTTGTTTTTATGAAGAGTGTTTTTTGTGGCCTTTCAGTTTCAATATCTTTCCTGGTGTGGAAAGTATAAAATGTACTAGAGCTATTACTGGTCTTAATGCGCTCCACAGATACCGCGTTTTTGGCAGACGGAAGGTTTGTGACAACCTTGCACCAAGCAAATCTGTTGGCACCATCTTTCCAACAGTTAGATGATTCCCTCAGTGTTTCAGACTTACGCATTATTACTGTGTTTGTTATGGTGATCAGTGATCTTTGCTGTTACTCTGTAGTTGTTTTGGGGCCCCGCGAAATGCTCCCGTTTAAGGTGACAGACTTGAGACGTATCGGGTGTGTCTGCTCCACCAACTGGTCGCCCCCTGTCTGTCTCCTCCCCCCCCCCCCCCCCCCGTGCCCTGAAACACAACAGTATTGAAATTAGGTCAGTTTGTAGCCCTCTGATGACCTCTAAGTGTTCAAGTGAAAGGAAGAATTACACTCCCTTGAAATCAAAAGCGAGATACGATTACGCTTCGTGAGTGTCAAAAGCTGCAGTAGGCCAAAAGCTAGATCTCTTGTGCCAGTTAGTCAAGTTGTGACCGCAAAGGAAACGTTCTTGAAGGAAATTAAGACTGCTGCTCCAGTAAACACACTAATGGTACGAAAGTAAAACAACTGTATTGCTGATACAGAGAAAATTGTAGTGGTCTGGATAGAAGGTTGTACCAGCCCCGACATTCCCTTAAGCCAAAGCCTGATCCAGAGCAAGGCCCTAACTCTCTTCAATTCTGTGAAGGCTGAGAAAGATGAGGAAGCCGGAGAAGAAAGTTTGAAGCTCACAGAGGTTGGTGCATTTAAGGAAAGAAGCCATTTCCATGACCTAAAAGCAGGGTGAAGCAGCAAGCGGTGATGTAGAAACTGAAGCAAGTTATCCAGAAGATCTAACTAAGATAATGAAGATGGTTACATTAAACAACAGATTTTAAATATACACAAAATAGCTTTTGATTGCAATGGAATGCTGTTTAAGGATTTCATAGCTAGAGAGAAGTCAATGCTAGCTTCAAAGGATAGACTGGCTCTCCTGTTGGGGGCTGATATTGCTGGTGACTTTCAGTTGAAGCCAGTGCTCATGTACTATCCCAAAAATCCTAGGACCTTTAAGAGAATCTACTCTGCCTGTGCTCTATAAATGGAACAATAAAGTTTGGGTGAAAGCACATCTATTTGCAACATGGTTTATGAATGTTTTAAGCCCACTGTTAAGACCTACTGCTCAGAAAAAAAGATTCTTTTCAAAATATTACTGCTCATTGACAGTGCGCCTGGTTACCCAAGAGCTCTGGTGGAGATGTGCAATGAAATTAATGTCGTTTTATGCCTGCTACCACACCATCCATTCTGTAGCCCATGGATCAAGGAGTCAGTTCAACTTGCAAGTCTTATTGTTTAAGAAATACATTTCCATAAGGCTATGGAACTGCCCCAGATAGTGATTCCTCTGATGGATCTGGAAAAAGTACATTGAAAACCTTCTGTAAAGGATTCACCATTCTAGATGCCATTAAGAACATTCATGATTCATGGGAAGAGGTCACAATATCAACATTAAGAGGAGTTTGGAAGAAGTTGGTTTCAATCCTCATGGATGACTTTAAGGGGCTCAGTACTAAAGTGGAGGAAGTAACTGCAGGTGTGGTGGAAACAGCAGGAGAACTAGAATTAGAAGTGGAGCCTGGGGGCGCCTGGGTGGCTCAGTCGCTTGAGTGTCCGACTTCAGCTCAGGTCATGATCTCATGGTTCCCAAGTTCAAGCCCCGCATCGGGCTCTGTGCTGACAGCTCAGAGCCTGGAGCCTGCTTCCGATTCTGTGTCTCCCTCTCTCTCTGACCCTCCCCCCATTCATGCTCTGTCTCTCTCTGTCTCAAAAATAAATAAACATTAAAAAAAAATTAAAAAGAAGTGGAGCCTGAAGATGGAACTGAATTGCTGCAATCTCATGGTCAATCTTAAATGGCTGACGAGTCGCTTCTTAGGGAAGAGCCAAGAAGGTGGTTTCCTGAGATGGAGTCTACTCTTGGTGAAGATGCCGTGAAGATTATTGAAGTGACCAACAGAGGATTTAGAATATTACATGAATTTAGCTGATAATGCAGTAGGTTTAATGGATTGAGAGGACTGACTTCAATTTTGAAAGAAGTTCGACAGTGGCTACCTACTATAGGGAATGCATCACCTACTATAGGGAAATCGTTCATGAAGGGAAGATCAGATCCATGTGGCAAACTTTATTGTCTTAAAGAAATTGCCGCAATCACCCCAATCTTCACCCCAACTGCTTCACTCTGATCAGTCAGCAGCCATCAACATGGAGGCAGAACTTTCCATGTTCTCCTTTTCCTTTCCGCCAGCAAAAAGATTGACTTGCTGAAAGCTCAGATGGTTAACATTTTTTAGCAATAAAGTACTTTTAAAATAAGGTTTATACATTGATGATTTTAGATATAATGCTGTTGTATAATTAATAGAGTATAGTATGGTGTAAACATAACTTATATGCACTGAGAAACCAGAACGTTTATTTGACTTGCTTTATTGAGTTACCCGCTTCATCATGGTGGTCTAGAACCAAACCCACGCTATCACCTGTAGTCTTTGATGCAATTTGTCTTAAAAGCCAGGAGGTGGCGGTGTTTTCCAAGTAATGCTTTAAGGTTGCAGTTTGTGAGGGTTACTGAAGTAATGTTTTTGAATATACCACTGAAAAGTCAGAGAACCTAAAACACACAATGTGTTCTTATCCATAAAATCATTGAGTGAGGAAGAAGCTGCTTCAGCCTCTATGAGGAATTTTTTCTAAGACTATTTAAAAATTTTTATTGAGATACAATTGACATATAATATGTTTCAGGTATACAACTTAATGATTTAAAAAATATATATATGTATATAGGTGTGTATATGTGTATATATATGTGTGTGTGTGCGTGTGTGTATATATATATGAATTGCAAAATAACAACCACACTATGTCATTAGCATCCGTCACCACACATAGTTACACATTTATTTTCTTGTGATGAGATCTACTCTCTTAGCTTTCAAATATACCATATGGTAGTACTAACTCTAGTCGCCAAGCTGTACATTATCTCTCCAGGACTTACTGGTTTTATAACTGGAAGTTTGTGCTTTTGGCCACAACTGTAATGGACTTAATAAGAAGCTTAGAAATATGATAGTTCCTGAAGTTAGGGCAGGGGCAGTTTTGAATTCTGCTTTTTATTAGGAGGAAATATTTGACAACTCATAGTAGGCATACTTGGAGCACAGGACGAAACACCTGATTAAGCCATGCCTTAATGTTAGGTCCTGTGCAGTGAGAAAGTCATTGATAATTGTATTTGAATCAAAATAGAGTTAACTGTGCTTTTCATATATATGTTGTTTTTCTCTAATATATATGTTATTTTTCTATACTGTATAAAGATTCTAATATTTATGTTGTTTTTTTAGACTATACAAAAAATTGAAGAAATTAACTTTTTCATATTCCTATATGAAAAAACTATTGGAATCTTTTACATTTCAAAACTTGGAGTTGAATTTTTCTTTTATTTCTACCATGTTTGCTTTTTTAGTTATATTATTTCTACTTTCATTTACCATTTTCTTCCTTCTATTTTGTGGTTGTCATTTGCTTGATTTCTTGGATCGAATGCTGAAGTCATTTATATTTGTCCTATACTTGATTTCTTGGATCGAATGCTTAAGTCGTTTATATTTGTTTTCTTTTTTATGGCCGAGAAGTATTCCATTTTGTATATATGCCACATCTTTTTTTATGCATTCACCCATCAGTGGACATTTAGGTTACTTCCATAGCTTGGCTATTGTAAATAATACTGTGATGAATGTAGGGGTGCATATATCTTTTCAAATTAATGTTTCCCCTTCAGATGACTGTCCAAAAGTGGAATTGTTGGATCGTTTTTAATTTTTTGAGGGACCTCCATACTGTTTCCACAGTAGCTGCACCAGTTTACATTCCCACCAACAGTGAACAAGCTTTCCCTTCTCTCCACATCCTCACCAGCGCCTGTTATTGTGTGTCTTTTTGTTAACAACCATTCTAACACATGTGCAGTGATCTCTCCTTGTGGTTTTGAGTTGCTTTTCCCTGATGATTAGCGATGTTGATTGAATATCTTTTCATGTGCCTGTTGGCTATCTGTATGCCTTCTTTGGAAAAATGTCTCTTCAGTTCCTCTACCCATTTTTTAGTCAGATTGTTTGTTGTTTTTGCTATTGAGTTATAAGAGTTCTTTTTATTTTCTGGATATTTACATCTTACTGAGTATATGATTTGCAGCAGTTTTCTCGCATTCAGTAGGCTGCCTTTCATGTTGTTTGCTGTGCAGAAGCTTTTTAGTTTGATGTATCGCTCGCTTGTTTTTGCTTTTGTTGCTTTTGCTTTTAAAGTTAGATCCAGAAATTCAGTGCGAAGACTGGTGGTATCGTGGAGCTTACCACCCGTTTTCTTCTAGTTTTATAGTTCCAGGTTTTACATTCAAGTCTTTAATCCATTTTGTGTTATTTTTACGTGTGGTGTAAGATAGGAGTGTAGTTTTATTCTTTTGAATGTGGCTACCCGGGTTTCTCAGCACCACTCTTTGAAGAGACTGTTCACCATTGTGTGTGCTTGCCTCCTTATTCATACATCGGTTGACTGAATGTGCATGGGTTTATTTTGAGCTCTCTATTCTGTTCTGATCTCTATTACTATAGCTTTGTAATATAGTTTGAAATCGGAGTCCAGCTTTGTTCTTTCTCAAGATTGCTTGTGTGGTTCCATACAAATTTTCGGATTGTTTGTTCTATTTCTGTGAAAAATACCATTGGGATTTTGATAGCGATCGCATTGAATCTCTAGATTGCTTTGAGTGGTATGGACATTTTAACTATTAATTCTTTCAATCGATGAGCATGTAATATACATTTACTTGTTTTTCATTTTCTTTCATCAGTGTCTTACAGTTTTCAGTGTACAGGTTTTTCATCTCCTTGTTTAAATTTATTCCTAGGTATTTTGTTCTTTTTGATGCAATTATAAATTGAGTTTTTAAAATTTCTCTTTCTGATAGTTTGTTGTTAGTATATAGAAACAGAACAGATTTTATATATTGATTTTGTACTTGGCAGCTTTTCCTGAATTCATTTATTAGTTATAAAAGTGTTTTTGGTGGAGTCTTTAGGGTTTTCTATATATAAAATCATGCCATCCACAAAAAGTGACAATTTTACTTTTTCCCTTTCCAATTTGGATGCATTGTCTTTTTCTTGCCTAACTGCTCTGGCTAGGATTTCCAATATTGTGTTGAATGCAAATGGTGAGAGTGGGCATCCTTGACTTGTTCCGGATCTCCGAGGAAAAGCTTTCAGCTTTTCACCATTGAGTATGATGTTAGCTGTGGGGTGAATCTTTGTTAATATCCAGCACTGCTTTCTTGTTTTACAAGATAGCTAAATTGACTGCAAGTAGGTTTTTTGTTTGTTTGTAATGCTTCAGAAGTGTGGAGTCTTTCGTGTAGGATGCCTCTTTTTTTTTTTTTTAATTTTTTTTAACGTTTATTTATTTTTGAGACAGAGAGAGACAGAGTATGAACGGGGGAGGGGCAGAGAGAGAGGGAGACACAGAATCGGAAACAGGCTCCAGGCTCTGAGCTGTCAGCACAGAGCCCGACGTGGGGCTCGAACTCCTGGACCGTGAGATCATGACCTGAGCTGAAGTCGGATGCTTAACCAACTGAGCCACCCAGGCGCCCCGCCTCTTTTTTTTTTTTAATTTTTTTTTTTTAACGTTTATTTATTTTTGAGACAGAGAGAGACAGAGCATGAACGGGGGAGGGGCAGAGAGAGGGAGACACAGAATCTGAAACAGGCTCCAGGCTCTGAGCTGTCAGCACAGAGCCCGACGCGGGGCTCGAACTCACAGACCGCAAGATCGTGACCTGAGCCGAAGTGGGCCGCTTAACCGACTGAGCCACCCAGGTGCCCCGCCTGATTCTTTTTTAAGTACTGACTCCATATTCTGTCCTTGATTTAAAACGTATTAAAGCAATAGTGTTTTCTGAGGCTGCTTGCCAGGTTATATTCATCTAAAATATGAACATTGAGTAACTTAGGATGAACTATGCCTGTGATCTCATTTTTAGAGTTTAAGTTACTAAAGTACAGGCACAATTGTATTAATTTCAAGTCTTCTTTGCAGTCACCGAGATTTGCTTTATACCTACTTTCTTGACTTATTTTTACCCTACATATTGTCCTGGTATTCTCGCCTTAATTTGTTTTAATTTGTTGTAATGTAAAAAACAAAATCTGTGTGAAACAGTAAATTTGACAGTTTCTTCATACGAGTTTCTTTTTAAGTAGTGCTTTCTGTAGCCTGTCTCTTGGGATGTGCATCTGTTAGGATTAGGCTTGGCTGCATATGACAGAAATTCAGCAGGTGAGGGCCTTGAGATGGAAATTGATTTTTCTCCCACCTTCATCAAGTCTGGAATTAGGAAGTACAGGGGTAATAAGGAATTCCATTGGATTAGGGACTCTGGCTTGCTCTGTCTTACTGTTCCACTGCCCTTATCTCATAGTCTCATGATCAGATGGCTACTTGAGCTCCCAATTCTTACATCTAAAGTCCAGGCAATAAAAGTGAAGAAGGGTAGAAAGGCAAAAGGGGTCTTGGCTGGCTTAGTTTGGTCACTCTAAGCAATCTTTTCTTCGCAAAAGATACAAAACCATTTCATTTTACATTTCGTTAATCGTGACAGGATCGTGTGGCCCCTTGGCTCTACCTGTTCCCAGGGAGCCTTGAAAGTATGTATAGTATTTTATTTCTCCCAGACACCTGGGTTCTGTTCACTGTGCAGGAAGGGTGGAATGGATGTTGGGGTATGCAGCTAAGAGCCTCTTTACCTCAGTTATTTCATAGTTTTTACAGGAAAGTAGAAAACCTGGTGAGGTCTATATGGCTCAGCATCTGGGCTATAATATAATCATGGGAAATGGTAGTAAGAGATCTCTGCTTATTGATTATTTTATCTATATTAACTGTCATTTTTGTGTTATTGCCAAATATGTATGCTAAGTACTTTTTATACACTCTGTATAATCCCCACAACACGTTCTAGTAGGACACTATATTCCATGCCACAAATGAGAAAACCGAGGCACAGATAGATTGCATACCTTTTTCAGGTTCTCGTACCTGGTGTGTGGGGAGTCAGGATATTGATCCTGCTGTTTAAGATGAGTGTTGATAACTGCCTGCATCCTCTTTAGTAATCCGTCTACTTGTATATGCACTGCTACTCCTGCCCCATCCCTTGTACGTAATAATTATTTGAGTTGACTTAGAGATACACAGAAAACAACAAAACAAGGAGATAAGCAGATTGAAGGGAACATAAAAGTCAGAAATTGGTGAAGCGGAGATACAGGTGGTGCACAGAACTGAAGGCTCCATCATCCTAGAGAGTTGCCACAGGTCTGGTCTGACTTGTGTTCTGTCAGATCCCAAACGGCAGGAAAACAAGCTTGAATTTTCTTTATCGGGACCCTTGGCATCTTCGTTGTTTTAGTCATACAATAATTTGAATCCTTATATAGAATACTAGTTTATCATATTGTAGCTGCAAGGGATCCCCAAGATCATTACAATGGTATTGTTACTGTTTTCTGGTATTCTCTTTGTGGGTTAGGTGAACTAAATTACCATTACTTGTTTTTTAAGATGTGGAAACCTGGTCAGAATTTTTTAACTGGAAATGGGTCATATGCTTACTGGTAAAAACTGGGGCTCTTTTTTGTTGGTTCATTTATAGAAGTGCTCGTATCATAGTTTTAAAAGGATACAGACCTTGAAAGACTGATCCTGACGAAAATGGTGTGCTATTTGTGAGAGCTTCTTCCTACACTCGTAGACTTGTGAGCTCCTTGATGACAAAAGATTTTGCCTTATTCATTTTTTTCCTGGTGTCCTCAGTGCATAGAAGGTATTCAGTAAGTGAATAATGAATGGCTGACTAGTAAATGAGAAAAATCTATTAATATTATAATTAATATTTCTGCTTCTTTAAACAGGTAAGTCAGTTACCTAAAATAGAGGAAAGACAGGTCATCCTTCTTTTCACCCTGGCAAGTTGTATGAGGCGGGTTACAGTACCACTAATGATTGGACATTGGGACCACAAAGTCCCACCCTTAAACTTGGTGTGTTTGGAGAATTGCCATAATTATGATACACCTGAAACATAGTGGTTGTAAAGGGAAGTAGCAGGAGAGAAGTCTGGTAGGCTCCTGGCACGTAAATGTTACTTATTAATTGTAAGGAATAAAAGGTCCGGATTTTGAAAGATTCTGTACGACATGTTTGTTATCTTTTTAAAAATGACATTTTTAGGGGCCCCTGGGTGGCGCAGTCGGTTAAGTGTCCGACTTCAGCCAGGTCACGATCTCGCGCTCCGTGAGTTCGAGCCCCGCGTCAGGCTCTGGGCTGATGGCTCAGAGCCTGGAGCCTGTTTCCGATTCTGTGTCTCCCTCTCTCTCTGCCCCTCCCCCATTCATGCTCTGTCTCTCTCTGTCCCAAAAATAAATAAAAACATTGAAAAAAAAAATGACATTTTTAGTGAGGAAAAGAAGGGACATGATTTGGTTTGAGTCATATTTGAAAACTAAATAGTGTAATTCATTTCTTATATTTTAATTTTCAAGACTATTTATGAAAAATAAATTAACAGGATATTTAAGTGTAATTACTTTATTTTGTTTTCTTTCTCAGGATGTGATCTTCGTGGTGGGAAGCTCAGTTTTTAAACTACCCCAATGGATGCAGACAGTGATGTTGCATTGGACATTCTAATTACAAATGTAGTCTGTGTTTTTAGAACAAGATGCCATTTGAACTTAAGGAAGATTGCTTTGGAGGGAGCAAATGTAATTTATAAGCGTGATGTTGGAGTAAGTATCTAAATTTTGGCGTGTGGGCTACATAGACTGGTTTTGTAGTGCTATAAATGACATACTAAAATATATTCACTTACCGATAGTTTCAGAGCACCTTATTACCAAGTGCCGGCTGTACTCAGTACAATATGGAGCCCTGTAGAAGCGCCCCCCCCCCGCTCCCATGAAGTGCCACCTTTTGCATATACACATCTCTAAGTCTTAGCAAAGAATTCACAGGCTACTAGACATTTTTTTCTCTTAATTTCTTTTAACTGAAGAAGGGGATATCTGTACAGTGGTGTATACTTAATTCAAATATAATTTTTTAGTTGCATGAATGATGCATGATACAAATGAGGTCCTAATACATATGTTGTGATTTTTTGTAGTATGTTGTCATACCCCTCTTTATTTAGCTAAAATAAAATAGTTGGTATTCTTAGTAACACATTGCTGAAAATAATATGATTCATATCCTAACCTGGATACTTTCAATTTTAGTTTTTGTTAGACCTCTACTCTTTAAAATAAAAGCATTGATAACTTGCCTTTAACCTTATTGAAGATTAACGTTAGAAGTGACAATACGTGTTCATTGGATTTTGTAAACCACATGATGTTGAAATGTGTATCTTATACATTTATTATGAAAATTTTGAATGTATATGAAGGCTCCAAGCTCTAAAAATTAGGTGCCAGTATACCTCAGTAAATTATTAGTTCTTAGTACTACAAACTAAGTTAAGGGGAATTGAATTCAATTAAAACTTAATAGTGACACAATTAAAGATTTTCAAGTTCATCAGCAATGCCATCGTCACCTAAATAAAGGAAGGAATATGTCCGCTGAAGAAGGTTAGCGAGTAAAAGGCCTCGTGCTGCTTTGGATCTTGTGTGTGCCATGGGACAGGGAAGTCATTTTTCCTAGGAAGATGAACTGAAAAGGCTGAGTTGATGGTAAGCAGGTGGTGAAAGGCACTTAAGTGCAGAATAAACTCATTTAGTGTTTCCCAGCCACTTGTGTGTGAAATTTTATACTATCTTTTAGTTCAGATTTTATTTTGACTCTTTGGGAAATTTTATCCTTCCAGATTTAATAGCTTTGATAATAGGTGGGTAATACGGCATATGACAGAGAAAGGGCCAAACTCAAAATGCCGACGGACGTTTGAAGGAGAAACGTCTGATTCATTTGCTGTCGTAATCAGTATACATTTACTTCTCTTATGCACAGTGGGCATATAATTAATATTTCCATAAATGAAAAACTACAATGAAAACTTAAATTTGTTGTTCTCTTGGACCTTCGTCCTTGACCGACTTATGCTCATTCTGTAGATAATTTCATTCAAACCCACAGCTTTAAATGGCTCTCATATCTAAGGAATCTAAAATTACATCTCCAGCTCCACCGTTTCCCCTGCATTCAAGATTTGTGTATTGAACTCGAACATGTAGTAGGCATCTCAACTGTAAGGTACAGAAAGTAGCGATGAGTACCGTGAAGCAGAATAAAGCAAGGTAGGAGGTGGGGAGCGACAAAGGGACGGGTGCATTGATGGAGTGGTCAGGGAAGGCCTCTCTGACATCTGGTGAGAGACTTGAACCAAGTGAGAATATTGAGGGAAGAACATTCCGGATGACAGTAACAATTACTGCAAAACCCCTGAGGTGTGAACAGGTTTGGCATGTTTAAGGATCCATTTATGTGGATTGCGAATTGCAAATTCCAGTTATGTAACCAGCGGGGAATGAGAGTTGGAAAGTGTACAGACTCGTGGCGTATTGATGTCAAGTATATAGTAAGAGGTTTATGCAGACCTTGTATTTTTGATTAATTGAATGTCCTTTTGGATTAATATGTTCTTTATGTTTGGTATGGAGCTCGATTTCCGAATGGATGATTTGGAGAACAGTTATTTATTTCAGGCGTGGGTAAGCGTCGAGTAGTCAACTTGTGTTAAAATGGCCACGTAGAGCAGCACCGTAAGTGAAAATTAATATTTAATGTGTAATCAGGTTTTGGGTTTTGTGTGTGTGTGTGTGTTGTTTTTTGCAGAAAGTATTAATGAAGCTTAGGAAACCTAGAATCACAGCTACAATTTGGTCCTCAGGAAAAATTATTTGCACTGGAGCAACAAGGTAAACTTTCCTTGGACTTTTAATGTTTCCTTTGTACAAGGGGAGGACGTTTTCCTGGACTTAAAATCATGTGTGTCGTTTGTCATGTTTGTCAGTATAAAGTTTATTTCCTGTGTGACTGATAATCTTTTCGTTTCCTTAAAACCGTAGTGAAGAAGAAGCAAAATTTGGTGCCAGACGTTTAGCCCGCAGTCTGCAGAAACTAGGTTTTCAGGTAATGTTTTCAAAAAAAAACATCCAAACTGCAAATATGAAGGGATTTAGTTTGTAAAGGTAAACTTTTTAATTTAATAGACGGAAGAAATCACACAAAAACTTCCTCACGATTGGCCTTTTTCTTACCGTCCTTCAGTACACAAATTACGCAGTGAGCTTACCCACGTGAGTCCTTTCAAGGATCCTGGCCTTTTCACTGCCCCCTTTCTCAGAGACGCTTGTTACCTTACACGTGACCTGCCTTTTCAGCTCTTCAGGTTGTTCACTCCTCACACACACACACCAAGTCATGTTTTTGATGACCTCAAGAGTAGTTTGTCAGGATGACGAGTAGGGAGTAGGGCCCTACGTTCAAAGAGTTGAAGCGCATTTGTTTTTATTTGTAGATAGCTATCACATAAATTAGAAAGAAGAAAAAAGATATTAGAATGGAACTTGCCTAGATCTATACATTTTATGGCTAAGAGTAAACAGTGTTCCTACATTTTATGGTTAGTGACAGCATTACCATTATAACAGGAAATTGTGATTATTTAAAAATATGCAGAACTGACTGAATCTGTGCTTGAGAAATAACAGCATTTGCTGGTGTAAGTTGAAAAGGATTCACTTGAATAACTAATACTAAGTATACACCTGTGTATAAGAACTCAGGAAAGGCTGCATTTTGTAAAATCAATCAGCTGTATTAAAAATGACATGAATCCCGGGGCACCTGGGTGGCTCAGTCGGTTGAGCGTCCGGCTCTTGACTTCGGCTCAGCTCATGGTTGATGAGTTTGAGCCCCACATCGTGCTCTCTGCTGTCAGTGTAGAGCCTGCTTCAGATCCTCTGTCTCCTGCCCCTCCCCGACTTACGCTCTCTCAAAAATAAACATTTAAAAAAAAAATAGCATAAGTCCAAAACAAAATGCACAGTGTTTGAAAACGGACATTGTAAGATTGGCCTGCTGTGTTAGATCCACAGTTTAGTCCACAGAAAGTGCATACTGGTTGGTGGGCTCTTACTTGTAAAGTGACCATCACTGGGATGTCAAATACCATTTTATGGAGGCATACATTTGTCAAATTATCAAATACCATTTTATGGAGGCATACATTTGGTAAAATTGCTATGTAGTATGGACTTGTTATGTCACTTGCAAATGATGAGTCAACGAAAGAAAAATAAAGATGTGCTGTGGTCCCTGAAGAGATGGGCCCAGGCTGTGTGGAATTCAAATGAGCAGTTGTGGGAAGTTGAGTTTCTCTGTGTCTTTCTCAGTCTTCCCTGAGGTGGAAGATACTAGAAAGGCACCGGGGTACTGATGGTGGGAGAGGGGGAGGGTTGGTGCTTAAGAAAAGTGGCAGTATTGAGAGTCGTGACTGATGGTGGGGCCACTTTGGACAGCGTAGTGACTTTCATCAGCTGCCTTGTGCAGGTACTCCGATGGAAGATAGTTAACCCAGAATTGTGGTTTTACTGGGAATGTTTCAAAAGATAATAAACTGCTCCATTCAAGTTATTGGTAGGAGTGGCTGAAGTTACTTTTCAGCCTTGGACCTTGCCTTAGTATAACATTAGACGTGTTGAGAAAAATCCCAGTTAAAAACACCATTTTCTCACTCTACCCTCCCGAAAGAAAACATCTAACTAAACTCACAGAAGGATCATTTTACCTTACTCCTATAAGCAAAAGTCTGACCTTTCAGAGCTCAGTGTACACGCAGTACTCAGTATTGACTCAGCGTATACTCAGTATTTACTTATTTAAGTGGCAACTTCCATTTTGACTCTTGAGAAGGATAACTTTGCTTTAATTTTTATAATCACTATTCTTTCTCCTGTCCCAGCAGATTAAATATCCCACTTAAATTTAAAAAAACACAAGATAAGATTCAAAAGACCCAGATGTTTTAATCTTGCAAATCTCTCAAGTTTTAATTTTTTGATGAAGTTTTTGACCTTTTTCTTTAATTACAGTGGGCCCTTGAACAACACAGGTTTGAACTGTGCGGATCCACTTATGTACAGATGTTTTTTGATAAATATAGTACAGTGCCATATATGTATTCTCTCTTCCTTATGACTTTCTTAATAACATTTTCTTTTCTCTAGCTTTATTGTAAGAATACAGTATATAATATGTATACAAAATATGTGTTAATCGACTGTTTATGTTATGGGTAAGGCTTCCAGTCAATCGTAGGCTATTAGTAGTTGAGTTTGAGGAGTCAGAAGTTATGCATGGAATTTTGACTGGCAGGGGCACTAATCACTGCATTGTTCAAGGGTCACCTGTATGGTAGTAAGAAGTCACCGAAAACTAAATCAGTTCGTCAGGTGTTGTTTTTCTTTCTAGTTTGTTCTTTTAAGGATTGAAACAGTTATTTATAGTTTCCCTGATGAACAATTTCTATTTTCTGCTGAGCAATTTTTTTGTTGCAAAATAATTCATTGAGTTGTACTTCTCTCCTGAAGGTAATATTTACAGATTTTAAGGTCGTTAACGTTTTGGCGGTGTGTAATATGCCATTTGAAATCCGTTTGCCAGAATTCACAAAGAACAATAGACCTCATGCCAGGTAGGTCTTCGAAGAATCAGGACAACTTACCAAATTTGTAATTGTTTGTCAGCCTATAAATATTTATATTAATTGTGGTTTTTTTTTTTTTTTTTTTTTTTTGTACAGTTACGAACCTGAACTTCATCCTGCTGTGTGCTATCGGATAAAATCTCTAAGAGCTACGTTACAGATTTTTTCAACGGGAAGTATCACAGTAACAGGTATTTTATGATACTGAAAGCAAGCGTATGGCCAATTATGGTTTGAATGAAGTGCTTATATCCAAATATAAATATTGTCTCATTGTCCCCCTTCAGTCACTTCTGCCCTACAAAGGGAACCAGTCTCCTGACTTTTAAAACTGTAGTTTCGTTTTCCCTGCTTTTTCTACTAGTTTTAAGTCTTATACATACTGTTTTGGGTCGGTGTTCTTTCATTCATTATTATCTAGTGAGATTCATTCGTATTATTCCACGTAGCTGTAGATCCATGACCTAAGCCAAAATCAAGAGTCAGACGCTTAACCCACTGAGCCACACAGGCACCCTAAGAGAAATCCACTTCATAAACTTCATAGAGGTTTTACATAAGCAAAATACTCATATATCACTGGTGCCTATTTATCACGTCTTATGTGTATTTTGTTATGTATCTTCTGAGTCCTAAGTATTTGGAAGGGGTGGTTTCAAAGACAAGGCATAGATGTCAAAGCATCACATTAGCACACAGGATGGTTTTTAAAAGTACTGTGCGTATAAATTGTACGGAGACATCACTTGAGAGTTAGGCCCAACCTTTGACTAAATTGGATTCAGGAAAATTTCTTTGGTGTCCTTGAATTTTTCTTTTTATTCCTTTAGTCCTTAAGAGAAAATACACGTTACCAACACCTTTAGACTCTGAACAAGTAAGTTTTAGTTTTGACTCATTCTATGGGTTTTCACATCTTCCTTGGAGACTTTTAAAACCTACTGCCAGGGTCATGCCGAAATCTTAAAATGGAGTGTGGGGGAGCAAATCCATTTGTTCCCTTCTTTCAACTGCCTCTTCTTACGTTTTGGAGCCTAGGCCTCTGCAGAGCCCCAAAATCTGTTGAGAAGTCCCCATTAAGTGTAGAGTTTATGATGCATAGGTAAAATCTACATTTGAGTTAATAGGTAACTAAACAACATCACAAACTGAAGACAGGTTGATTAGTATACGTTATATATTTACATCTGGAACATCCTATGAAATGTTAACAATTCAGTGAACAGATACTAAGTGGTTCCCATAGGCAAAGCACTATCCTATGTGGGGGAAGGGAGAGGAATCAGGAAAGAGCAGACCCTGATAGCATGTGGTCAGTACCTTCAGAGAGTTCATAGTGGGTACAATATGTGTGTTTTTAAGATCTTTCAAAAGAGTTAAGCATATGTTAGTGAAACCATTTTTATTAAAATGTTTTATGAAAATATTTGGTCTTTTTTTATGTTTCCTTTTATCTATTCAAATGGAATATTAAATTTTTTAAAAACTAGTTATTCCTAGCATTATATGGATTAATTCATATGTAGCGTTACCTCATTCCCGTGTGTGTGTGCGCGCGCGCGCGCGCACGTGCACGCGCCCCTATTTACTGAGTGAACTGTGAGGATGAATGGCCATGTTAGTAATAAACGTGGGGGTGGGTAGTGAGTACTAATCTGCGGGGCGTTTTAGACCAGTTAGCTAGTCACAGCCCTCTGATTTCCCAGAACTTTGGAAGCAGGCTTGTTGTACTTCACTGGGTTCCTCAGCACTCCTGTGAGCGTCAGAGGCGGCCTAACCAAAGCCAGACTACAGCGACCAAAAGGATAGTGCCCAAAATGTCTACTCCCGTTTATCATTCCTTCCTTTAATCAGTATCTCACATCGCTTCTTATTCTCCTTCACGGCAGTCTGTGTGTGGTTTTTATGTTCACTGTCTTCACCCTGGGGCCCGAAAACAAGACGAATCACATCATTGGTGTTTCAGATTGCCTTGAACTGTTCAGAGAGAATTTTATTCTCTTGGTTTTTGCTGTGACCGTCTGACTATGTAAAGTGTAGATCTTTTTAAAAACAACCCCATATATTTTCAGTTCTGGGAAATCCGCGTTCCTGGCGCTCTTCTCACCCCTTCCTCTCTCTGTTGTGTTTGGTACAGGGCCCAACGTAAAGGCTGTTGCTACTGCTGTGGAACAGATTTACCCGTTTGTGTTTGAAAGCAGGAAAGAAATTTTATAATTCATCGCTTAATTGGTTAGAATCCCTAACTGAGCACCTTTTAAAACCTGCTGCACATTGGACTCAAAACAAAAGGAAAACTGGACCAACAGTAATTGAGGAAATAGACTCTTTTATTCATTCACGGCTACAGTGTAAGCTCCAGGCCCTTTGGATTTTATTTCAGACCTTGCTGTAATATAAAAAGGAAGTTTACAAGACATGACATTGCTGCTTTTACAAAAGGACGTTCTATTTATTTTCGCAGTAATTCTCATGTCCCCGAAAGCAGAGCTGTCACAGTGTGCACTACCTTAAATTGTTCTGTTGTTGTCATTAGTTTTTTCCAGTTTGAGCTAATGTGTTTTATTTGTGAATAGTCTTTTACATTTTTGTATGCTGAATATGGGCACCAAAGAACCTGTAAAAGTTATCTTTTTCAATTGAATGTGCACAAATAAAAGTTTGGAAAAGATCTCTCTTCATATCCATTCTGTAACTTTTATTCCCCATTTTCTATTTTAACAAAAATTGTATTCACAATTCTTTTTTCTTTTTGATCTATGCAAGCTTAGACTTTTGCTAAAAGTGTGTTGGCTTCTTTTTGAAGTGTATTTTGTAAATATATATATGCCACGTGTGTATAGTATCTTTTAATGCTCTGTTACCAAATATCAAATAGGCAATTTTTTCTTGCAGATTAGAAATAAAAATATGTGTATAAATTCTAGGGAATGAACCGGAGTAGAACTTTATAGATTAAGCATAATGTTTTATGTTGCTAATTTAATATGATAGAAAATGTTAAATATCTTTTAAAAGTTACAGAATTGTAGTTTTAAAAAGCAAAACCTCTTACCTATGAGATGGATGTGAGAAAGAAGCTGTGATGGGTTGTACCTCGTATGTACTTCTGTGATTCTGGTAAGACTCAACTCTAGTTGTAGGAAAGTAGTAATCTGAGGTTGGTGTTCGAGGCTATACTAAGAGTCTTGTCAGAAGTTGATACGTTGTGCTGTTTTAACAAGAAGTGCCCACAAGCTGCCTCTGTGCCACAGTATAATTATAATATAGTTCAACTTGAACTTGAAAGCCATTTTGCAAGACATGTCTTTCCCCTTGCTGTGTCTTATTTAATGGAGCTGAAGAGTGACTGCCTATCCAGTATTTGGGATTGCTCCTCTTAAAATGACAATAAATGTGCATGTGTGAAACATTGGCTCTCTGGCTCACCCGCGTGAGCCCTGGGATGGTGGCGTGCGAATCAGGCTGCAGTTGTGCTCCACCCCTGGGGTGAGGAATTCGGTAGAACCCACAGTAATTTCAACGGGAAGTGAAGTTGAGTGGAGAGTGCAGTTAGCTTCTCAGTAGAAACCTACTAGAGACAGTATTCCAACACAATCCTCCACTAAAACCTGAATTTCCAAAACGTTTTGAAAGCTTCATGAGAAATGGCCGCGTCCTAACCTCCATATTCGAGTCCATTTTCCTCACCATCTCATAAAGTCTCCCAAACTTCACTTACGTCCTGCACTGAACAACACACGTTATTTTAGATTTATTTTTATCTTCTTTCCTCTCGATGCCTTTCCCTACTGTGCCTCTCTTAATGGTGGGCGGGGGGGGGGGGGGGCGGGCGGGCAATAAATTATATATTTTCTTTCTTGTGAAAGACTTCTGATTTTCAAACTTCCATGTGCCCTCTCTCTTTCTCTCTCCCTCTCTCTTTTTTTTTTTTTTTTTTTTTACATCGTGTTTATTTGCTTCATGTTAAGAGCCAATATGATAGGTAGACCTCATAAAATACAGAGGATACCATTCCGTGAAGAAGTTACAGGTTCCGGGCAGACTATTTTAAAAATTGAGATTTTCCACTTAGCTTTAATTAACAGTAACAAGTGACCTGTTTTGTAACGTTCCCCCCAAAAAGAAATGTAGGAAGGGGGGGGGGAAACATGATTATATGGCCAATGTGCGGATCCAGATGTTGTAATATTTTCAGCATTCGAGTGACTTGAAAAGTGGGTAGATCAGTAGCGCATCAAAACGCTTTCTCAGAAAAGAGGAAGAAAGACAATCTAACCAGTTTAGGTTTCAGGGCTGCTGTGTGAGCGTCACCTGGCAAAATGTCCTGGCTGACCCACTAAACTTAACAAAGCTGGGAAGAATGAGCGTGTCTGAGGTCTTCTGCTGGCTCTTCACAAGTGCTGTAAATTTTTTGATAAATAAAAACTGTGAATATATGCATACACATTGTAAGTATTCCCCCTTTTTTATTTTTGAAAACCAAAAAAAGCTCTGATTGGGGACATGTTGGGTAAAAGTTGGTTCGAAGACAGAATTATTTAGTCACGGACTCAGGGTAATAAAAGAAACGTGTAAGAGTGTTTAAGATACCGAAGTTGAAATCACCAGTGATAAACCACCTAAGTTTATGAACAATTTCCTACCCATTTATGATGAATGGCTAAAACAAATTGCTAATGTATACGTAGTGCTCAGACTTTGAAGGGAACATGTAACAGTTTTGTTAAATATCTCACAATCTGGGATGCTTGGCAAAGAAAACAAATTTGTATCAATTCCCTGTCTTGATTAAAAAAAAAAAAATCTCAGCATCTAATTCCACTGAAGATTCATAATAAATTTCTTAAATTGATCCTCTAGAACACACTTTTCCTTTTTCCAAAAAACACAACCACCCAACACATGCTCTAACTTGCATAGGAAATCTGCTGTGGTAGAAGGAAGGTCTCAAGTCTCCCTTCCTCATAACTTTCCCTGCCAATTTTCATTATGTAATTCGTTTCAGAATCAGGACTTTTAGTCATTCTCCTGAGTCTCTGCTAGTACAGTTTCCCTATTAATTATACAGATTTGTAGTCTTTCCATTTTGTTGTAGGGAAATGACTAGGTCATATGCCCTTCTGTCAAACTGGGGCAGTTTGTTTGGGGCCAGTAGGAAAATCCCAACCTAAATAACGAAGGGTTTGGCTCTTAGGATTCTCTTTTCTTCAGGCCAAACGTAATTGGTTACTCTTTTTCAAGTTAGGTTATTCGTGCCTTAAGTCTTTGTGTGCCTCCCATAGCTTATAATAGTAACTTAATGGGTTACTCCTGAAGTGGGTCAAGATTCTTTATTGTACGTTCTCTGTCGTCATATCCAAATTGGTAAAATGCCCCACCAAGTCCTAATATTCAACTGGAGAAATGCAGAGGAAAGCAATTCATTGTTGTGGTAAAAACTCAAGCTTCTGGTATAGCTGGTGACCTCTGTTTCATCATAGAGAAGAACATAGGGAAAGAGTTGTCCTGATGTCCTATGTCTGCAGTCATCTGAAAGTCAGCATCAATTATAGCCAGTATGCCATGACCTGAGGTAGTGATATTCCTGAGGAGTGCAAAGAATTGCAGGAAACTATGGATCGCTATTAAGTCATGAAAGCCTTACAAGGAGAGAGTTTTATAAGCTTGACTGCATAACTCAAACCTAATTGATTATAGAGATTTGGATAAATAACCTAATGGCCTGACTCCTTTTCTAATGTTTTACTAACAGCTACTACTAAGTATATATGGTCCCAGGATTTGGAAATTGCCTTTTCTATTCATATATATATATTTTAAATGGATGGAAAAGTGTTTGTTTTTCTTAACTATGGCAGAATTGTTTCTTTTAATATGTGATAATACATAAAATTTATAAAGGGGTATTTTGCATTACACTGTTGTTCATAATTCATAGAATGAGCTGCATAATCTTTGTACTTGTTGAAATATAATTAGGAACTATCACTGAAATCCTAGCCAGGATCCTATCCTAATCTAAAACATAGGTGCAATTGTCCACGTTGTGTCCTGTTCTTTTTTACAGAAGACCCAGTGTAAGTACTGTCGTAGTGGGCAAAAAAAAAAAAAAAACCCTGTAAGCTCGTGTCCAGGCCACTTACGTGTCCGGATAATAAAGCTGCGACTGGCCTCCGTACGTACATACCTTAAGGCAGAAGTTGATCGCGTTACTAGTTCATAGTTTTTCAAAGGCTGCTATGTGAAAAGGGTGGGAAGTATTGAACCAGCCAGTATTTTTCACCTAGTATCCTACTCAGAGTAAGAGATCACTTGGGATCTTGCACCCCATTTACACTTTGACAGGTGGACATGAAAGGTTGTCCTTATCATTTCAGGGTGTCCCTCTAAAACTAGCTCCGTGACCCTAAGAAAACATGGGAGTGGCCAATAGGTGTTGGTACAAAGACACCCTTCTAATTTGTCAACACGTGGAAGGTCTGAGGCCATTAGATCTCCGGAGAAAGCCACCTTGCTCGTCCCCTACCACACCGCTTTTTACACTCCAAGAGCTGCTCTTGGGGGTTTTCTTTTTTGAAGCTGTTTTGGCACTAATTCCTCTTGATGATGACTCATAAAACAAATGTTGTTTTTCACAAAGTTCCTGAAAGAGAAAGAGGGACGAATGAACATGTTCTTAATTTATAGTACTGGGGTGGGGGGGGGAAGGGTGCAGGCTTTTTTTTTTTTTTTTAAACCACCCTGGGCCTCTCATGTTTTAGCTAAGCAAAGAAGACATTTTCATTGTAAAGCCCTGACGTATCCTGACATTCAGTACCCCACAGAACTTGGGTCGATTTCATGCAAAGGGTAAAATGGGGAGGGTGACTTCTCCGAACACAATCAAGGCATTCCTACCAGCAGAGTCCAAGGATAGTATTACACAGAACTAATGGCGATAACGTCCCAGATCCTATTTTGTTTCCCCTTCTCGAACCCAATTAACATGCCTGTTTGTATATCTATGTTGTCTGCCTTCTGCATTATCCCCTTGCTCCGGCCTTAATAATTTCTTTTCCTACAGGATTATTCCCATGATGGGATTATTTCCCATAAAAATATGCCCTAGTATTTTACGTTCATTTTAAAGTGAAACAAAGGGATGCCTGGGTGGCTCAGTCGATTGAGCATCCGACTTCGGCTCAGGTCGCCATCTCACGGGTCATGAGTTCAAGCCCTGCATCAGGCTCTCTCCTGTCAGCGCAGAGCCTGCTTTAGATCCTCTGTCTCTGCCCCTCCTCCCCCTTCTCTCTCTCCAAAATCTACATTAAAAAATAATGATAAAAAATAAAGCCACCTTCGAACCTCCTCTTTCAAAGATCTTTTCCTGTAACTTAGCCAGTTACTTAAGTGGCTACTCTGCACCTAGTACTACGCTAGGTACTGAAGATAGCATGGATATAGAGTCCTGCTTTCAAGGAGCTTACATTTTAATAAAGGAGGCAGGCACATAAGCACCTGATTTCAAGTAGTGAAAGTGCTAATGAGAAAAGTAAACGGAAAGAAAAAAAGGAAAATAGTTGGGAGACAGGCGACTATATTCCGCCGTCATCGCTCCCAAGAGGTGACGTGTGGTCAGAAACTGTAACGAGAAGGTAACCATGTGAAGCATTAGAAGCACTGTGTTTTCAGAAAGATCAGAGCATGGTGAGTACACGAACGAGAAGACGGGGTCGGGAAGGTAGGTGGCAGCCACAGTGAGAAGTTTGCATTTTATCTGAAACGTAATTTGCACATTTTGAGCTGAGGAATGACATTTGTAAAAGATCAGGCTGACTGCCCCATGGAGGGCAGACTGTAGAGGGCCAGGGCTGGAAGACCAGTGTGGAGGTTAGCGTAGTCCAGGAACTCCGAATGGTACTGGCTCAAAGTGTCAGATTCATGTATGTCATGCTGACAGATTTAACGAGAAGTAGTGACAGTATGGTTGTGGAGCATAGTGATTATCGTGGATGAATCCTAAGCGTCTGGCCTGAGGAGCCCCTCCCCACTGAAGGCTTATGGAGGAGGGTGTGTGCATTTGGGTGAGTGGGTCTGAGAACCAAGAGTTCTGTGTAGGTCATGTCAAGCTAGAGACGCCTAGTAGACATTCCAACCAAAGATGTTAAGTAAGCAGTTAGATTTGGAAATTTGAAAGTCAGGTAAAAGGTCAAAACCTGGAGGTAGGAGACATTTGGGAGTCCTCACTTTTTGGATGGCTTATAATGCCTTCGGGATAGGTCTAAGAAGTAGACGTAGGTATAGATCTAAGGACTGAATCCTGGGCACTACTGGGTTTTTTATTTTTTATTTTTTCCAATCTTTATTTTTGAGAGAGAGGGGGACACAGAGTCTGAAGCAGACTCCGGGCTCTGAGCTGTCAGCACAGAGCCTGATGTGGGGCTCAAACTCACAGTTTGTGAGTTCATGACCTGAGCCTGAAGTTGGACTCTCAACTGACTGAGCCACCCGGGTGCCCCTTGGGCACTACTGTTTTTAAAGGTATACAGGAGAAGGGGGAGAGGGAGGAAGCAAAGGAGACCACGAAGTGACTAATGAGGTAGGAGGAAAATCAGGGAAGAGTGGTATTCCGGAAGACAAGTGAAAACAAGTGTTTGCAGATAGGGAGCATGAGGAGCTGGGCAAGTGCTTCTGGGAAGTCGAGTAACGGGGACTGAGAACTCTCCCTACGTTTGATAACTTGGAAGTCCTAAGTAGCCTTTGGAGTAAGAACATGAGCAAGTCTGAGTGGAGTAAGTTCAAGAAAGAATGGAAGGTGAGGACACAAAGACAATACAGAGTACAGTAAAACCTTGGTTGGCGAGCATAATTCGTTCCAGAACGTGCTTGTAATACAAAGCACTTGCATATCAGTGCGAATTTCAAGAACCATTGGCTCAGTTGTGATCACGTGACATTCGGTGTCATGTACTACTCGTATTGCAAGACATCGCTTGGATATCAAGTTAAAATGTATTAGAAATGTTTGCTTGTCTTGCACAACTCTCGCAGAACAAGTCACTCGCCATATAAGGTTTTACTGTACTTGAGAACTGAAAAGTAGGCAGGGAAGGGGTGGGTTCCTGGAGGGAACTTGAAGTCTAGGGAGGTATATTGTTTATGATGGTAAATACTGCAGCTGTGTGTGTGTGTGTGTGTGTGTGTGTGTGTGTGATGATAACCTCCCAGAAGGGGGAAGTTGATGCACTCAGCGCATAAAGGGAAGAGCTGGCATAGATGGATATGGACATAGATGTAGGTAGTTTAGTGGATGGCATGGAGGATGAGTTGGTCTCTCTATTTCTCTTTTGTCAGCGAACTGAAAAGGCAAGATCGTCAGCAGAGAGGAAGTGGGAAAGGTACTCAAGGCTTGAGGAAAGAGTATAGAGTGTAAGGTAATCCTCTTGGAGAGGAGGAAAGTCAACTCTCTGGGCAACGTGGGTTGTAGGACTCGCCCGAAGACCTACTTGAGATTTGTGTTCATAAATCTAAAATCAGTCTTGTCAACACAGTTGTGTGTCTTCTTCAGCCACGCTGCGCCCCTTGGGTGCAGGGATAACATAAGAAATGGTTTCATCAGAGTTGGGTTTTCCCGAAATGATGGAGGAAGCGAAGGCAGGGAAAAGGGAGCGGTGGTGGTCCATGAAGTCTGAGCAGGGGAAGCCGATTGGTACTCAGTGGATTCCAGGCCCTGGTGTGGCGTGGATTTGTTGCGGTGCTGGTGCTTGGGAAAGTGAGCTAGGACGCAGAGGGGTCACAGGGCGAGGGGCAATGACAGTCCGTGATACGACCATCCTGTTTGCTCCCCTTCCGAGCAAAATGACAGAAGGGCTGTAGCTGATTCCCTCACTTCGTGAACCTTCCGTCCTGTCACTCCACTGAGACTGTGCCTGACAAGCCTGCGGTCACCTTACTCTTTGTACTTGACCTCTCAGCAGCTTTTGGCACCATCTGGTCCCATCTTCCTAGAACACTGTTTTTTTTTTTTTGGCTTCAGTGATCCCATGGTCTCCTGGCTTTCCCCCAAACTCACTATCAGCTCCTTTTCAGTCTTTTTGGATACTCCGTCTCCTCTGTTGGATCTCTAAATGTCGGATTAACCTAGGGCTTGGTTCTGGACTTCCTTCGCTTCTCTCGGCTCTTTGACTAGATTTCATCCGGTTCCACAATTTAAATGCCATCTACAAACTACATAGCAGCCCAATCTGACCCTGTCCCTGAGTGTCTTTCAGACTTATTATATATCGCACAGCTGGCTAATAATATACCTCCCTGATGCCTAATGGTCATCTCAAAATGAATATATCGAGAATAGTACTCTGGACTCTCTCCATCCCCGAAACCTAGTCCTCCTTGTGGCTACCCTATTTTACCATCCATGTAGTTTCTCAAGCTAAACATTTAGGTGTCATCCTGACTATTTCATTGCCTTACTCTTATATCCAATTCATTCATTCATTCATTCATTCATTCAATAACTTTAGCTGAGGTCAATTAGCCAGTGAGGCTGATGAAGTTCTCTAAGAAATAAACCTTAGGGCACAAAAACTTTAAAATAGTGGGAAGATACAACGGAACCAGTAGAGGATGCTGAAGGGGTGACTGACAGGAGACAACCAGGAGTGGGGGGGGGGGTCCTCGAAGGCAGTGAAGCCAACTATTTCAGGAAGAAGGGCATGCTCACCTCGGTCCAGTTCTGGGAATGGTCACCACGCTAGCCATTAAGATGAGGAAGGAGAATTGACCACTGGCTTTAGCACTGTAGGGGTAACTGGGATGCAAAAAACAGCAATTTCTGTAGAACGGTGGCCATAAAAGTCTTACTGGAGCAGGTTCATAAGAGAATGGGAAAAGAGGAACTGACAATGAATATGCTAGAATTTCCTATAAATGGTAGCAGAAAAACAGCAAAAGCCAAAGAGAAAAATGGAATCAAGGCCATTTTTTTTCTTTTTTAGATGGGGAAAAACTGCACAGGGTTTCCCTGCTGGTGAGCAGTTGAGATAAAGGGAGAGGTAAAATGGGCATGATGCATGGGTGAGCAGAGAGAACTGTCAGAGAATGTCCTGGAAAAGGCATGGGGGAGAACATGAAGTGATTGGCCTCAAACAGGAATGCTGAGGCTAACAGAGAAAACCCAGAGGGATGGTGGCGTATTTGGATACAAACACGTGTGGGGTGGTGTGCCAGGTTATGGAAGTGTCCATTTTTCTCAGTAAAGTCAGAGGGGCAAGGCCGTCAGTGGGAGTGAACAGGGCTAAGGAAGAAGGGAGGTTTCCAGACAGAGAAGGCAGTATGGAGTTGTCTAGGAGACAAGCAGTTAATGGACCAGGGACACGTGCGATCGCCAGGCAGCAAGCACTGAGGGCCATTTGAGGTCAATGATCGTGATTCAAAATGAGAAAAACCCAACACCGCGCTTGTGTGCTTTCTCAGCCACATTCCGCTGTGCGACTGCAGAGGCTTACTTGGCACACCTCAAAATGTAAATCAGATCATGTCACTCCCTGCTTAAAATATTTTAGTGGCTTCCTATTGTACTTAGAATGAAATCCAAACTCGCTGGGCCTGCAGAGTTCTGTACGCTCGTCTCTACCAACTTTCTGACTAATCTCACACAGATTTCAGCTTCCTGGGCTTCCTGCTGTTCCTGGAACAGGTCAAGTGTGTTTCGGATTAGCCTTTGCGCTGTTCTCTCTGCCCGAATTCTCCTTCGCCCTACCTTGGTTGGCTCCTTTGTTATCACATAGATTTTATCTTAAATGTTGCCTCTCAGAATAACCTTCTCGGATCAGCGGATCAAAAATAGCCCCCTGGGGCACCTGGGTGGCTCAGTAGGTTCAGCATCTGACTCTTGACTCTTGATTTTGGCTCAGGTGATGATGTTGAGGTTCGTGAGATCGAGCCCCATATTGGGCTCCACACTGACAACAGGGAGTCTTGCTTGGGATTCTCTCTCTCCCTCTCTCTCTGCCCCTCCCCCACACTCGCTCACTTCTCTCTCAAAATAAATAAACTTTAAAAAACAAAAGCAAAAACAAAAACAAAAAACCTAGGCCCTGATTAGGAGGCTCTCTTATTGCCATGTTTTAATACGGCCTTTTTGCTTGTTGAGTAATGTTGCCGTAGCACCTAGAACAGTGCCTGGCACATATTAGATGCTCAGGAAATATTTATCAAATCAGTGAATTTGGGTGAATGAATGAAGCAGTGACCTGCTGGAAGTGGAAAATAACCTAAGTCTCAGAGCCAAAATATTTCCAAAACGTTAGCTTGTTAATTTTCTCCATTTGTTCCCGCTTAAACTGAGGAAAAGCATCAAAGTCACAGCTGAAATAGCAAATATGGCAAACATCCCATTTGGAGTTTGTGGCTGGCAGGGCAGAAGTTCAAAACAAAATCCTTTCAAATTACATTCTTGCTGAAATCTTGTCCGACCTCTCAGCTGAGTCACTGCTTATTTTATAAGAAACTTAACAACCTTGGGAGAATATTTGTTTTCTCAGCCTCGCGGAGATGGAAGCACAAGCACCGAACTCCGGAGATGAGGAAAGAAAAGTGCTAAGAGGTATGCAGGCTCAACTTCGAAGTTAATTTGACATTATAAATTGCTTCCTTTCTTACTCCTTAGGAAGTCATCGGGAGATACATGTCAGGACTATCTCTTTCCATGGTGGCAAAAAATGATTCACTTGTTTCATAGACTCCTAAATTTGCAAAGACTTGCTTGACATAGCAGCGTCCTTCCGCAATCTCTAAGCTCCCTTAAGCTTCCGCGTCCAAGCGAGCTCCCTGGGCTTTCTGCTGCCCCGCATTTACTTAGCTGGTTGGAGAACCATTATGTATTTTATCTTTTTATTTTTGTCGCCGACATTTCCCTCCAGGGAACCTTTTTTTTTTTTTTTTAAATATATGAAATTTATTGTCAAATTGGTTTCCATACAACACCCAGTGCTCATCCCAAAGGATGCCCTCTTCCATAGCCGTCACCTACCCTCCCCACCCTGCCCCCCCCCCATCAGCCCTCAGTTTGTTCTCATTTTTTAAGAGTCTCTTAGGCTTTGGCCCTCTCCCACTCTAACCCCTCGAGGGAACCTTGTCTAATGTACAGACTTTGGCCAGTCTGCACAATTCGGGCTGCTTACATTTTCATTTGAAAAGCCTTTGCCAACCTGCTTCTTCGAGCTCAGAAGAACCACAGGCTCTCTACTTCTAGATAAACAGGAGTTAGCCAAGGGTTCCCAGAGCAACTCTTTCCGCCGTACTGGGTTGCTCACTGGGTTTCCGCACACCATACATCCTAGGAGATGCCTTCACTGCTGCTGTGAATTTCACGTGCAGGATTGGTTTGCCACCTCCTCTTTTATAATTCTCTGCATCAGAGCTCGCATCTATTTTTGGTCTCCAACACCTGGTACCCGTGTCGTCTTGTCTAGGGTTCATGGTGCTTTGGCTTCTGGATTCCTCTTACTTTGCCATTTATCACTTGAGGTTCGGATTTAAGTGTGAATACCTTTCGTGACTCAAAAGTAACAGAAATGTGATTCTTTCGAAAACCTTTCATAATCCAGAGCTTTACTGATTTAGACAGATTCCTTTCCCACCCTGACGCTGAATGAGTAAGTTTTGTTGCGTTTTAGACAGCCAAATCAGATACTGCTAGGGAATGTCTTATTCTGGAGGTCTATTAGATAGAAAGATTGGCTTTTCTGAGGGTTTGTCCTTAAATTTTTATTTGGCTTGCAATTGGATACATTCTGACAGCCCCGTGTGAAAAATAGATCTGAAAGTTTCTTAACCTTAGCTCATCCAGAACGTTCCTTCCACTTCCAAGTTAGACTTAAAAAGTTAATTCCTAACTGCTTTCTCCCTGCCTCAATTCTGTAGTGTTGTTCACAAGAATTTTAACAAACCTTAATGTTTTAAAGGAATTTCACACCCCCAGCTAATAAATGGGTAGTTAAAAAGTGCTTACGCACACGGTGGACGGACTTACCATGAAGCCAATGACACATAAGCCCCAGGGTCCCTCCCTGCACAGCCTCTTCCAAGACCTACATAGTCACACCTAATTTCACATTCATAATTGTATTTTTTTTTCCTTCGACAGGGCCCCTCAAAAGCTTAGGCTTCACGAAATGTGGATCAGCCCCCACTTACATCCCTATGCACTGATGTGTTGAGGACCGTCTTCCGACGGACACCGGTCTCTCCGCTCCCCTGGTCCATTTGCATGTCCCAGAGGCACCTCACAGACAGTCCGTACAGACTGAGTTCCCTGAGCCCCGCCAGTTGTCCCTGAGCCCCGCCAGGCTCCTGTCCCCCCAAACCTGCTCCTCCTTCTCCTGGTCTTATGAGGGCACATGTCGCCATTGTGTATGGGGTTAGTTCTCTAAGCTTGAGGGAGATTTGCTCCTTTCCCTTGACCATCTTTTCCAATCCAAGTCTAAGTTGTCTGGTTCCATCCCGACATGCCATCCAGCCCCATAGTTTTCTGTCTGGTTTTGTCAACACACTCCCATCGGTCTCCCTCACTCAGCTGCCCCTCCACTTCCATTCTCTGTATTTGGCCGTAGTCCTCCTTCAAAAATCGGTAACTCTTCCCTCCTGTTCGGTTACTTTATTTTTTCATTTTTATTTTTTGAATTTTTAATGTTTATTTCTGAGAGACAGAGCATGAGCATGGGAGGCGCAGAGAGAGGGGGAGACACAGACGCTGAAGCAGGCTCCAGGCTCCGAGCTGTCAGCACAGAGCCCGACGCGGGGCTCGAACCCACGAGCCGTGAGATCGTGACCTGAGCCTCGGTCGGATGCCCAACCGACTGACCCGCCCAGGTGCCCCTAAACATGCCCCACTGCCTTTAGCACCAACTCCAAACTCTTTACCAAGAAGGACGAGCCCCTTCCTGACTGTTCTCTGCCTTCTGCTCGGCACTCCCGTCTCAATCCTCTTGTCCTCTCCAGACCACACCAGCGAGTATACTGGCCTCCGCGTGTGATCCCCCTGTGTCTCGCACATACACCTCTTTGCCCAGGCAACTCCTTCAGGATTCTGCTTCGGTATTATCTCTTTCAGGAAGATTTTATAGATGAGATCCTCCAATATAGGCGATCTTCCTTTGAGCCTGCCAACAACGCTAAATATTTGTAATAGTCTGTTTTCTTGCCTGCCTTCTAAAGAAGCTATGGATTCTTTGTCTCCTGCGTCTTCAGTTCTTTCTTAGAATGGTGTCTGGTGGAGAGCAGATGGTCAAAAAAGAGTTGAATGAGTAAGATGAAACCGTGGGGAAGGGAGTGGTGTGGTATAGCCAGTGGTGTGTATAGCCAGTCGGGCTCACTTATCTGAACACATACCTCTGCCTCTTCCCATTGCACAGGCTCCATTCAACTGTAGATGAAACCACACCCTACAAGCCACAGATCAACACCTATTGTGTTCCACACGGTCATCCAAGCTCTAATCCCCCCACACAATGAATTCAGCATTGGCCTTGTTCATAGGTTATCACATTGAACAGCGGATACTTTTCCACCATCCTCGAGCAATCAAGATTATGCTAGGCACCACACAGAGGTTCCGGAAGAAAGACAATGGGCAGAGGCCACTCCTGGAAACCAAGACTTTACCACTTAGTTAAGGAGGGGGAACCCCTAGAGTCGTAGCTACGCCAGTAGAGAAGAAAATGAGACTCGAAAATGTGAAAAATCCAGGAGAGAGGAATGCTATCCAGGGCTGGGGTTATGCAGGACTTCTAAGATGAGGCTTTGCACGGTCTCTCAAGGCATAAGGATGACCGGCTAAATCGGCAATGGTAACTATAATGTAGGAAGAGAAGGAGAGATAAAGAAGTAAGTATCAGTGAGGCAGGAGGGAAGCCAGGAAAGACAACTGTTTCACAGGTGCTAAAAGAGAATTTCAAAAAGAGTAGGTGTGGAAGAGTCAATGTGGTTAAAAACAGTTTTTTGTGTGCGTGTGTCCATCTCGTCAAGAGATTAAGTCAATGTCTACAGCCCTTGATTCTGGGCTGGCCTTGGGACTTGTAGGATGCTAGAGAGTAATGCAGGTAATGCAGTGTGACTTCCAGAACGTACACCCCACAGGGCCTTGTAGCTCCGGCTCCCACCGCCGTGGAATGCTGCCCAGAGTCTGCCGTGTGGGGCAGCCATGTTACCCTGGAGGCTGAGGCCACGTGAAGGGCAATGGGAGCTCCCCACTGAGTCAGCACCCGCCGCCATCCTGTGGCTGAGGCTCCCTTACACTGTCCACTACGGCGGTCCCTCCTGCTGATGGAGACACATGAGTGCAGCCAGGCTAACCGAGCAGAGGCACCGCTCAAGCAAGCCAAAGAATCCTGGGAAATGGGAAATGGTGTATCTTAAGCCACCACATTTGGGGATGGTGCGTTCCACCTGAACAGACAGCTGATGTGAAACAGGTGACAGGGAAGAATGAGAGGTGAAGACTGAACAACAGATTTGGAAGTCTTTAGCGTCCTGGCATCTAAGTCCCGGAAAAAGGCCTTGAATCTGAATCAAGTGTTCAGATGAATGCATAAAGTTACCAAGGTCTGAGGCTACTAGTTATTGGAATCAGGTATCTGTGACAGTCTTGTTGAGATTCTGTGCTCTCCAAGAAATCCAGTCAGTTGGTTTCAACTAGCATAGGGCCAGGCAATGTGCTGATCAGGCCAAGGGTACAGCCGGCTTTCCTGACAATTACATATCTTCGTAGATGAGTAACCTTCGTTTTCATTGTGTTTTTTTACAAATGGGGGCCTTATCTGTATTAAAAAGTAATCCTACAATTTGATGTTTAACTTACAGCTTGAATTAAGAGAAAAGTCCTTCTGCTCACTTAAGTGAAATATTTACTTATGTATTTATTTATTTTTTAATGTTTATTTATTTTTGAGACAGACAGAGACAGGGCATGAATGGGGGAGGGTCAGAGAGAGAGGGAGACACAGAATCTGAAACAGGCTCCAGGCTCTGAGCTGTCAGCACGCAGCCCGATGCGGGGCTCGAACTCACGGACCGCGAGATCATGACCTGAGCCGAAGTTGGATGCTTAACCGACTGAGCCACCCAGGCGCCCCTTTAAGTGAAATATTTCAAAAAGGCAAACCACTCTCGGGGGCTCCTGGGTGACTCAGTCCGTTAAGCGTCTGACTCTTAATTTCGGCTCAGGTCATGATCTCACAGTTGGTAAGATCGAGCCCCGGGTTGGGCTCCATGCTGACAGCATGGAGCTTGCTTGGGATGCTCTCTCCCTCTTTCTCTGCCCCTCCCCCCCTTCTCTCTCTCTTTCTTTCTCTCTGTCTTTCTCTCTTTCTTCTCCCACCTCAAAAATAAATAAATAAACATGGGGAAAAAATGCAAACCACTTAAAAGTGTATAAAATAGAAAGCAAAAGTTTTCCAAACCCTACTCTACATGAATATGTACACGTCCAGCTACCATCAAATCACCTATCAGGCATATTCTTCCTTCAGGCAAAAGCTGAAGCATCACGGTGCCCACATCTCCTGTAGCAATCATACATTTTTCTCCAGCGCATTGAAAGACTTTCTGGAAGAAATTCCCAAACTGTAAATAAGTCGTGCCCTCCCTGTATATTGAAACCCAAGAGAAAGAATCTCTCCATGTTCAAGTGTAATGATTTAATCCGAGGAAGAACGAGTTCCCCTTCATTCCTGGCCCCCGTGCATCACCTCCTTGCCCTCAGTTGAGCAGTCAGAGCTGTGAGCTCTGTTACCAAAACCAAAGAGTTTTCTACAGCCCCTGTCTAAGTTAAATGGTCTAAACAATCTCTCTATGTGAGATGCGTTTCACCAGTTTTCTGAACGCTATCCCTGCGAGGAACTCTTCATCTTCTTAAACTCGTTTTGATTGTGCTGCATTTGGAATGACTGCAGTCACTGAAACTCGAGTGCTCCTGATAATCTTAGCCTTAACAGGTGTTTAGGGCTTAAAGACAACCTACAAGTGTAATAGGAATAGAAGCCTGTGGTTCTAGCACGGGATGAACATGGCATTCCAAGACTTACCTGAAACCCCAAACAAACAAACAAACAAACAAAAAATCCCTCCTGGGTGGGGGACCTAGGGAGACGAGAGAGGTTCTTTGAACATTTCTGAAAAGGGCTTTGAAAAGTTCACCTGTTAGAAAGCACTGGTTATTCTAACTCCTTCGAGTAGTCACCCAGATTCAACACATGGCCCTAAAACCTGCAGTTGTGCTCTGAGATATGGCTTCACACGGTAGGGAATATCCTGAAATAATTTCAGATGTTATCACTATTCAGTTGTACATAAAAGCTGCATTTTTTTTTGGACCAGAGTGTTGTGCAGAGAGCAATGCATAGAATACTTACCCTTTGGCCAGCTCTGCTGATATCTGTTCCAAAGAGCATCCCTTCGTCTCAGGTATAAACACAACAACAAAAACCAGGGATGCGAGGCTCATGATCGTGTATATAAAGCACACCCATGGCAAGCCAATGAGATCTACAAAGGACAAAAGAGACTGATTAAAAATGTGGGTTTTGCTTTTTGTTTTTTATTTTAGAGAGAGAGAGAGGGAAAGCAGGGGAGAGGGAGAGAGAGAAAGAGAGAGAGAGAGAGAGAGAGAGAATCCTAAGCAGTTTCCACCCTCAGTGTGGAGCCCAACACAGGACTCAATCCCAGGACCTTGGGATCATGATCTGAGCCGAAATCAAGAGTAGGACACTCAACTGACTAAGCCACCCAGGCATCCCTAAAAATGTGTTTGGTGTTGCTTTGACCCACTTTGTGGACAGCTGCTTCTTAGAGCATATAAAAAACATGTGTATTTCCAAATACACTGGTAGGGTATATATCCCGGGAAATAGCAACTACAAATTAAAAATAGTCAACCTCTGTAAGTGTCATGTTTACCAACTACCCCAGCTTGCCCTGTCAAAGTAAATAGAAGCCTTGTGACTACCACCATTTAAATCCAATGCCATCGTGCCATCTTCCTGCTGAATATGCTCATTGCAAAAAAGAAAAAAGACTTCAAACAGCACAGAAACAGAGAAAGCAGAAGGTAAAATATCTCCTCTCTCTCTCTCCTCACCCCACAGTTCCCCTCCTGGGAGTACTGGCTGTAGCAGTTTGGTTTCTATTTGGTGGATATTGTAAAAGACATTTATACAGATGCACTTTTCTTGAAATGAGCTCACCCGTCTTTACCCTGACTCAAATACGTCACTCGTGTTGGCAATATTCATTTTAGTAGCTGGCAGCATTTTTGTGATGCCTCTTCCTGGATTCAGAGAAAAAAGTGATAACTCCTTTTTTTTTTTTTTTTTTTTTTTTTCGTTTGTTTATTTTTTTTTGTGAGCGAGGGGGTGAGGGGGGGGGGGGGGGCAGAGAGAGAGGGAGACACAGAATCCGAAGCAGGCTCCAGGCTCTGAGCCCGACGCTGGGCTCGAACTCACAAACTGAGAGATCATGACCTGAGCCAAAGTCGGACACTTAACCGACTGAGCCACCCAGGTGCCCCAGAAGTGGTAACAGTTCTAATGAAAGGCATTAGCTTGCTAAGATTCATCAACAAGAAGCCGCATCCTCTCCTGCCAGCCTGGTGTTTCTTCTGACTCCTTCTGGTCAAAGATACAGTCCTTTTGTAGTTACTGACCAAGGTTCGAGGCAAGTTAACTGGCGAGAAGCGGCCCCCAGGGCACCGGAGCCTGGCATGGGCACTGCGTTGCCCCGGGCTTAGCAGCAAGAAGTCCAGCCTGGCGGGGACTTGTGGGAAAGAAACTGGCTCTTAACAAACACAGGCTCAGACTGACCTCAGCCAGAGACAGTGCAAACAGCCCTTAACAGCCGCAGCCACGAATCCCGACTGGTCAGTCAGGGAAAAGTGCAGCGGGGAGGTTTGGCGAATGCAGCGTGGAAGGATCTGGGCATATGAACCACCTGCCAGTCAGTGAGGTGAGGAGAAGCAGGAAGAAGGGACAGTGCTGCAGTTCTTTGGACAGTTTTTTTTTTTTAATTTTTTTTTTTTAACATTTATTTATTTTGAGACAGAGAGAGACAG
>NW_024412429.1:31510218-31512270 GCF_014898765.1 Herpailurus yagouaroundi | reverse complement strand
AGGTTCCAGGCTCTGAGCCATCAGCCCCGAGCCCGACGCGGGGCTCGAACTCACGGACCTCGAGATCGTGACCTGAGCTGAAGTCGGATGCTCAACTGACTGAGCCACCTAGGCTCCCCTGGACAGTTTTACCGGAATATAGACAGTGGGGGAAAAAAAAAAGGTCACCTCATCGAACTCGTCCTCCGTTCTGTTTGAACACTTTCAGTAACATGGAGTTGATGAGTTGATGGCTTCAGAGATTCTCACCGCACAGTGGGCTGGCCCAACTGTTACAAAGGCCTTCCTCACTCATTCTGAAGTCCAAGTACTACCTTTCAAGAGCTCTGGCTCTGGTCCTGCTTTGCCCTCCGGGTCAGCTCTCCAGTCCCTTCGTCATGACAGCGTGACAGCCACGCAGGCACCTGAGCGAGCTCCCATCCATCCTTTCCCTGAGCATCTTCTCGCCCCAAACACCCAGGACTTTCGCAACTTTTCTGCACAGACCGCGGGTCACAATGCCCATCCGGGTGCCCTCCCGTGCTGGGTACACGGCAGCCCTCTTTTTTTATTTTTAAATTTTTTTTAATGTTTAGTTTTGAGAGAGAGAGAGAGACACAGAGTGTGAGTGGGGGAAGGGCAGAGAGAGAGGGAGACACAGAATCCGAAGCAGGCTCCAGGCTCTGAGCTGTCAGTACAGAGCCCGACGCGGGGCTCGAACCCACGAACTCTGAGATCGTGACCTGAGCCGAAGTCGGACGCTCAACCGACTGAGCCACCCAGGCGCCCCTTGGGAAGTTGACTTTTGAAAGTAAGCACAGCCTTCCCTGTTCTCAGCAAATTCGTGTCCTGCCACTTTGCTTTTATGAGAGACCTACCTCGGTATCTGTTTTTGCTAACTGAGAAAAATCCAGAGAGGATTTTCGCTCTTACGAAGTGCGAGTTGCTTTGCTTCAGGCCATTTTGGCTTCTGAGTGGTTTGGTAGACACACTCTACTTTTGAACAGCGGGAGAAACCTGTATCGAATTTCAAACGCAGCCCGGTGAAATGTCATCTACAGGTTCATTCCAGGATTTTTAAGTGAATGTGCTTTCCCAACGTTTGTTCTAAATGCAGGAGAACTTCTGAATGTGCATTAGCTCATCTTACACATTAGCTAGCCTTCCCAGAGACTTATGTCATCTTTTCCCATCCCTGATCGTTTCCATTCTTTCTTCTATTTTTTTAATTACAATTTTAAGTATAGTTGACACACAATGTCACACTGGTTTCAGGTATCAGGTTAGTGATTGGACAAGTTGACACATTCTGCCATGCTCACTCCATTTTTGCATTTATATTTCCTTTCTGCACATCAAGGGGCAGATAAGGGGTGTGTGTGTGTATGTGTGTGTGTGTGAAGGTGAAAGGTACAGGCCTATGCACGTGATCTGAGAAGGACACGTATGGTTGGTGCTAATGACCAGTTTCTTTGTTTCCTTTAATCTTAGGCTATTTCTAAAAAACGTGGGACGTTTGAAAATGTTATGTAACAACCCAAACCATGGTTAATGAATAACTCCGAAACTGAATTTCCAAAAGTAGATGTACTCAAAAAAAAAGTGGTTGACAAGTATTCAGAAGTATAGATATAGACCTTTTCGAGTACACATCCACTTTTCAAAATTCATATTTTATATGTATTTTTTTTTATAAGGGTAGATTCTTCAACGTTTATTTATTTTTGGGACAGAGGGAGACAGAGCATGAACGGGGGAGGGGCAGAGAGAGAGGGAGACACAGAATCGGAAACAGGCTCCAGGCTCTGAGCCATCTGCCCAGAGCCCGACGCGGGGCTCGAACTCACGGACCGCGAGATCGTGACCTGGCTGAAGTCGGACGCTTAACCGACTGCGCCACCCAGGTGCCCCTGTATTTTTTAATATGTATATCAGATACACATATAATGGGAAAAGGAAAGGAAGAAAACAGCTCCTTAGTAATTTTGGAAGATGCTGGGGAGCTGTCTCATTATTTTGAAAACTAGAAAATCAAGAGAAAACATCAAGCACTTACCTTGCCTTTTTCCTACG
>NW_024412429.1:31429930-31510208 GCF_014898765.1 Herpailurus yagouaroundi | reverse complement strand
GAAAATCAAGAGAAAACATCAAGCACTTACCTTGCCTTTTTCCTACGATTCATCCTTTAGGGCAGGCAAATAACTAATGAGAAGAAATTCCTCCTTAGAGAAATATCAATGACAAAAACACAGAAGGAGCGAGGCAATGAAAATAACGGATCTGGGGTGCCTGGGTGGCTGAGTCAGTTAAGCATCCGATTTCAGCTCAGGTCACGATCTCGCAGTTTGTGAGTTCGAGCCCCTGTGTGGGGCTCTGGGTTGACGGCTCAGAGCCTGGAACCTGCTTCAGATTCTGTGTCTCCCTCTCTCTCTGTCCCTCCCCTGTTCGTGTTCTGTCTTTCTCTCTCTCTCTCTCAAAAAAAAATGAATAAAATATTAAACAACAACACTTAAAAAAAAATAACGGATCTGGGTGATGATCCTCGAAGGGGCCTGCATGACAAAGTGGGACACAGACAGACAAGCAGACACACAGGGTGTGCCTTTGTGGCAGGACACCCTCCATCATCTGTGAAGGAGTTTATAGACAAACAAATGAGAAAATCTAAATCTGCTCTCAAGCTTCGAGATCTAAAGAGCAGTTCTCAGGAAACCCAAAAGACAGAAGGCCACGTGACATGACTATAATCAGCAAAACCCAGCGTGGGGAAAACTCTTTGAAACAAATGACCCAGTTTCTTCATTACCAATCCAAAGATGGGCAGGAAAAGGAGGAAATGGAGAGGAAACCTACAAATTAGGAGCCATGTCAATCAACGGCAGATTGTGTCATGTGGATCGTGATTCAAACACAGTATAAGAAAACATAAAAAGTGTATAAAAGACATAAAAAATAACACAAAATATAAAAAATAACTGTAAGACATGGAAGAATGTGGATACGGACTCGATATTTGATTCTAAGGGATTACTGTGAATATTTTTATTTCTGATAATGACCTTGCAGGTATAGGTTTTAAACGCCTGATCTTTTAGAGGTCCACGTGGAAATTTTATAGACAAAATGACGTCCTGTCTCGGATATGACCCAAAACAATTCGGGGAGAGAGAAGCTGGGGTTATAAACGAATTGAGAATGATAACTTTAAATTGGGTGGTCGGTACATCAGATACATCCTCTTTATGTTTGAATGTTTTAAAAATGTCCACAGTGAAATGTCTTTTAGGTGAGTGTGCTTCCCCAACATTTGTCCTATGAGCACAAAAGGTGTTAGAGGCAAACAGCAGGTCCTTACCGGTCACAGTCAAAAATGTCAGAGAGATGATGAGATTGATGCCCCAGTTCATGCTAGAAGTTAAAGCCATGGCTCGTCCTCTAATTCCAGCAGGAAAAATCTCGCTCAGTAGTAGCCAGGGCACTAGAAGAAAGGGAAGAGAGGGTGGGGAGCAGCGAAATTATCAAACACCCATTGAAATGGAGGGCCAGCCCCCTGACCTCCGACCTCGGCTCTGGCCCTGAGTGGTTTATGGTTGGAGAGCAGGGCTGGGTCCTTCGTTGGCAGGAGGGAAGAGGACAGGCTTCCTGCTCCTCTCCAGCCAAGTGAGAAAGGATTCGGGAGAAACACCAACAGAGCCTGACAATCCTGGAGGAGGGGTGGGCCAGGGGTGGGGGGCGGGAGGACAGAAAGCGCGGGTATGTGACACAGGACTGAGAAATGCAAATGGGAGGGGCAGTGGCTGGGGCCACCTGCCAGGGAGCAACCAGAGAGGCAGCTTGGGCCCTCTGCCAAATACAGAGCCTCAGGGCCAGACCAGCGCTCTACCTGCTCCATGTCTGGGCCCTTCCCTATAATTTCCTTTGCCCCTGACCTTGGAGAAATCCAACATCATAGCTAATGAGTGGGTAGGAAATGGAGCCACGAAGGCAGGAGGAAGGAGGCTCTCTTATTCCCCCTTCTCCCACTTGGTCTTCCTGACCTGGGCAAGCTGAGTGGACAGAAGGTCTGAATTCAACAGAGCTCTGAAATTTGATTATTATACTTGACTTAATGTTTGAGTGTCTGAAAGGAGACTCTGGTCGGCACAAAAACTGACCAGAGCACTTTTGATTCTCTGGGAGTGACGGGGAGCATTATAGGACCCTCCTGATGGGATCAGGAGGGGCGGCCGAGGAGCAAACGCACTTGTCTTCTGCTTACAGCCTTTCCAGTCCAATCTGCCCTCATAAAGGCGCTACGAGTTCGTACAACGGACAGAGCACGTCCCGAAACTTACTTCAAACGAGTCTCCTCAAATCTCACACGATAGGAACTAATACTATCCCTCTTCACAAGAGAAGAAACTCGGGCTGAAAGAGTTAATAATTTGCCAAGGTCACGGCGCTCACAAGTGGCACGGGTGCCACTGAGTCCTGGCGGTCAGTCTGTGAAACTCATGCTTTTTAATCACGGTGCTCTCTTGCTGGTGGCTCAATAAATATTTGTTAATGAATAAGTAAATGTGGAATCTAAGCCTTTGATTCTGAAGAAAGAAGGACGCAGGAGCTGCCCCAGCTGCCCGGGCTCACTGCTGGCTAAGTCACCTTGTGTTGGAAAGCCATCAGTCACATACAGCCCAGATGTACCGTCCTAGCCCAGTGGAGGTGGGGGGTGGGGGCGGGGAGAAGCTTGAAGCCAGGGAGGGGCCCCCCTGCGGGCAACCACTGGGAGGGATCATGTGGGAACCAAGCTGTCAGCTGTGCCTCTAATTTAACAACTTGGCTCGCATGACGAGAGCAGGCTCTGGGCTGAAAACATCTGCTCATAGTAAATTTGCTGTTTCAAAGTAAGAAAAACAAATTGAATTATAGAAGAGAGCTGGAGAAACATTTTTTTTTCTTGATTACCTTTTCCACGTGAATCCGTATCGAGTTACCTTTAGGGCATGGAAGATACTTTAAACAAAAGGAACACGATGATCATTGTTTTAATTAACAGGGAATTCAAAGTCAACATTTTGTACCCCTCCCCTCCGCTTCCTACTTGCAAAAAAAAAAAAAAAAAAAAAAAAAACCAAAAAAAACTTTATTGGGTTCTTGCAGATTACACCCGAGGTAGGATCACTTTGCTCTTAATGAGACCAAAGCAGTGCTGGGGTAACCTTGTCCGGGGCTTTGTTAAGACTGGGGATCTGGCTCTGACGGTTGTGTGATTCTAGCAAAGTCTTTGTAATGACCTGCCCTTGGACAAATGCAAGATGAATTTATGTATATGCAATTTCTTTGGAGCTAAATAATCTACGCCACAGACCAATCCCCTCTGCCCCTTTCTGCCATCGTTTTTTGTCAAGGTAGAGCGGAGGGTCTCTTATCACCTTTTGCTCTAGCAGCCATAAGGAGGAGGTGGGGGATGGGTCACTCTTTCATTCTGTTTTCTGGAGGAGTTCGCACAAGTTTGCTTTATTTTTTTTAAAAAACGTTTTAAATGTTTACTTATTTTTGAGAGGGAGAGACAGAGCATGAGCGAGGGAGGGGCAGAGAGAGGGAGACACAGAATCCGAAACAGGCTCTAGGCTCCAGGCTCTGAGCTCTCCGCCCAGAGCCCCACTCGGGGCTCGAACTCACAAACCGTGAGATCATGATCTGAGCCGACACTTAACCGGCTGCGCCACCCAGGTGCCCCTCACACAGGTTTTCTTGGTCTACTTTCATCCCCACTTCGTCACCTCTGAAACTCCCTCCTTCCCTCCCCAGTTTCATCATGACCTCCTCTGGGAATTATTTGGTGGGATTTTGGAAAATCATTGCTGGGGTCATCAGACCCACGCTGACATCGGATGAAAATGAGCTGATCTTTCTGTCGTAGAAAGTGGTAGAGCTCGCCAACAAGAAGATGGGACAGTTTCCTAAAGCCCTAGTTATAAGCACTCAATCTGAACTGTCAGAGGCTTCCTGAAAGGACCCACAGTCTACACTGAAAGCCTGGGTACTAGGTGTGCATTCAATTCAGCACCTGAGCCAGCTTCTTGGGCAGTTGAACCAGTCAGTGAGCAATGAACTGAATGTTGAGAGAGGGACTTTCCTTCGTCTCTGATAAGAGCTTGTCAGGCAAACCTTGCGCCTGACGTTTCCAAAAATAATGCATCATTGTGGAAAGCTTCCACTTCTTTTTTGATCTAATAGAAAGAATTCAAGAATCGATACCTTGGCTTATCTAATATTGACAAACTGGGTGCTGTAGCAGTTGACAAGCATTTTGACAAGGATGGTTCAACCTCCCAATAAGAAGCCTGTTAAGTCAAAAATAAGGATTTTAATTGTTAAAACTATTGTTAAAATTGTTGATATTATTTTAACAATGAGTTCAGCACCCTAAAATCACAGACTTCCAAAATCAGAAAGTGAAATAAAGTTCTGAAGATGGTCCTTGCAGCAAGGGAAAACTTCCTGAAAGGATAAGAATCTTTCCACGGCAGCCTCAGGAGCAAGATGATGAAAAGCCTCCACGTTCCCTGGGAAGGGGCCACGACAAAGCGGAAAGAATGGAGAAGCTCTGTATCAGTTCACAAGGAAGGAGCGCGGAGATGTAAATGTCACATGGGGATTTACTATGTTGATATTGGTAATGGCAAGTAGAAGTCTTCTGAAAATCAGCAACGTTGCGTTCTCATGAGATGGCCTCATCGCTCTCCCAGGGAAAATTGAGCTATTGTCACATGGCACCGTGAGGAAGTGCTGGCTTTCTCTGGGAGTCCTTGTTCTCCCCTTCCCTGATGACAGAGCCAGAGGGGATGCTTAGTGCCCACCGCATAGCGAACTCTTCCACAATGAGTGCCACCGCTACAGTTTAGCAGACCCTGAAACAGTCCTCCTTGATTTCTGTTATTCCACCTTTAACCCTGACGTTCCAGGACTACCTTGGCAATTCGTGCCTCCATAAATGTCAGTCTGCACATGCCTTTTTTTTTAATGTTTATTCTTTTAGTTTTTTTTAATGTTTATTTTTGAAAGAGAGAGAGAGACAGAGTCTGAGTGTGTGTGTGTGGGGGGGGGTGCAGAGAGAGAGAGGGAGACACAGAATCCGAAGCAGGCTCCAGGCTCTGAGCTGTCAGCACAGAGCTTGACGCGGGGCTTGAACCCACGAGCTGCGAGATCACGACCTGAGCTGATGTCGGCCACTTAACCAACTGAGCCACCCAGGCGCCCCAATGTTTATTTATTTTTGAGAGAGAGTGAGAGAGACAGAGCACGAGCAAGGTAGAAGCAGAGAGAGAGAGAGAGAGAGAGAGAGAGAGAGAGAGAATGTGAGGCAGGCTCCAGGCTCTGAGCTGTCAGTACAGAGCCCAATGCAGGTCTCGAACTCACGGACCATGAGTGCGCAACCTGAGCCAAAGTCGGATGCTTAACTGACTGAGCCACCCAGGTGACCCTCTGCACAGGTCTTCAAGGCTTTCTTTTGTGGCTGCGAGGATAGAGGAGATTTTGGACTTGCCAGGACACAATTTGTCCACAAGTATTGGAACTTGTATTTCACATGCTACTGAATCACCACGGCTGCCCGTCAGAACGCGGCTGATCCGGGTGAGATCTGCAGACAGTGTTGACGGCCGGACACAGTGTCAAAAAATATGTTGACGTATCTCCATGTGCGTGGAGGACAAGGACTTGCATTGGTAGGGGCCATCAGTGGAGATGACCCAGCCCACCCAAAGGTAAACTGCCTGCTTATCTCCACCCCCTCCATATGAGCCACCAAGTCTATCACTTATCAGACCCGGCGGCTCTCCAGGCACACCTTCCATTTAGCTTGAGCTTTTCCTGAACCTCCTGGCATGCTAGCTCCAGGTTTGAAAAGTTCGTGGAGGTCTTAAACTCTTACCAGAGAATTCCTAGCAACTTTGGAGGAAGTTCTACACTCAGGGTGCAGAGTTTTCAACAACCTGACTTGCTGAGAAATCAGTGTTCCACACTTTGCAGAAGTAAAGCTAAATCCCATGACTTTTATTGCCTATGCAAACAGCACAGGGCACACCTAGCTCTCTGTCTGCCAAGAGGTCCTTTAAATATGAATGTGAGAGGGAAATAGGCCCATTTCCTCCCAACCAGATGTTTAAATCCTGGCTTTGGAAGTTCCCTAAATAGGATAAGTGTGCTCTTTAAAAGTACTCTGCACTGTAGAGCACCATTTCCAACATCAGTGATGATGCAATAGCTTTCGCTTATTTTTATTTTTATTCTTATATTCTCCTTTCTCTCAGTCTCTCTGAGTTTTGCTCATGCCTGGCCTCTTCTCAAATATTTTATTCAAGAATACTATTTTGTATTACTTAAACAAACCAAGAAAAGCAACAAAAGAAAGTCTCAATGTTCCCTAATCTTTCTATCTTCATGATCTCTAGTCAACACCAACTGATTTTTTGAAAATATTGTAGGGGAAATTGGAATAAATCGAATAACCCTCCGTTTAAAAAATGCCAGAATTGATCATGGAACTCCTTTGTGAGCAGGAACCAGTTGGAAATAAGAAAAAGCTATTGGCAGTGGTCTTCAAACTTTCTTCTTGTGTAACCTTTAAAATAATTTGAAAAACTAAGTACTTTCTTTCTTTATAAGCCAGCATCAAACTCCCTTTCACCATAAATTTAACTGATAGCAAAGAATGCAACTTCTATGGTATTATACACTCTAATATAAAATAGAACACTTATCATTCTATGAAATACCATACCTATCTGATATTCATCATCATCCATTTAAAAAATACAGGAATAAGGTATTTAACATCAATTTTATATAGTTTTTCACCTTGAACTTGGTATTTTATCCTTTTGTAATGCATTTATAAACCTGAAAGTCTTTTGGTCACTCCATCATAATTCTCTGAAAAAACATTACCTTAAATTGAAATTTTAGGGATTTTTAAATTTCCCCTAAGAGATTTTGGTATTTTTTCCCTCAGGTATTAACACAATAATTAATACAAAATGGATGAAAATTATAGAAATACGTTACAAATCTTTAGAAATAACTATCAGATATGAAAAGTGAAATGTATTGAAAAAAAGCCTCTCTTAATTGACCGGGGAGTTTTTTCTTTATCATGTATGTGTGGGTGAATGTCACTTCTAGAACAATATGGTACATTTCTACTCTTTAGATGAAATTTATTGTTCTCAAGGATAATGAAAAAAGATGGGGAGTTGAAGAAATTTTATAACAGCAGTATCACTCAGTTCTCTGCATTAACAAAACAAGTTTTTGTAATGATATATCAGCTCATAACTTGGTTAGCTCATTCTTTAATTTTGTTGAAAGTAAATTATTGGAAATATCTAGGTTTATGAAAAGATGATTATCTAGTCATTCTCATTTTTCCATACCATACCTACAGCAATATTTCCTTTTTTTTTTACTCAGTATATGAAATTTATTGTCAAATTGGTTTTCATACAACACCCAGTGCTCATCCCAAAAGGTGCCCTCCTCAATACAGCAATATTTCCAATTATTTTTTTGATTAGTGCTCCTGAGGTTTTTATAATTTGGGACATGTGTCATAATAAAAAGGTTTCCTGATGGGTAATGGGTGTGCTTTAACAACAGTTATTACAATGGAGATGAGGAAGAAGAAAATTTAGGGAACAGATTTTCCCTAAAGAATCAAGAAATTTATTTTCTTTGATGTACCATTGAAGGAGTACTCTGGAAAATGAACCTCTAGGAGTATGACTATCCCAATTTTCGGACCACTGAACTAGGATTCAAAACGAAAAATAAAAAAAGGGGTTACGAGAAATTAGTCTTTTCTTGTCTAAACTATAACTTGAATGTCATGCTTCAGAGCTAATACATTATGCGGCGCTTTTTTGATGATTGCTTTGGGCTTAATCAGAAAGGTATTCTGGTTTTTAAATGTTGCAAATATTCCTCGGAAAAATTCTTAACATCGTGCTCCGGAAAACAGAAAGTAGCAAAGGAATGCTTGGGTTGATCAAGACAGTATTAAAACCTTAGTCTGTTTCTTTCACATCTTTACTGTGTGATATTCACAGGCTTCAAGGGCACAGGACTACGCTGTGGTGCCGACTGAGAGGGAAGTTCAGCACTTGTTTTATGGGAACAGTTGCCCATGGTAACGGAACTGATGGTGTCATTTCATTAAGTGTTGAGTTGTGCTCATGCTACAAAAATGCAATTTTTACACTGCTGCTGTTAGGTACTGGTTTCCTGCTTCATGTAACTCCAAAGAGGAAAATAGGATTTCACTGGGCAAGGGCACATATTTCTTTCAGCACAGAGCCCGACGTGGGGCTCGAACTCACGGACCGTGAGATCGTGACCTGAGCCGAAGTGGGACGCTTAACCGACCGAGCCACCCAGGCGCCCCAAGGGCACATATTTCTTTAAGCCTTTCCTCTTTCGCTCAGATGCAAACTTAGTATAAAACTATTCAGATACCATTTTTAAATTTACTTTGCATTATTTTAATGACTCACATCAGAGCACCAAATAAATCACCATTTTCATCAATCAACATGGCCTTTAACTTCATTAATTGGAAAAAAGGAAGAGTACGGGTGGGAATATTGGTGATAACTAAAACCTAAGATTTAAAAGAAAAAAAATTTGGAAAGATCTTAAACTTACACACTTAAACTTAACACAGACTAATGTGTGAATATGATTGTTTAATGGCTACAGTTGATAATAAAACACCCACGTTTGTAGCATAATAATTTGGGGGACACCTCGTGGCTCAGTGAAGCATCTGACTTCAGCTCAGGTCATGAGCTCACGGTTTGAGAGTTTGAGCCCCGCATCAGGCTCTGTGCTGACAGCTCAGAGCCTGGGACCTGCTTCGGATTCTGTGTCTCCCTCTTTCTCTGCCCCTCCCCCACTCACTCTCTCTCTCTCTCTCTGTCTCTCTCTCTCTGTCTCTCAAATGTAAACATTAAAAAATTAAATAAATAAAATAAAGCATAATAATGTATGCAGTATGCCTTTTCTCTAAAGGTATGTAACTATCCTATAAGAATTGGAGGAGAAAAAAGATGATCACTAAAACTGCCTTTAACAGTCATGATTCTGAATATTAAAGCCCTAGAGCCTAGGAGGCAATATGAAGAATACTGAAATCTTTTTTGAAACATTCAATGTACTCTGGTCTGTATGCTTCTGTGTTCTAAACCCAATATATCTTAGAGTGAAGCAGCTTCCAAATTAGAACCTGCTGTTTCACATCCCGGAACTATCAAAATCTTTAGCTATGCAAACATCACATGAACAATTGCTGTTTGAAGAACTAGAGTTATTTGGGTATAAAATCTAAATTTGAATGTTATGGCAGAGGAGTCTTATGCTTCCTACTGCTAACCCATCCTCCAAAAAGCTGGCTAGACTCCGTAAAACTAAACCACACAAAAAGTTAGACTCTACAGTTTTTGCAACTTAAAAAAATTCTGGTTTCTTATTGAAAACATTAAATCAGCTTTTGGGGGTTACTTGACTCGAGAGACAATTCTCTGTGGCTCTCTCGCAGTTCTGCATATCTTCTGAGCAAAAGCGCTGTCTTTGGTCTGGGATTTTTGTGTAACAAACAGCCTTGGAAGACAGATATAGGGTCTCCTCCGGAGCAAAGGTTTGTTTACAATCCAATAAATTAAAGATAATGTCTTCCATGGAAGAAATCAGGCTGGCTTACTGTCTATTATAAAAGTTTCGGGTTCCCTAGGCTTGGGGCCCCTCTTCTCAAAAATAACCCATAATATGTGCAGGGATTATCTCTTTCTCTTTGTGGTTAGCTTGTTTTCTGTCGTTAGCTTGTTGTCTGTTGTTAGCTTGCAAGTGGGCTAAAATATCAGCCAGTTTACAGTTCTTGAGAGTTTGATTACTTGTGGCAATGGTATGATTTTTCTACAAAGATCTTTTATTACTAACTGTGGACTGCCCATTTACATCTGATGGATTCAATGGGATCGTTAAGCCCGAGATAATCCATTGAAATATTTCTGTAAACTCTAATATTAATTAAAAAGCAGAAACAAGTCTCAAATGCCAGGTTCAGATTTTCACATATTTCTCTTAGGAAAACTGTGAAGGAATTGACTCAAATTTTTTCTGTAGAGTCAAGTTTAAATACACCTAATTACTAAACCAAGGTATGGAACATTATTCCATGACATTGCTAATCTTAATCTTTGTTTTCAAAGGAAGGGCTGGGTCTTGTATTTGGGGAAAACAATAGAAATCTGGAGATGAATATTTTGTATAACACTACAACTTTTTAATGGCCTTAATTTTAGGAAATTTAAAATGTAAAACTTCTTAGGTCATCAAATATTGGAGATGGCCTTGCATCCGGAATTGAGTAGCTTTATTCAGATATAATTTTTGGTGAAAGGTACACAGGGTTCTATACACCATACATGCATCTCTAATTCCCTATACACTGACTCATATACCAGAGGAGATCAGGATGTATCAACCCCAAACTAGACAGAGAGCTCCCCTTTAGTCCCAGAAGCTGAGAGAGTTCCAGAAACACTTTTTTGACTCCTACAACACATATTTATTGCACCCCTGCTGTGGGCCAGGCCCTAGGTTAGGCTGGAGGAAACAACAATGAACAAGATAGAGGTTGTGTACACATAGGACATATAGTCTGAATTAGTTGCACCAACGTAGAAGAGTGGACAGGTGGGTGTTTCTCAGCCTACCTCACACCTTTCACCAAAGCTTCAGGACCTTCACTAAGCCATGTCTGGTTTCCTAGGAAGCTCTCTTGACTGCAGGTAATCCAGAATTAAAAGATATTTTAAGGCCCAAATCTATTCATTTTAGTCTTGACCCAAGTGGAATAGTGTATAGAAGGGAGGTGATGAGGACCATGGCATCATAATTCAACATAGGGCTGTGAGGTACTTCCCGTGTGTCCTGACATGGCTTGAACAAAACGCCTGCTGCGGTCAGTGGTGGCATTATCAGAACTATTCACGTCTTGTCTGACATTTATTAGCATAATAATTAGCTGTATTGAGTCCACACTGGACGTCAGGCACTGAACTAGGAATGCTTGATATAGATTGCCTCACTTAACCCCACGATTACACTGTGAGGCAGACAGTATTGTCCCATTTTCTAGATAAGGAAATTGAAACCTCGAGAGATGAACTGACTTGCCCAAAGTTCCATACCCTGGACCTGAGATTCGAGGCCAGGCAGTCAGATGTCAAAGCCTGGTCCGAATTCAAATACCCCGTGGTATGGCCTCAACAGGCTTTCTTGCTGTTCTGCCAAATCTTCAGTCAAGCTCATGTCCCCTCAAGGCCCCTTGACCTGCCATCACCCCTGATTCAAACTCCCTGCCCCCAGATTTTCACACCACTTTCTTCATACAAGCATTGGCCCAATGTCACCACACCAGAAAGGCTTTCTGTGACCTTTCGACCTCCTCCACACAGGCTATTCCATTTATCCTTTCCATTATTTCTTTACTAGTCTTACCTAAAGCTAGGTGTGAGCATTTCTCTCCTCTTGACACTGTACCACGCATGTAGTCATTTTCTTGCTTATTGCCTGTCCCCATCACTGGGCTCACGAGGGCACATCGTGGGCCTCGCTCACCCACCCCGAATCGCCACACCTGTCACTGAGCCCCGTATGTCATGGGTGAGCAATACACATATGCCGCATAAGCGAGTGAACTGATGACCCCCCCCCCCCCAATCGCCGCTTCCTCCCTCTCCCTCCGCCTCTGGGTCCCCGCAAGTCGCTTTCTTGCTGGAACTTCTGCCTATTTAGTAGAAGGGCTCTGGGAGGCTCATTGGTGGCACCTGTCACTCAGCCTGCAGTGTAAGGTTGTGCTTGAATGGGTGAATACAAAGGTAGTTAACAGATAACAGCCACAGTCTCATTACCGAACTTAGCATGTGACGTCAGACAAATTCCTTCCATCTGCTTTCATGAATAGAGACTAGTCATGAGATGGAAGAGGTTAATTCATTAATTTATGAACATAGTAAGGTTTGGATTTTAAACAGCCCTAATTATTGTGAAAAGAACAGCCACACACATTTTTCTGTGTTACGGTGGCCACTTTAAGGAGGGCTGGGTTTCTACACAAATGTCACCTCAAACGAACTCATGAGCTAATAATTCCACGCCTCGGGTTTGGGCTCATCTGTGCTTTACTTTTGAACGTGAGTCAAAGGGAAATCTTCCTGTGGGTCTATGTCCTCACAGTGTAAGGAACCTCTGGTTCAACCCTGAAGTTTGAACCATGATGGACAAATATTCTGTAATTAGAAGGAGCTAAGTGACGTTCGATCAGGACCACCCCAGAAGCACAGGCGAGGGTAAGATTCTGATTTTGAACGTATTTTAAAGTGAAAAACGAGGTATGGAAAGTAGAATGTTAAATAAATGTCTCTAACAGAAGCAGTGGCATCTATATCCTGATTTCTTTTGATGGAAGAGTTTTTGGATGAGTAACAGAAAAATGGAAGGCAGAGACTTTAGACCATGAGCCCTTCAGCAAGCGGATTAAGACGATGGATTCCTTCCCTGAATAGTATATTAGACGCATACAATAAAATACATAAGATTACTTGGTACCGACCAAATTCATGCCCCCTCCTGAATTCAAATTCTAGGCCGAGCTTTATGATGTTACACGGAGGGAAACAGAGGACCAGAAAACAAAATGATGTAGGGCATGTACTTTAACCTAAAAATAGAAACACTTTTTTTTTGGCTGAAGAAACTATGTTGTGATCTAATACAATTAAGGAATGTTGTTCTAAGCCAATCCAGATTTAAGAAGACTTAATAAAAACAGTTTAATCTTGCTTTCATTTTACTTTAGTAAGGCAGCTAACTCCCTTTATACACAAAGGATTTGCATCTATTACAAGCAATAAACTCTTTAAATGAAATACCTGGGCAATAATCACATGAGATTAGTAAGTTTTATTATGCATTCAAGATCTGGTATGAAAACCTTGCTCCTAATAAAAATCTTTAAACTCCAACTGGCTTGCAAGGTTTATACTAATGCTCTAGAATACAATTTTGGTGACCAAATTGGAAATCCTAGGTTACGTTTTTTTTAAAAAGAAAAAAACTACAACATAATATACAGACATAAATGACTGACTCTTGGCAAAAAAAAAAAAAAAAAAAAAAGGACAGTTACCAGATCCCTTCTGAAAACTCTAGAAGAATCAATAACCCAAACCACGTGTATGAAATAACCACTGCTTCTCACCAGAGGGGAAGATTTGGGGTTCTGCCTCAGACTGCGTGCCCCCACAGATTCATGAGTGAGTACCCAATCTGTAGGCTTCTTTCTTTTTTTGTTTTTAAATAATGTTTAGTTTTGAGAGACAGAGAGAGACAGTGCATGAGTGGGGAAGGAGCAGAGAGAGAGGGAGACACAGAATCCGAAGCAGGCTCGAGGCTCTGAGCTGTCAGCACAGAGCCCTGTGGGGGCTCGAACTCACGAACCGCGAGATCATGACCTGAGCCGAAGTCCGACTGAGCCACCCAGGCACCCCTAAGCTTATTTATTTCTTTTACTCAACATGTACTTATATGGCACTCTGAGTGCCAGTCTTTAAGGACTTCATTATGAGCCGATTTAATCTTAACAAGGCTATGATTTAATTATTAATCATATCCATATTTACAAGTGATAAAAAATGAGGCACAGAGAAGTTAACTAACTTCCTCAAGGTTGCACAGCTAGCAGAGTGGAGATTCACCTCCAGGCAGCACCCTACTCCAAAATCCACACTCTTCCTTTTCTTAGTAATTGAACCCATATCTTGTTACCTACATGTCACCCAGCTCAGTCCTTGGAACTGCAATTATAAGCTGGGGAAACCATGAGACAAAGGGTCATTTCTTCTCCCACACCCAAACCTCCTTCGACCATGAGATTCTCTACCTCCTTAGCAGAAAGAACTCTCTTCTCTTTCTAGCAGCAAAAGGTAGAGATGTCCAAGAAAAACTGGGGCTACTTTTAGATACTCTGAGTCGGAAATTCCCCAATAATGCTTCACGACTTGACAAAGAAAAGCCCTAAGTGCCTCTCACTACCTCTTTTCAAGGCCTCCTCACTTCCCTATATCGTATCTGACGGGCCAAACCAGAAAGAGACTTTTTGGAAATATGCCCAAGTGATGGATTGTTCCGCAAAGAGCCTCGCGATGGTGGCCAGCAGGGATAGCTCATATGGTGCCTCGCCTGCCCTGGAAGGCTTGACACATGTAAAAACCACACTTCGAGATCTTTCTTAATGTTTGTATCCCATTTTAAAACTCCTTTTCCCCCAACTCCTCCTCTTAGAAACACACATGCCTTCCTTCATGGTTTTCAAACAGACTTACGTAGTGCTCACTTAAAGGAGGAGAAGGAAAAAAAAATAACATGAGATGTCATTTCTTTTCCCAAAGGCCTTATTCTAATAACGATGTTTGGTTAATAAGCCAAAACAAACATAACGAAGCAATACACTTCATCATTAAGGCCTCAGTGGTGTTATCACACACGTGACTTCCACTTACACCAGACTCAACAGCATCCCAAACAGTCGCACGTGCTTCAACTCTACCCTGTGAGATCGAGCAAGGGTCATTATGCACAATTCATAGATTAGAATCAGCTTCAGAGAAGATAAATGGCTTTAAGATCCCACGGCCCGTAGGTAGAAGAGCTGGAATTAGAAGAACCCAGCTTTTCTGATTTTACATTCAGGCTCTTCCGTGGCCCCGGACCAGACCGCTCTACACTAGAAATACTTCGTAGTGCATACAAACAAAGACCTCTAAGAAACCGAGTGAATCCCTAAAGGAGACGAGACTTACACTGAGCTCTAAAGATAGGAGGGATCTGGGAAGAGGGGAGGGGGAAGGAAAAGGAACCATAACAAGGGCGTGTGTCTCTCGACCGGGGTGTGGAGCCGTGGAGATACAGCAGCGCCAAGAGGTAAAGCGTGACCTCACTACACGAGGGCAGGGCTGCCCCTCCCTTTGCCGTCCATTCGGAGTCTACACGTGCTTCTGTATGAGTGGTGGCACCGGAGCACAAGGCCACTGACGGACTACAAAATGGAGCTGGGGAGATGATGGAGGGCCTTGGAAATCATACCATCTTTCCCTCAGAGATGGGTGAAGGAGTAATAGAAAGAGGATGGATGAGGCTCCAGATGCCTGGGGATCTGGTCCCACGTCTGTGTGCTCTCAATCTCATGGACTTCTTTCTTGTCTATAAAAGGAATACGTTGGACTAGGGAATGTCTAATCTTCATTTCCTCTTGAAAGGCATTGGACTTCTCTGATGTGGTAGAAAGCAGGAAACCATGGAAGATTTGTGAGCTGTGGTGATATGAGGAACATGGTATTTAAGGGGGCCCCTATGTTGGACGGGAGGGCATGGGAAGGATCTGCAATGTAAGAGAATTACACGAAGCGTCTGCCGGGAATCAAAGAGCGAGCTCCTAAGGGGTCGACTATGATGGCCGAAACGGGAAGGAAAAGCTCAACACAGGAGGCATTTGTGAGCGGCAATGCAAGAGCGTTCGGTCATTGACTGGATTGGGAAAAGGCATTAGAGCATCAGACTGAATGACAGACAGCGTGGAAAAGAAAGGGCCGTTCCCCCTGGTCTCAGGGAGAAAAGAATTCAGCACTGAGCGTCTTGCATTGGGCTTACAGTGAAGCGTCAAAGTGGAAAAATCCCGTACTCATTAGGAAAAAAAGGAGCTCGAAGTCATATGACACGATAGAACTAGAGAGAAGTGAGAGTCATCAGCTGCAGGGAGATAATGAACATTCCTGAGAAAATAGGTGTGGAGGCTTTTATAATGCATTAGCAAAAGGGTCTTTTTTGTTTGTTTGTTTTATAGCTAAAGAAACGAAAGCCAAGAGACATTAATTTAATGATCTCACCTCTTTTTTAGAAGTAGATGGAATGGAAGCTAGTCATACATGTTAACAACTTAATAAATATCTATCACAGGAATAAGAGAAACAATATCTAACAGAAATAAATATCTATCACGGCATTTGAAGACAGCATTCAGGGCCCTTGACCTTCTGGAATGTTTTTGGCCACATTCACATCTATTCTTTCTTAGTCCGGAGTTCATTACTATGGCGGTTTTGTACTGCGTCCATTGAGCTGAGCTGGAACTATGTTTCCCAGAGTTCCCTCCCCTGGGTAGTTCTGGTGAGGGTTGGCCAGAAGAGAAATTTGCACAAGGCTTGGAAGGCCAAAGTGACACATCAGAGCCTCTGCTGGGTCCTAGACGTCACTAGGGCTGTGACCGGCTGCCTTTCCCTGCTGGTCGTGAGGACTAGCCAATGGCACCCAGTCTCCTCCTCTGGCCTCTCCTGCTGTTGTCAGGGCTCTACGGAGAAGGACACCCCCTTTTCTGTGGGTGGCCAGCATCATCAGAGTCGATGTGGTGGGAGACAGACGTGGGCTCCAGTTTCTTCTTGCGGATTCCAGTTTGTCGTGGCTTTGAGGCCATCCTTTCTTCCCCGGGGCCCTGTGTGAGGGGCAACCCTTGTGACAAGTTCCTTGTCCCCTATCACTTACAGTGGTCCTGCTTCCCCGACAGAGCTGCTCACAATCCCTCCTTACCCAGGCCTTCCTATGCCCCGCCTCCCTCTAATTGACTGTACTTTGCATCTTCCACTGATTCCCAAGGGCCCATTAGCCATCAGAAAAGGGTGATGAAATTTTAAAACACATCTTCGTATTTTTAAAGAGACAGCATGATGGACAGAGAACCAAGAAGGCAGTACTAGCTACAAGGAGGTTTGGGGGACACCATCTAGGGGCTTCTGGTACCTGACCGTGGAGGCCTCCACAGCACCCAGAACTGCCCAGTCACTAAGCGAGAGAGAAAGAAACTCCAATCTTATTGAATTCACTGTTATTTCAGTCTTTGTTAGGGCCGGGCTTGAAATCTAACCAAACAACCAGTAAACATTATCTTCGTCAACTTCAGTCATTCAAGTAAGTACACATCAGAAACTTCTGTGTTCTTATCATTACCCTCCCTCTCTCTTATCCTGCAGCTCAGCCTTATAAATGTACATGCTCACTTACCCAGCAGAGCTTCCGAAAAAGAGGGACTGTCTCTACCTTGCATAAAATGCAGAGTGGAGCACTGAAACAGCCTCATGTGATGGGCAATGACACACGATTTCCATTCATTCTTGCCTCTACAGCGTCCTCGTGGAGGACGGAACTAGAAAGTAATTAACATTTATTTTCGAGACCAACAGAGGCCTGCTTATTCTTGCCTGGGACGAGGATTAACACTGAATTTCAGAAGACGAGTCTTTTCAATTATTTGAGCAAGTCACTTCGTTGGCCTCTGTGAGACCCAGTACCGTCATTTGTAAAATTTGGTGACCATTCTTTCTTCACAGGCTTGTCCTGAAGGTAAAACGAAATACTTCAAAGTATGTAAAACCTTCCTAGCACAGTATTTGACCTAATAGGTGTCAATACGTATGAGTTGGATCTACAGCCTAAATTGTATTTTGAAAGAATGAGTAGAGAACACTATTTCAAGAATCCTAAAGGGTAAATAGCAAACAGCTCCCAATAATTTCTTCCAAAATCAAACGGAGTTTGCTGAAAAGGGGAATTCTTGCTCTAATACACTAGTGTATCAAATGGGAAGCTAGTGACGGAGAATTTGCTGCGTGTTTTCAAAGTTACCCAAAAACTAAAGACAGAAAGGGAGTAGGAGCTCATACCATGAGTATGTGGGTTCTGGAGGTTTATGATCAATGTCTGTTCACCTAAAAGTTTCTCTGACTTAAAGCAAGAAAAGCATCCTTTTCTTTTTGCTCACCTTTCCTTAGATTCTTAGTTGATTCTTGATATTGTAAAAGACTGGATCAAGAAAATTGATGTAAAGAAGATTTTTAGTTATATGATGAACGTATAGGAAAAAAAGACGCTGGCAAAGGAAATCAACGAGACAATACCACCTGAAGTTTATCACATGAGCAAAACTTATTGTACTCCTTCATATGGAAAAGTTCACAAAGGAGCTTGAGTTGTTCCTTGGTACGAGACAACACTTATACGTTGCCCTTCCGGTGGACTTCAAGGAGCTTCTGAGAATAAAAGCGTAAGATGCTCTCTCGAATTTCATTAGCTTTGTGCAGCAGAGTAACCATGTAAGTATTGTCTGCACCGCATGCATGTTTGTGTTCCCCATAAAATTCATATGTTGAAATCCTAATTCCCAATGGGATAGCATTTGCAGGTAGGGACTTTAGGAGGTAACTGGGTCATCAGGGTGGAGCCATGAGAAAGCTAGCTAGCTCTCTCTTGTCTGTCTCTGTTTCTGTCTCTCTCTCTGTCCCTCTGCCATGTGAGGACACACTATGAAGGTAATGGCCAATCACAAACCAGGAGGGGGGCTCTCACCAACAACCAAGTCTGCCAGCACCTTGATCTTGGACTCACCAGCCGCCAGACGATGAGAAATAAATGTTTGTTGTCTAAGCCATCCAGTCTTTGGTCTTTTGTTATAGCAACCCAAACTAACTAAGATAAGTGTCCCACAGATACACACCCAAGATGCCTGATTCCTGAAATAATAGTCGAAACCTATTTTCAGGAAACTGTTCATTAATAATATTTGCCATTGCTAAGTCTTAACAAGGAGGGCCAGCGTTCAGAAACAAGTCAGAGAGGTCAGAGGCTGATGGTATTGTAGAATTGACTCGTATCTGCCCATGCACAGTCCCTTAGAAGGAAATCCATCAACTCACAGTGCCAGATGAAGGGCCAGCTCTGGTCGCCCATGGTTTGGACCATGTGGCCCAGAGGTGTCCCGAACAACCACTTATGACTGCGTCGCAAAGGACAGAGCCCATCAGATTCCTTCTCTTTCTCTGGAATTTGAAAGAATCAATATCTAGAGACTGATCTCAGTTAGATGTGGGAGTAGGCTGCAAAGTGAGGAAACAGAGCAGCTGTAGAGGCCATATAAGTCATGTGCAAATCCAGGTACTAATTAACTGAGATTAAGGAGGCCAAATCGGCTGGTTGCTGACCAGAAAGAAGCAGACACAGGGAATATAGTTCAGGTAATTCAAGTATCATCTCCTTGAAGACAGGGACAGTGTCTGTCTTGTTCATTACGATTTCTTCAACATCTAGCATAGTTGTTTGTTATTAAAAAATTAGTCACTTGATACATATCACCTGAATGAATAGTTAATGACCTAACAGTAGATCACCAGAGCAAGCCCTAAAGTGACTTTCTTTCTAGGAACATTGTCAGGTCCTGGAACCAGAAACCTAAATTTGTCCGTGAGATTCCCTCTCCTTCAACATAACCAATGTCTTCTCATGTTCTTAAGCTCCAATATTTCCTTTTATCTGAGCAACTCTGCTTGGTCCCTGATCCTTGTAAACAACAACAGCAAAACTTTGTGGGAGAGAGGAAGGAAGAAAGGAAGAGGGAAAGAGAGAAAGAATGGGGGAGAGGGAGAGCTGTAGGAGTTGACTTATACTTCCCTAAAGAGAGGTTTGGATTTTGTGTGTGAGGCTAAAAGACGAGGAACTGCCACCAACAACCTGTTCTGGAAAACCGTAGAGAGTTTGCTCAAGAGAAGTGTTTGAACTTTGTCATGGGAGTAGACCAGCTATATAAAATAGAACAACTGTGTAGCTATCTCCCTGTAAATTGTTTTTTTTTTTTTAATTTTTTTTTCAACGTTTTTATTTATTTATGGGACAGACAGAGACAGAGCATGAACGGGGGAGGGGCAGAGAGAGAGGGAGACACAGAATCGGAAACAGGCTCCAGGCTCCGAGCCATCAGCCCAGAGCCTGACGCGGGGCTCGAACTCACGGACCGTGAGATCGTGACCTGGCTGAAGTCGGACGCTTAACCGACTGCGCCACCCAGGCGCCCCTCCCTGTAAATTGTTTATATTGTATTGAATGGGAGTAACTTGACTCCCATTCTTCTGCTTAATGAGTAAAGTGCTCAGGGAGGTTACTCTGGTGATAAAACATACAGTACTTACAGGAATGATCCACCCTCCTTCCCAACTCATCGTTCCCTGTTCTTCATTATTACTGAATGCATCCACCAGTGCGTCTTTGAGAAAATCTACAAGCTTGATTTTTTCCTTCCATTCACGAAGACACTCAGGAATGATATGGGAGAAAATGTTATTCCAGTAAACTGCTTTCATAAAACAGATTTCTTGCACAATACTCATCTTTTGAGGTCTGGTTTATCCCCAATCAATTGCTATTAAATTATCCTCCTGCAACAGATAATGGAAAACTAATCCTTCTGTTGAATACCAGCCCTGCACATCTCACAAGAGAGGTATGAGCCAAGCATACTTTCCACATGAGTAGAAATGTCAGGTGGCCAGTATTATCCCCATCTTATGTCTAGTAGGTTTATGTGCAAGGTACCATAGCCATAAGATGTTCTGATGGCCAAAGGCAACAAGTTAGCATTCATAAGGGCAAAGAGGGAAGGAATAAAAAAAATAGGATACTTACTTGGTCCTAGACCAATGGAAAAAGCAGCAACATAAACAAGCAAGCTGGCTAAGGAAAGCCATTTCAAGAAAGCTGGGACGTCCGCGGGATCTGTGACTATCTGGTATTGAGCTTGGCTCAGTCCAGTATTTGGTAAGTGTGTCACTCCTTTCTTATCCATGTCATTTCTCATGGGCATTAGGGAGCTTTGGCTGCGGGCAGTGAGCTCCTTATAGAGCTCTCTAAGAGTGTCATCACTGGCTGACAGGTTTCCAGGCCCATAGAACACAGACTCATCCAATGATTGGTTGACAGGGCTATGGCTTCTGCAGATATTGGTGAAGTTCATGGGGATGTTGAGATTCACGATGCCCATGGTCATCAATGAAGCTGCCATCACAGAGGAGCCGATACAAAGGAAGGTTTTGCTCCCCACGTGGTCTACAAGAAGAGTGGCGGGGATGGTGCTGATGACCTTGACGACCCCAACCCCAGTGGAGGCGAGGCTCGCTGCCTCATTGCTTTGGAAGCCAACGGACTTCAAAACAGTTGACGCATAGAATAATATGTTTGGCTGACCAGTGACTTGCACAAAAAATACCAATGTTAGGCCTATCATTATCCGGGTCCTCATGTTGTCCTTTGATCGAAACAGATCCCAGAAACTATACTGATCTTCATCTTTCAGGGAAGATTTGATCCCAGTGAGTTCCTCAGTTGTATCTGAGACGGCTCTCAACCTTCTGAGAACCTTGCTGGCAGCTTCCTCGTGTCCTTTCATCACCAGAAACCGGGGACTTGGAGGCAGAAAATACATTGCAATTGCCTGCAAAATTCCCAAGGGAATGACAAGGCCAAACATGTACTTCCAGCCATGGGAAACACTGGCAAACGCATAATTTGAGATGTAGGCAAAAAGTATGCCGATGACAATCATCAGCTCATTCAGTGACACAAGCAGGCCTCTTCGGTGTTGGGGAGCAATCTCTGCAATGTAAACACATGTGGCAATTGAAGAGAGTGAAATGGAAACTCCTAGAGCAACGCGTCCCGCTATGAGGACCGTGTAAGATGAACTGAGTATCAACACCAGGCTTCCGAGTCCAAGTAGGCAGGATGACAAGATGATGGCAGCCCTTCGTCCATATCTGTCAATCAGGACCCCTCCAGTGAGAGAGGCGAGCAAGGCCCCCATGAGGAGGGAGCTCACAACCATCTCCTGCTCGTGGCAGGTTAGGGCTAATAAGGTTCTTATCTGCAGAAGGGCTCCAGAGATGAGCCCAAGTTCATAGCCCACCAGGAGGCCACTGACAGCAGCAGTGACAGACGACAGGAGAGTAAACATGCCGCAACCTACAGGCAGAGAGGAGAGACAGAGAGGTCAGTTCTGCGCCATCAGTTTAAACATTTTATGTCTGAATGGAGACTCAAGCTTGTGTGCGTAAGCTTTTCGGAGCACTGAGTATACACACACGCACATTAATATAGTAAAGTAATGTATTAACAAAAATGATTAGATATAAATGGAAATATCCTTTTTCTCTCATTTTTGGAGGAGAGGGGTGAGGATATTTAGGAAGTCATTTCCTTCTATTTGTGGTGCCACTGTCGTTTCTCAGTGGCCAGCAGACAGCTACGCAAGATAAGCAGATGACGGATGATAAAGACTGAACAAACAAGAGCAACCCCGTTTGGTTCCTGCTTTGGTGTTGGATCAGAAATTCAGCCAGCCCAGGTCCTCGGGCCCCATGGCAGGCTTTTCTCTAAGGGCAAACCTCCAAGGCAGAGTAGAAAGGGTAGAAACCTCCATTCCCCTTGGGTAACCTGGGGAAATGAACCACAACCTCCAGGAAACCTGCTCTCATTTCTCCTTGGTCACATCTGGCCACAGTTGGCTCTTGCTGAAATATGAGGGTTGTGTGTGTGTGTGTGTGTGTGCGCGTGCGCGCGTGCGCACACACACGCACACGCGCGCATATGCCTTAACAAAGTTAAGGTTGTATCAGAAAGAAGGAAGAAGGAAATGGATGCAGGGGAGGGAACCTACAACATCCATTACTTGCTGTGAGTACGGAGGAAGGGGAATAGGACTTGGGGGAAGAAGGACAAAAGGGACTTCGTCTTGTTTTGTTATTTTAATGTTAACAACTGAGGAAAAATAGCAAAATGTTAACAGGCATTAATTTTCAGAAGTAGGTAGGAGGGTGTTTATTATATGTGTATATCTGTAGTTTGTCAAAACAGGAACAAAACGAAACAAAAAGTAACCGAGGGCAGCGCAGGGAAGAGCACTGCAGGCACAGGAAACAGTAGTTTGCAACTGAAAGGCATGACACAGGAAAGCAAATTCTGGAACTGCTGGGCAGCTAGTACATCATATGTGGGGTGCAACCCCAGCTTGGAGAAGTAAATAGGATCCAGTAAATTGGGGTAGACACAGAGGGCACACTTCAAACAGAGCCCTGCAAGTCACAGTGACAACTTTTATTTATTTTTTAAATACTTATTTGGGGGGAGAACATAAGCAGGGCAGGGGCAGGTAGAGGGGGACAGAGGATCTGAAATGGACTCTGTGCTGACAGGCTGACAGCAGCGAGCCTGATGTGGGGCTCGAACTCACAAACTGCAAGATCATGACCTGAATCGAAGTTGGACGCTCAACCGTCTGAGCCACCCAGGTGTCCCACAGTGACACCTTCTATTGTTTTCCAAGTATAATGGGGCCAATGCACACTGAATAGCATGGGGAGACTGACACCAAGTTCCTTGCTGCTGGGTACAGATAAGTTCTTCTAGAAGCAAGACTGGTAACAGAGAAAAGCGTGTTGCCTTAGAGTTGACAAGAGATGATAGTAGCTTGGATGTTCAGAGTAGACCTGGAGACACGTAGACAGATTCAAGAGTTAATTTCGAGGTAGGCTGCCTGGGTGGTTCAGTTGGTTGAGCATCCAAATCGTAATTTTGGCTCAGGTCGTGATCCCAGGGTCATGGGATCGAGACCTGCATCAGGCTCTGCACTGAGTGTGGAGCCTGCTTAAGATTCTCTCTCTCTCTCTTTCTTCCTCTAGTCCCCTTCCCCAGCTCACAAGTGCTCTCTCTCTCTCTAAAATTAAAATAAAAAAAAAAGAGTGAATTTGGAAGTAATAACAACTACACTTGCTTGTGAATTGGGAGTTAGAAGGAGAAGAGGTGGGTCAGAGCCCAAGATGGCTTCCTGGTTTGACCTGTTGGTTGAGTGATTTTATAATGTTCAATACCCTGTGGACAAATATGTACGTGGGATTCAGCAGCATTTATTTGGGATTTAAAAGCAGGGGAATGAATGAAATCAGGTAGGGAGGTGAAGAGAAGAGCTGAAGAAGGAGGAGTAGTCCTGGGACCTGGGGAATGCCAACATCTAGAAGACAGACAACAGCAAAGGAGTTGGAGAAGGAACAGAACTGAGATGTGTACAGAATAGACTAGAAATGTGCATGGGCACACAATTATCACAGGCTGAGCAAGGGCTATTTAAGCCTGTCATTGTGGCGGGGGGGTTAAAAATGATGTTCAGCTCTAGGAAGTGAAGCAGGTCAAATAAAGTTGGTCTGAGTCTCTTCCCACCAGAAATACCCAAGGTATTTTACATCTCCAGGATCCTGGGACATAGGTGACTTCAAAAAATAAATCTAAAAAGGATTGAACATTTAGATGGAGGAGCAAATAAAAGTGCAAGAACCCACAATAAAATAAAAGTAATTCATGAGCATAGTGAACATAAACTATTAAAGTGAAATTAAATTAGCAATTTATCCAGCTAAGTAAAAAACAAATATTTAGCACCAGTACATGGAAGATATTTCTGTAGGTAGTGGGAAGTACACACACACACACACACACACACACACACACAGAGGGACATAAGGACAACCAGATGTAGTTATATAGTTGCCCCAAGAAACCCAAAATTCTGGTGATATCTATATTATCTATTATTTACTATGCAGTGTTTTAGTTTTTACGTGCAAAATGGCTTTAAAGTAGTCTCTTATAGTGGCTCCTGGGTGACTCGGTTGGGTAAGCATCTGACTCTCAATTGCAGCTTAGATATCATGGTTCGTGAGTTCCAGCCCCACATCAGGCTCTCCTCCTCCTCCTCCTCTGTCTCTGCTCCTGCCCCACTTTTTCCCTTTCTCTCAAAATAAATAAACAAATCAACAACAACAACAACAACAAAAAAAGGTACTCTCTTATAAGATCATTCATGTGCTAAATTTCCACATATTTCCGCCCCCCCCCCCATGTGATCTTGAAATCCTCAGCAACATATTTCTCTATGACAAGGAGAATCGGGTCAAATTCTCACATTTTGATAAGAATACTGTATTACTTCGTATCTCTACCTCCCACTGTTCATTTTATCTATTATTTTTTAAGTTTCTTATTTTATTTATTTTTGAGGTGGGGGAGGGACACGGAGAGAGAGAATCTCCAGCAAGTTCCACACTGTCAGCATGAAGCCCAGTGTAGGGCTTGAACCCACCAGCTGTGAGATCACAACCTAACCCGAAATCAAGAGCTTGACTGAGTGAGCCACCCAGGCCCCCCAATTTTATCTACTTTTGACATATTGATTAGCTTTTATATGCTTTGGCAATTGGCCTCTGCTATTCATATTAAAAAAAATAAACGACATTGAAGAATAAAACACTTGTAAGGCAGATTGAGGGAGGCACCCCAGGAGTGGATTTAGAGTGACACAGGGCAGCAATGAGGGGATACTGAGTCAGGGACATGGCAGAATAGATGCTGCAACTGCTTGAGTGGCAGAAGATTGCCCTTGCCACTTCGCCCTCTCCTTCCCCTCTTGTCTCCCCCCTTTGTTAGCTGGGAGATAGTGTTTTCCTACCAAAAGAAAGGCTTCTTGACATACCAGATTCCCTTCCTTTGCTGCTCTATCATGTTACTTCAGACAGAGTCTGAGGTGGGCAAGTCACAAAGCCTGCTCCTTAAACTGTGGGGGAAGTGCTCCTGACGGAAGAGAGATCCAGCTTCTTCGTCCACTTTCTGGACTTAGCTTCATATGCTGATTCTTTTAGTCAGCGTTCACGGGACACGGACAAATTGGGATGTGTGCAAAGGGTCTGGAAACCATCCCAGTTTGTCAAGGTCCCTCTAGATACCCAGCAGCTAGCGCTGAGTATAATTCCTCAGAGTTAACAATAAAATTATTTCCATATGAATTACTAAAAAGTCTTTTTACAAAATTACAAGTGTAAAAGTTTTTTTAAATTAATTAATTAATTAATTAGAGAGAGAGACAGAGCATGAGCAGTGGAGGGGTAGAGTGAGAGGGAGACACAGAATCCGAAGGAGGCCCCAGGCTCTGAGCTGTCAGCACAGAGCCCAACATGGGGCTGGAACTAGTGAACCACGAGATCATGACCTGAGCTGAAGTTGGATGCTCAACCAACTGGGCCACCCAGGCACCCTGAGTTTAAAAATTTTTTTATATATCACAATATTATCTATCTATCTATCTATCTATCTATCTATCTATCTATCTATCTATTTATCTATCTATCTATCCATCTATATCTATCTGTCTTTCTGTCTATCTAGGGAGTTGGTCTTTAAAATCTTAAAGGGTGCAGAGGACATTCTATGACCCTATTCCCACACAGGGGGCATACCAACAGGGGTGATATGTCACAGAATTAAGCTAAGGGCTTAACTGTGTGTATTTCATTTGAGGGGCCTGCCCTCCCTGAGATATGCTTTAAGGGATCCTGATCAAAACAAATTTCACTCATCTTGGTGCTGCTCCTTGTTACTGCTGAAGTTCCCGTACAGTCTCCAGCTGCCCATTTGGGATTTTGAATTCCAACGAGCCCGTGGAAGGTTAGTCCCTAATCACCCTAGATTGTAGCCCTGTGACACCTCAGGACTTCCACGACAGGACATTTTCCTGGTGCTAATTTACCATAAAAAAACAGTGAAGAGACATAAAAAGTGGACTTTTTTTTTTTTTTTTTTTTTGATGATGATAAAAGCAAGACATTATTCTACGGATGCCAGAAGGTAGAAATAACTTTTTCAAGAAATCTGGCCATGAACAGGAGGAAGGAGTGCGTCGCAGGCAGGTGGGGTCTGCCTAAACACAGATGAGAGAGTTTGGGCAGCTCGCTGGACCCAGAAGCAGCAGCTGGTCCTGAAGGAGAGGGCAGGATGAGGAATTCTGATGAATGCCTTTTCAAAGAACACCCAGCCCTGAAGTCAAACACCCTGCACTGCACGTTCACGGTGACGTTTAGCATTTCCATCCCATTTGCTCATGGCCTTGCTCAATGGGCGGACTTTCCTTAACATTCAAGGAAATGGCCCCAAAGGGGCCACAGGGAACTCCCAGCCTTTCGTGGACATCGCAGAAATGGCAACTACGCGCGGACTCACACCTGGGACCCGCAGTGCTGCTGGGTCATGCCTACTTCTCTGTCTTGCTGCTTCGCTAGAAGTCCAGCAGCGTCCCTGTTGAAGCCACGACGCCTGTGCTACAAGGTAAGGAAGTAAAAGCACTTGCGGAAGATGCCATCACAGCCACGGGGCCTCACGTACGTGCACGGAGACCCACACGGAGGGCACAAAGGGCAGGGGCCTCCCCAGGCGAGGCGAGGCCACAACAGCTGCATTGTCCGCCGCTTGTGGTGACTCACATGAAACCACGCTGTCACTGGCTCACACACGACACAATTTTCCATAATATTTGCGTTTCTGCCTGCTCTCTGCTTTCCTCTCTTACCCCATATGTCTGTTCCAGCCTGGGTACATAATGGGCGCACCATGAACACTTGTCGGCTCGCTAAATCCTACAACAGACGGCAAAACGTGCACACACAGGTTCCTCTGGAAGGCAGCCAGGGAATTGGACGGCGTGCCCCGGTGCGAATGCCTCTGAGGTTTCAAAGACCCCCCACTTCACGTTTTGCTCGGGGGGGGGGAAACTGGCAGTGGCCCCCAAATGGCCTTGCAGATGTGGTCTCCCCTTTCTCCACTCCTCCTCCCTGAATATCTTCCATCCCAACTCATCTTTCAAGAGTCATCCCAAGCGCCACCTCCCCCAGGAAGGCCACGCTGCTCGGCCTTATTTTGCGAGCTTCACCCCTCACCCCCCTGGGCTCCTGCCGCCCAAAGAATGTGTTTCTAGTGCACCTGTCATCTTTCAAAGTGCTCACTTATTTACCCATTTGTCTCCACCTGTTAAACCGAACGTCTAAGAACTCTACTTTCCTTATGTCTGTATTCTCATCTGTGGTCTTTGGCGCAAGGTAAATACTCAGTAAATGTTTGCTGAGTGATGGAATAAATGAATGAATGATAAGAGCCCTCCAGAACACTGATCCTTGGTCCTCTCCTCCCCAAGGTTCTGTCGGCAGACTAAGATTAAGGCACAGTATTATGGAATGGTTAGCATTTACAACTTTATATTTACATAAATGCTTAGCATTTGAACAGCATAGCATTAGCATTTCTATAAAGCTTTCAGCACTATTTTTAGCCTGTTAATATAGCACCACCGGAGACACCGTAAACCGTTTCGTTATCACTCATATATTTATTCTTTATGAAACGTGAGCCCCGTGTTCTCTGGCTGTTCAGACTCACTGTTTAGCAGCACCCGTCAGGGACTCGGGTTTTCAGCCCCCACAACAGTCTCCAGACACCGGTTCCTCCCAGCCCATCCGGACTACTTGCTGTTTCTGGAAAATGCCATGCGCTTTCCCAGACTCGTGCTTCTCTTCCAGCTGTTCCCCCTCAGGGTATGTCTCTCCCCTAACTTCAGAGTCTAGGGGAAACCTGAGTCATCTCTGAAGATACAGTTTGAATATCGCCTTCTCTACAAAACCTTTCCAGACGCCCTCTGGTTAGCGTTAATCTCTCTCCTCTCTTGCCTTTCTGTCCATGACCTTACAGCACCCTGGATCATATTTAGTTGCGCCCGTCTCCTGCCTTAGACTGGGAGCGCCTTGAGAGTAGGACTGTCGCCATCAAGGGACAAAACTCATCAAGGGACCCACACAGGGCCTGCCAGGAGGGCTCAGTACAGACTCCTGGTTGTCACGTGGGGGAAGGGCGCTGGCCCAGAGGGCTCCCCCAGGCCCAGAGGGTATGGCCCCCGGAGAGTTGAGGTGTGCTGTTTCCACCAGCTGCCAAAGGTCCCGGATGCTGCCCCTGGGCCCTAGACCACGTGTGGGGCCCCTGGTGGTGGTAAATACTGGGCACTAGCCCGCATCTAGTCCCCCTCCCTGCCTCCCAATCCCCCTTAGCGTACAATGAAACTCAGCCCGACAGAAAATTTGGCCTCCCTCTCTACCTGCTATTGTTTGGCCTTTCGAAAACAAAAAACGATAGGAACTTTGCTTTCTTTTTCATTTTTCAAATCTCAGGTTTGATTTAGTAGTACGCATACAGACACACTTTCCGGAAACCAGGCTTCTCCAAATTCCCTGCGCTAGGGAGGTCCCCAGAGGGGACGCTGCTTACACTGGCTTATTAGCCCTTCCCTTCATCTTGCCCTATTAACTCTCTTTTTCTGCCCGATTATTCACAGGACTTCCATTCTTCCATTCCATTCTTTTCTTTCTTCCCTTTTCGCTTTTTTGCCTTTCCGTCCTTCCTTCCCTCCTTCACTGTGAGACTTCTGCCGGGATAAGTCTGGCTACTTGTTTCTTCCACGCTTTTCTGCTTCTACTTGAGTTCTTCTACTCAGGAAAGATTTCTTCTAGTATTTTGGGTTTCCCCCTATTTGTTTAGTAATAATTATTTATGTGTTACTTATACATATTCATCTCATTTCCCGCCTGTATCTTTTTTTTTTTTAATGTTTATTTGTTTTTGACAGAAAGAGAGCACGGAACGGCGAGGGGCAGAGAGCGAGACCAAAGCACTGAGAGCAGAGACCCCTTCGTGGGGATCGAACTTACACACCATGAGATCATGACCTGAGCCGAAGTCGGATGCGTAACAGACTGAGCCACCCAGGCGTCCCCACTCTCTGTCTCCTTGTCCTGCTTATGTGCACCTAGAATAGCCTCTCCTACGTCGCAGATCTCAGAATATAGTTCTCCTCCGGCGGCGTTAGTGTCCTCACGCTCATGACAGGTTCACACAGGCCTGTCTGCACCTGTGTCCTCAGCTCTGTCTTCACCTGGATTTGTTCTCGTCGTCGGGCGTTGTCCTCATCTCTTTTTTCAGAGTCTACTTTTACAAAATGCAGAGAGAACAGAAAACAGATGCTTTCCAAAAATGTATGTATGTTTCCTATAAAAAGAAATCTTAAAATGCATCCTTCGCCTTTGTATTTAGAACATACTTGCCAGTGGCCAGATTTGTTGCTTTCTCTGTATCCAGCCCCCAGATCAGTTATGATATTTTTGACCGTAGGAAACCAAAACCTAAAAAACAAGGCTTTAAAACATTGTGGCATTCGCTGCTTAATTGGTGAGAAGACCGAGTTGAGTTTGGCGTCTCCAAGGATTCATACTCTATCCATTCTTCTGTTCCTGCCTCCTCAGAGGGTTGGCTTTTGCCCCTGGTTTGTCACCATAGGTGCAAAGAGGCCGCCACAGCCCCAGGCTTAAGATTCTCTCGCAACCAAATTCAAAGGCGAGTGACGGTGGAAGAAGGCTTGTGGTAAGGCCTCTTTCTTTTTTTCCATGGAGGGAACTTTCCAGAAGCACCCTGGAAGAGGATGGGCTTCAGGATACGCTAGCCCCGAAATGTGGTGCCTTGGCTTATTGAATGCTTTAAGCTGAAGGAGTTTGAGAAAATGGCAGAAGTAGGGGGGTCCCTCTGGCCTTCTCCCTGCCCTTTCCCCCTGAAGCAGGTGACACCTTTACATGGGAGGTGCCCTCCCCACACCCACAGGAAGGGAACAATCTTATCTCTGAAGACAGAGAGAGACCACAAAGGATCCGAACAAACAGGCCTTGCCCAGTCTCCCCAGTTCACAACACCTACCTCACACACCTTGACCTGTCATTTGCTCCGTGGCTGTCCACGCTTCATCAAACGGAGCATAACAACACTCAGGTTTAACCATTTCTTACTCTTTGGTTCCCGAGGGCTCCCGTGTCATGTAGAACTCGCATTAAGTTCACGTGGACACTTTTTCCCTCCCAATCTGTCTTTGTCAGTTTAATTTTCAGACCTAGCTGAAGACTTCCCGTCATGTCTCATTGGCCAGAAGCAGAGGGTTCCCTGGTCAGACTTGGCTGCAAGGGAGCCTGAGATGCGAGTCTCTGAATATTTTAGCTCCCCAGATAGGAAAGGCAGAACATGAGAAGGGAGTTGGAACAGCTGTTGGGTTTTCAGTGTCTTACATACCTTATTCTAGCCACCCGGCAGCCGTCGAGAACTCCTCTTAGCGAGACCGGGGGGAGCACTTGGTGTGCAAAGCGACTGGCCAAATTTCTGATGCCTGGAAGTAATTTTTCTGGTGGGACGCCATTGGACGGAGGAAGGACTTGTATTGCTTCCATGTTTTGGTCCCCTGACTAGGAAGAAGAGATACCATTCCTGCATGATTTAAAGCAGTCTGGAAAACCAGTACGGGCAAAGCTACAACTTCTGGAAGGCACCATTCCAGTGGCTCATCCAGGCTTTGTCCCTTCTTAAACACTGATCTCATGTTCCAGAACTCGGTGAGCCGCTGTCTTTCCTAGCTGCCCAGAGTTGCTGAAATCTTGGAAACTGTAGCCCCTGAGAGAGAAAGAGAAGTAACGCCAACGGGATGCCTGGGAAGATCGGACCGTGCGGCAAAGCTTCGACCCTCTGTCAGAATGGCCCCAGGGGTCTGTGGCGATGTCTTCCCTATATCTGGCTCCCGAAAATCCTCTCCATTAGGGATGTGCAGTGGGAGTTTGTGCAAAGCTAAAATGTTACTGCCTTTTATACATCAGGCCCATGTTTGTACCTAACTTTGGGTTAAATGCTAACCCACTGATGAATATCTCTGGCTTTTATGCTTTTGTGACTTTACACCTCTTTCCATGTTTTTATGGATATTTTCAACAGACAGTTAAGGGGGTGTGATTTGGAGAACAAACCAGCAGCCACGTCACCTGGAGACGTCTGAGGACTCCACCACGGAGATTCTCAGTGTGTGCGAGTGCAAGTGAGCTATGGACATGTGAGAATTCACAAAATCTTTAATTAGTGAATGTTGGAAAACATAGTAACACGTGTATCTGTACTCGAAGATTTCAACCGTATGCAGATGTGATGGAAAAATTATAAAAAAGTTCAAGTTCCGGTGATGGCACAGTAGCGTCCCTTCGGTCTATATTTTCTTTTTTTAAAAAATTTTTAAATGTTTTTATTTATTTTTGAGACAGAGAGAGACAGAGCATGAGCAGGCGAGGGGCAGACACAGAATCAGAAGCAGGCTCCAGGCTCTGAGCTGTCAGCACAGAGCCCAACAGGGGGCTCGAACTCACAGACTGTGAGATCAGGACCTGAGCTGAAGTTAGAAGCTTAACCGACTGAGCCACCCAGGCGCCCCCTGTCAGTCTATATTTTCTAATCAATAAATATAAGATGGCAGAAACTATTATGTGAGGATCTAAAGTTGCTTAAGGAGTTGTCAAAGGGGTCTATATACTTGAAAATGACTGGGAATCATCCGTAGTGCATTTAAACATTTTAAATTGGGAAAATACAATGGGAAGAGAACAAAGAATATTGTAAAGGCTGTGGATGCAAAGCTCTTAGGAAATGCACTTGATTTACTAAAAATAAATACCTGCATGGTCACCTGGATGTTAAGGGAGAAGTGCATGGGGCAAGTTGATAATATACAAGTGGACTATGGGAAAGAGAGAGAGAGGAAAAAAAAAAAAAAAAGGCCGAGATGTTTTATATAACATAAGGGAAGAATTTTGACCTGTGTGTGGATGTGTGTGTGTGTGTATGACAGAGAGAATTCAAGAAAGACTGGCCAAGAATGCCCAGAAATGGAAGACATTGAAGAAAAATGGAGAAATGGAAGAAAAGGTCCGGACAGGTTATCAAGTTGTGGGGGAGAGGACGGGGATAAGGGAACAAAAGGGCCACAGGCCTACAGATTTTAGGAAAGCTGGTTTACAAGAAATTCCCTACGGTAGATTTGACAGGATAATTTTAAAAATGGGCTCACCAAACATTTATTTGGATGATAGCTGTCTGCAAATCGTAGTAATGATCCACAAAGAGCTTATATGAATGGGATTTGAGAGTGTGAAGGAAAAACGGTCAGGATCTGCACATGGATCAAAGCAAAGATAAGAGAAAAAGACTAATTGTAGAAAGTGAAGGTTAAGAATCCAGTGGAGACAGGAAGTTGATCAGAAGAATAGCAAGGCTCCTCAGGTATTGTGTGCATGCACAGCGAGGGCGGCGAGTAAGAAAACATGTGGACTTAGCCTCATGGGGGCTGGAACTGTGTTTATTTAAATATTAAAATAGGGGCGCCTGGGTGGCGCAGTCGGTTAAGCGTCCGACTTCAGCCAGGTCACGATCTCGCGGTCCGTGAGTTCGAGCCCCGCGTCAGGCTCTGGGCTGATGGCTCAGAGCCTGGAGCCTGTTTCCGATTCTGTGTCTCCCTCTCTCTCTGCCCCTCCCCCGTTCATGCTCTGTCTCTCTCTGTCCAAAAAATAAATAAACGTTGAAAAAAAAAAATTAAAATAATGGTGGCCCCATGAAGCTGGAGGACTTTGACATGCAGATAAGGTTTTCTAGAACTCTCTAATTCTGTCCCCACTACCATCATTTTCAGAAACTTGCTTGGTTTCTCTAAACCGATATGGTCTCTTCCTAAGAATGCTTCCTCTCATGGTACTTAGCACACAAAGGTTTTGTGATATGGTCCCTGCTTACATCTTCAGATTTCTTTGTCGTCCTCTGCCCTCCACCTTCTTTGAACTCTGTGCTCTCGTCACACAGAAATAGCTGGAGGTCCCTGACTGTGCCATTTTGTCTTCTCAAAATTTGTACGCAAGCTATTTTCTCTGCTTATGATGCTCTCCGTAAATGCACTGACCTCAGTTATACCTTCTTGACTCAACTTCACTCTACTATCTTCCAGAATCCATCAAAACCTGGCTGAGCTGCCCCATGGGCATTCGTATGGCATTATATCCCCGGCCACGTCCTCCATCCTGGGTTTCCTCAACTCGTGTCTCTCTCCACCAGTTGGTAATATGTATCGGCATTGCACGCATGTCTCTTATTCACCCTGGACCCGGCTGTAGCACGTTTGCTAAACGATCATCTTATAATTATTTCGATTCTGGTAAAATCTGGTAAAATCTACAGACACGGATAATGTCCTACATATTGTTTTTCACTCTGAAGTATCCAGCAAGAAGTTCTCAATATGTACTGCCGAATTCCCATGTTCTTTAGTTTAGCGGAACAAATGCTTAATTCATTTGCTCATTTAACAGCTCAGCATGTACTATGCGCCAGCACCATGTTGGGCACAGATGGTAACATGCTCATCTGGATGAACAGTGCAGTCAGCAGGATGGTCTTTATGAGCACTGTGTTGAGAGATTTCCCAGGTTGCATCTGGATTTGGTAGCTCAAGATGGTGGTACTTGTCCCACGTGCACGTGATCCCTGATGGAAAAGGCATAGCTCCTACCTCTTAGGAACAGTATTTTCCAAGCCCACAGTGCTTGCGATCCTCTCAGAGCTCTGACAAATGTACAAGAATGTGTATTTTATCCAGGAGCTTATAACCTTATAGCAAAGGACGTGTTGCATGGAAAATCAGGGAGCTAGCTAAAATCGAATGCAATAAAGTTCTGAAACGAGTTTAACAGGTACCCCAAATCAAAGATCAGATAACAGAACAGAGCAGGGAGTAGAGACATTGGTGCTGGATGGTATTACGGGTCAAGTGGGTAAAACCGTGGATTGGATCATAGGATACTGACACTCTGATATTATCCATGCTACCTGGAGTGAGTCCCTTTGGTTCTCTCCAGGAGGTACCCGGGCTTAAGGTGAAGGTACAGTCAGGAATCAGAGTGCCTGATTAGTTACCAGCTAGATTGTGACATGTCCCTTAACCTTTCTGTTCCTCTGTGTCCTCATTCCTAAGATAGAGATATTAATATTACCTACTTCATAAAGTTGTTATGAGGATTAATGAGGCAGAAGAATGTGTTGGGCATGGTAGTAAGCATTTGGTTCTCCTGGCCTCAGTTTCCTTATCTGTGAACTGGGGATAGTAGTACCTCATTGTGTTATTGTAAAGATAAGAAGGAATAATAGTAATAGAAACATTTGACCCACAATAATCATTCAACAGAAATTTGTGTCGTCTGGATCAGTGGGGTAAAATCTCCATGACACAGAAATAAACCTTTGAAACAGTCTCTCTTACTGATAGCAAAGGAAGCAAAATGATACCTTGTTTCCAGCATAACAATTATGCCTTTTCATAAATTCTTGAATTCCTCTGTTTTTGGTAGTACCTACATAATTGGATTTATACCATGAAAAATTCTTCCCGTGAGTTTGCCTGGGGTTTCAACAATCTTGTTTCCCAATGGAATTGAAACATTTTATTAGCTTGGGAATGCTCTCTCACCACAAACTGATCTTAATCACAATTTATTTCTCTGTTCTTAAAAGTCTTGCTGGGGCACCTGGGTGGCTCAGTCAGTTAAGCCTCTAACTTCAGCTCGGGTCATGATCTCCAGTTCGTGAGTTCGAGCCCCTCATCAGGCTGTCTGCTGTCTGCTTTCAGCATGGAGACCACTTCAGATCTTGTCTCCCTCTCTCTTCTGCTCCCCAACCTGTCTCAAAAATAAATAAACATTAAAAAAAAAAAAAAAAGTCTTGCACCTCTGAGGCTGAGATGCCATTTCAGGCTGGTTTCTAAATTAACATTGCACGTTGCTCCCAGCACCAACTTCCACAAAGTATGGAAGCAGGTGCATGTAGAACAAATTTTGGAGAAAATTATATGGACATAACCAGCAGCCCCAGAGTCTGCCTAACTGTGCCAGGCAGACCTGAGTCATGAGTGTTCCGGAGAAACAATTACTTCCAAGGGGAGCACAATTTAACAGCTTAAAGGTGAATTACACTTGATTTACTCAAGGAAAAAAATACTCCTGTAAGTCAAACAAAGGACTGCATTTTTCCCCCTGGTATTTTGGCAGAACAATATAAAGTAAGGGATTGTTCGAAAAGAATGAAACCTACTGAAATTAAAAGGATGTAATACATTATTTTAGTTTTATTATTACTCCTATACCTCAATTGTATAGAAAAATTAGTATATCACTGAAGTATAGCCATTTAGCAAATGTATAAATGAGTGTGCTGTGTTGTGTGTGTGGGGTTTTTTTGGTTTTCTTTTTTTTAATTTTTAATTAATTAATTAATTAATTTTTAGGATCCTATGGGATTAGCAGTGCTGTGACATAGGAAGTAAAACGGTACCAATGAGCCAAAAGAAAACAAAATTAAATGTTAAAAAACATGTATGATTTTATGATTTACTGTAAAGGTTATATAGCTGACTCTAAGTTTCAGCTGGGAACTATCTGGGGTGATTTCAAGTCCTTTGCCTTTAACGGAGATTAGGTACCTTCTGAGGGAAGACGGGATGAGAAATTATCCTTATTTGGTATTTGGTCAAACAGCCCCTTGAAATGAAGCCCATTCTTTTTTTTTTTTTTAATTTTTTTTCAACGTTTTTTATTTATTTTTGGGACAGAGAGAGACAGAGCATGAACGGGGGAGGGGCAGAGAGAGAGGGAGACACAGAATCGGAAACAGGCTCCAGGCTCCGAGCCATCAGCCCAGAGCCTGACGCGGGGCTCGAACTCAGGGACCGCGAGATCGTGACCTGGCTGAAGTCGGACGCTTAACCGACTGCGCCACCCAGGCGCCCCAAAATGAAGCCCATTCTAACCTTCCCCCCCCTTTCTCACCGTATCTTGGTATCTTTTTACATGGCTTTTATTCTCTATTGTATTCAATAACTCATCTTCTTGGGGAAGACTGTGCCCGAGGAAACCATTGAACTAGGGAACCCAACTCTGCTCAATTTAAGAATCTTCTACAACGAGTTCTGGCTCACAGTCTGAGTCAGTAGGTGTTTTGCTGAGAAGCAGAAACTAATTGCACACTAACAGGGGGCGGGGGGCAACTGGGAGCTCTCAGAACTTTTTAAACCCTGAGGCTAATTATTACTTGGTTCCTACTACTGAGAAAACGCTACCTACAAAACCAGATTCAACAGCTATTATTGAACGAGAAGACAGTCCCACCTATCTATGGCAATTAAACATTGCATTTTCAAATTGGCTGACTCCCCTTGGATTTACACATTTAAATTGGAGTTTTCCTCGGGCAGCTACCGGGTGGGTTTATTTTGAGGTGTTTTTGGTTTTGTTTTCGTTTGTTTGTCGGTCTGTTTTTTTTTACCTGCTAACATAAGATTTAGCCCACCAAAAAGTACCCCCTTGAAAATTCACAAACAGTAGAAGTTAAGGACTACCACTAGGCATGTTCCTGGGATCTCAGAGGCCTCAGCTCCTGCGAGCAATCTGACCAGACTATGCGTGATATTACAAATATTTCACAACGGGGATGGGGCACTGACCCATCAGAAGAGGCATTAGCTGTAAAACCAGCTCAGGCACAATGTGTCTGCTGACTGATTTCAGTTCTCCGGGTCAGTCACACCGCTTGAAGGCTTCATCCATGTCTGCCAGGCCCTGCCTCCTGCAGGCTCCCTCCAGTGCATGTCCGCAGCTGTGGTGGCAGCCAGGGGGTAGCCTGTGGAAGCAGCAACCTCTCTGCCCTCTCTAGGGCACAGCCCTTTCAAAGGGAAACAAGAGCCCTGGCTGTGTGAGCCCAACACTACCGGGAGTCTGTGGTGAAACAGCTTCCGCCATGTTGGCTCAGAGCCTTCTCTCTCCCTAGATCTCAGAGAAGCCATTTGCCTGGCCCTCACAGTCACAAGGAGCCTCAAACTGAGGCTTTTGATGTGATTTTCAAGTGAGGTTAAATGTACAGTCATAGAGATAAGCTGACCGAAGTGAAAAGGGAGATAATCGTCTTTAAATCTGTTCTTATTTCCAGACAAAAGAGTCGACAGTCTCTCAGAGATTCACATGTCTATCAAGCCTGCCATTTCCTTGGCAATATCAAGCTGTATAGAATAGTTTTTTTATTGTTATCAGTCATCAATTTGTTAAATGCCTGTGTGTTTAAAGCACAATAATCCGTGTCACAGGTTTTGCCACTTTTTAATGTAGGGAAAGCCTGGGAAAATGCTAATGGCTAAGACCTGGGCCTTCCCCAAATGACTGGTTTGCTGTTAGACTTGCCCTTCCCACAACCAAGGCTCCGTTAAGGGGTCGAGTTGATTGGCCTGACTTGCTCTTCCCTGGGTTCAAGGTTCCTTCTAAAGTCTGCTCAACTCTCTTACAGGTAGACTGTCCATCGGGCTGCCCAAGGAAGCCTGAGGGAGCTGGGCCTGACTGAGTTTAAGGGGGCCTGGTTCAGGCTAACCCTGGGAACCCAAGACTCAGTAGGAGCATAGTAAAAATGCCCCACCCTCAAAGACATCGCCTGCATAACCAGAGTAGTGACAGACCTGTGGTTTGCTAATGTGGTCCCACCCAGGACCCAGCTCAGGACTACAGGAGATAGGAAGGGATCAGGGAGCAGCCCGCATCAGGCTCTTCCTTTTCTTCACCCCCCTTTCCACTAAAGAGGTGCCATGATTACCTCTCTTACATGCTGACCACCTACTTCAGCTTTTCCTTTGTCGAAAGGAGTTTCACAGCTTTAAACAAGTTTGAAAACAACTGCCTTTGGATACTCATCTGATTAGCCCAAGTGTACATTTCGTAAATCTCAGCCTGCGGCATTTTGGATTTAGAAGGGTCTCAGGGGGGACGAAGCCCAGCCCCTTCAACTGGGCCAGTGAGTCCAGCCAGTTATATTGATCTGGGTTCCAGTGCATCGGGCAGCCGGGGCTCCATTGCTTGAGAACTTGCACTCATACAGTGAATACTGTTCTTGGTCTCTGATCCTTTGGGCAGGTGCTGGTGGGGTAAAAAGGGCCTCAAGGAAACTCCTCTTAGCCTGATCTGAAACATGAAATTGGAGGGGCGCCTGGCTGGCTCAGTCGGTTAAGTGTCAGACTTCGGCTCAGGTCATGATCTCACAGCTTGTGAGCTCGAGTCCCGCCTCGGGCTCTGTGCTGACAGATCGGAGCCTGGCGCCTGCTTTGGATTCTGTGTCTCCCTCTCTCTCTCTGCTTCCCCACTCATGCTCTGTCTCTCTCTCTCTCTCCCCTTCAAAAACAAATAAACATTAAAAAAAAAAAAAAGAAACATGAAATTGGAAGAGTCTGGAAGACCCATCTGCTGAGACAGAGGAATAGGCATCCAGCCCCCCAGGCCAGAGACCTCAGGGTGAGTTTTGCACCAGCCCTGTGAGAACCTGGGCCAACCACACATCCTCTCTCACTTGTGTGAGATGTTGTAGCACTGTGCTTTTCTAATATCACCTACACAGCGGTCGGCTCTAGGCACCAGGATTACGTATTGAGCTTAACGCTGCCTATAAGGTCAGTTATAACATGCCCGTGAATACTAAAAAAAAATTACTAAAAACATACACGCTTTATGTCGTAACTGATTGAAAATGGACTTAAGTTCGTTAGCTTGTAGTCAATGGAACAAAGAATTCTTTCCAGTTTCAGAGGAGGTTCCCGGGGTGAGATCTGCCAACACTTTTATTGGGCGTAAGAGCCTTAGGAGGCGCTAACACGGAGTCTGGAAATTTTTGTGTGGATTTGTTTCTCAGTATCTCACATGATCTAATTACTTTGTCCTGGGTTGTATGACTCATTCGTCTTTGTGCTTTAATTTCCCCATCTAGGAATACAGAAAAACTTGTATCTTCAAATGCAGGACTAGGATGGTAATTATTGAGCATACGTAAATACTCTGGATTTCCTGGATGAAACTATGGGAATGTACAAAGAGGTCAAAAGAACGATTCGACACACATCATTTCATTAAAACCTCAACATTTTCATAAAACAGACTACAGTATAATGCCAAATCGTACAGCGAGCCTGCACTATGCCTTCCATAGGTACAAGTCCATACACATAATTGCCTTGGATACCACGACGCGTCTGAGACAACTTATGAAAATTTGTACTAATAAATCTAAAATGTTTGTATCCATCTAAATATAAACTCTAGCACAAATCAAAGCTTTATTCATTTAAGATTTGGGGGAGACGTTTAGGCTTCCTTTCTTTTCTACGTAATAAAGGTTCATTTACAATTAAGTTAAAAAATAATTTACCGTGTTTATTCATTTTATCATTTCTTTGGAAACCAGTTGCATTGTCAGTTGAATCTTGTGCCTTTCCGAACACTAACACCTGTGACCTTCCTTCAGGATGACCGTGACCTTGCGCAATTTAACCTATTAAGAGTACATGGTGCTTTCAAAGCCATATCAGGATTAAATAGTCCATATTTTTAATTGTTGCCGTGGAGGCCCCTTCAGGACAAAGTTTCTTTTCATCCTCTTTGTGACGTTCTCACGGGCTGGTTAGCGAACCCTTTTGTTGACGTGGCCACCTGAGCAAGCTCGGCGGTTCAGTCTTTCAGGAACTCGGAGAGAACATTGCAACTCTTTCCTTTACCCTCAAATACAAGCTTCCCTGGCCTGCTTGGAGACGTAGGAGCCAGAGAGCACCCTTGGAGAAAGGGGTAGTTCTGCTTAAGTGAGGGAGAGGCCGTCCTGAAGGATGACCTCAGGTACTCATTCTTGACCAGAAGTGGTGAAGTAGGAGGAAGCCGAGGGGGAACAGGGCAGAGAAGAATGACAGCCTCTCATTGTGGAAGAGCCAATCCATGCCTCCGTCAGAGGGGTCGTGGGTTCAAGTCCAAGATCAGACAGACCCACGATGCCAACGTGATTTGATAGATCCACTGCAAGGTGAGAGGCACATGCCTTTTGAATCAGTTAGTGTTCTGGATTGTTCATGAAAACTGGCCATTTTCACATTGGCCATTCTAATAAATGTCCTGGGAATCTATGGTAGGCATGGCGAAGGGACACAGGGCTGAGGAAAGCTTCAGAGAGACAATTATCTGTGTTCGATTTAATTTCCTATTACGATTAGTTTCCATTCCTTTGGGAACCAACTAACAGAGTAGGAAAGGCTAGCCAAGAGCTTGCAGTGCGTTTGTGGGAACTGTAAATGTGGAAGTGAAGGAAAGCATTTGCTGTAGCAAAGAGAACTGGAATGAATTAAAACTTTTTCCAGTTTCGCCTCCAGAAGGAAAAAGGATTCAAGGACCCTCAGTTTGAAAGGCCAGTTTGACAGTTAGGCAGGAGCAAACAGAGCACAGGTTTGAGGCTTCCCTAAGGCTCAAATGCTCAAATGCATAACCAACTAGACGCTGGGAAGTTAAAAAAGAAAGTTGGTGTTCATTGATTACGTAACTAACAATTTTCCAGAGCCTACTTAAAATACGGACTTAAAACATGGTGGTTCTCCATGTTCCCTCCTTACAGATTGCCCATTTGTGGCAATCAATGAAAAAGTGTGTGTGTGTGCGCGCGCGCGTGTGTGTGTGTGTTTACACATGTGACTCCCTTGCCAGTCACTCTTCCCCAAATGAAAAAGAGTTACACATTATGTCAACACAGTCCACGGACCCATCGTGCCAGCAGTGGGACTTCAATCTCCACGTTACAGCTCCTCCTTGCCTCTCCTCCTCCCACCGGATCCCGTTCCCTTCTCTCCACGCACCGTGCACGCTCACGTGTACACACACACGCACGCGCGCGCGCACACACACACACACACACACACACACACGCGCGCGCGAGCGAGACCCGAGCACAGCTTGCTCCTCCAGCCGGTCGGTGCCTCACTTTACCTCTGGCCCCGGGAGGATGCCGGCTGCCGCTGGCCGCGCCGCTGCCGTCCGTCTCGGCCGCTCTCCCCTTCGGGTTCAGCAGAGCGGGGCCCTCTCTGTTTTCAACAGGTACCATGGTCGCGGAGAAGTTACAGCCGCTCCCGCGGCCCCGAACCACCCCGGCTGCCCCCCGTGACAGCGGCGGTCACTGTCCCCATGGTAGCATGCTTAAAGAAGGGTGGAAAAAAAAAAAAAAAAAACTTCGGGCAAAGCCAATGTGATTTGTAACCAACTTTGTTTCTATTTCCGAAGGCTTTGCCCTTTTCGGTGACACAGGCTGTTGCTATTTGCAAGCAGCCTATCAGACGCAGTGGGAGGGCCGTGTCTCCGAGGATTGTTTTTGCCTTCAGATGCGGAGTTGGAAGCAAGGGGTTAAAAGGCCCGGGCGCTCAGGGTTTGGCCGCAAGCTGGGGTTGGTGGGGGGGGGGGGGGGGAGCTCTTGTATGCCCCGCACCTTTGAAAAGAGGCAGAGAAGAGAAACCTGCAGATTTAAAGGGAAGCTGAGAGGGACGGCCCAGAATGTTCACAGATGGTATCACTTAATCTTGCAGAGAGGGGGACAATTTATGCAAAGACATACCAGAAGGAAAAGTGTGGCAGTTTTTCAGCAAGGCTGTTACTCCAAGAGTCGTGATACTCACCATTTAAACAAAGCATAAGACAGCTTTGCTGTTTCGGCCTAATTTTGCTCTAGGTGAGTGTGGTATGCACTCTTCCTCCACAAGGCCCGTCAGACGGATCCAGGCCCGAGACCAAGCGTGCATGAACTCATAGGGCATAGATTCTTTCGACTTTTTATACCCTGGGATGATCGCAAAGTAATCCAGTTTATTTATGCATAGTTGTCTTTATGAGAGGAACCAACCGCTCCCCCCACCCCCCCAACCCCAATCTTCGTGGTTGTGTGATTGCCTGCTTGTGGGAGGAGGGTGTTTCCAATTCAGAGACGTCAGACCGATGACCCATTGTGTGAGTGTGGTGGCCATAGACTCGGAAACAAAATCAGGGAGTGAGAAGAATATTTTGCCCCCCGATTGGTGAATATTATTTAGATAAAAAGGTCTTACAGAGTTGTGATGGTTTACCTTCGGCTGTATGTTTCAGCAAGTCGTGTTTCGCGAAAAATCTTCGGAAATTGGGATCGTTTTAGAAAATCATTAGGCGTGAAAACGAAAATTTACGGAGCACGTACTATGTGCCAGCAATTGTGCCGAGGGTATTAACTCAGATGATTCTTTTCTTTGGAGATGATTCTTTTGAGAAACGACAACAACAACAACAACAACTTGTGAGGCAGGTACCCGTGTTACAGAAGAGGCAATGGACGCTGAGAAAGTTGCCTCAAGTGTCACAGCTACTTTAGTGGCGGGGCTGAGACTGCAAAGCCAGGCAGCCTAATGTACTCCTACATCCGAATTTCCCAGCCTTTCCTTCTCTGACTTTCTTGGCTTCCTTCCCTCATCAGCCTTTCTTGATTTTAGGAAGACGCCCTGAAACATGCCCTTTTGACCTAGTCACTTCCCTGGACGGAGAGGCCGATCTGTGCTGTCGGCAGAAGCTGAACCACTCTGGACTCACTTTCGACGCCTTGGCTGGATCATAACACAACTGTGAAGTAACTTATCATGTGTATCTTTCCTTCGCTCATCACCAGATCGCTTTATATTTGTCTTATCTGTCCAGGAATCACATAGGGAATGGAAACAAACCTGTAGGAACTCGACTAGTATTTACCGTGCACCTGTCATATGTATGCTGACCCTGCTGAAGCTCTCCAGATATCGCCCAGCCCCCTCCTGGTTCAGAGGTGAATATACCCCCGGATCAGCTTGTCCCCACCGAAGAATGCGTAGTGCAATGATGCTTTAGTTTTAATTTGTTCCCAGAAGGTGTTATGATTGTAAGAGCTGTACTTTTTATCTGCGACACACATACATCTCTCATCAGCTCTCCATATTCTCTTTGCTTCTACCTTTAAAAAAATTTTTTAATGTTTATTTATTCTTGAGAAAGAGAGAAAGACGCAGCATGAATGGGAGAGGAGCAGAGAGAGAGGGAGACACAGAGTCCGGAGCAAGCTCCAGGCTCCAAGCTGTCAGCACAGAGCCCGAGGCGGGGCTCAAACTCACCAGCTGTGAGATCATGACCTGAGCCAAAGTCAGATACTTAACCGACTGAGCCACCACCCGCGTGCCCTTGCTTCTCCCTTTTCTGCTCAGAACCAGTGACCTCAATTGGTGGGGAGTGGTGGAGGGGAGGACATATTCTTGCACTTGGTCAATCGCGTAATCGCCTTGTTTAATGATCCCGGGCCCTGCGTCTCCTCCAGCGGCTTGTGGGCATCATGAAAGTGTCAGGGTGTTTGCTGTAGTCTTTGATCAGAGAGAAGACAAACTTAATTCTAGAATTCTTTAAGTCTGGTTAAAAGCAATTCTCGCTTTACTTTCTATAGTCAAACTCTACTGGAATTCCTAAGGCATAATCCAACAAGAAACCAAAAGGAATGAGCAAACAATGTGACTGACTACCTCGCCTCCTGGTAGAACTAATTCTGTTCCTCATTCCGTTGTTGCCCTGATGTGAGCCGTGGCTATCCCGGTCTGTCCTGTGCTCGCCTCACTCTCTTAACTCCGAGAAAAGGGAGGAGATTCCTTTCACCTGGGCTACAGGGGAATATTCTTCTGCCTAAGTTTCCTGAAGTAACCTGTATTTCTTCATCATAGTTTGCACATTTATAATTTATAACGTATTTCTTGGTGTAGATTGATCAACTTTGCCTTTTCTGCTAGATAGCAAGCTCTGCGAGAGTATGGAGCATGTTTCGTTCATTATGGTATTCCAAGTGAATATTCAGTAAATATTTGCTGGCTAGCAGGCTGATCCCTGTAAATGCAACCAATGCTAGCACTGTTCGAATGCAAACTCCGAGAGAACACGTACCTACGTCTGGGTGTGCCCTCGTCCATCTCTGTCCCCCCAGGTCCTGGCACAATACCAGCCATGCTGTATAAATCCTTGATCAGTATATCTGAAATAAGCGAGTGCTCACAAATGAAGCTTTTAGTGAGCTGAAGACCTGTTTACTTTTTATGTATCAAAACCCATTTGATGATTGCCTGTAACACTCTGGCCTTCCTCTCTCATTTCCGTTAATATCTTTGGAACAAGTATCACCATCGGCTTTCTGTCCCTCTTCCATGGAGTTGGAGCCACTGCTATCCTTAAAAGCTGTTCCCCACCCCCAAGAAATAGATCTTAGCAGACAGCACACAGTTTGTTCCTTATAACCCCAATAATTATGCCACACACCGTTTTAGACCCCCTGCTTGTAGATCATGCTGTGGAATCCTAAAAGACATATCATGGCTGATAAATTGGCAAGATAGGTAAGAGGGGACCAGAGACAAGGCCGGAAGCATTGCCAGGCACGTGAATGTCCTACTATATTCCAGGCCTATTTTTGTGGCGAGTTTTTTTTTCTTAACATCACAACTTTGTGAAGTAAATACTATGACCCCCGTTTGCAGAAATCGAACTTGAGAAGTTTATGAGCATGCCCAAGATCAAAAAGTACTTTGCAATGTTTTATCATGAAAATTTGCAATAACACAGGAAAACCTAGATTCTCTAGTCAACATTTTACAACATGCTTGCTCTTGGACTTGTATATCCATCCCTCTATCCATCCATCGATCCATCCTGGTTTTCATGAATTTCTTTTTTTTAAATGTTTGATTTTGAGACAGAGAGAGCCTGTGTATGCTCGCACAAGCAGGAGAGGGGCAGAGAGAGGGAAACAGAGGATCCAAAGCAGGTTCAGAGCTGACAGCAGAGAGACTGATGTAGGGCTCATACTTGCGAATCTCAAGATCATGACCTGAGCCCAAGTCGGATGCTTAACCGACCGAGCCACCCAGGCGCCCCAGTATCTATGAATTTCAAAGTAAGTTGAAATACTTTGGGATGGGTATCATTCCCTAGAGTTCAATATTTATTTGTTTTAGTCCTTTTTTTTTTTTTCCCTTTGAGACATTTTACGTACAACAAAGTGCACAAATCCTAAGGGTACCATGACGTGATTTCATGTGCACAGTCCAAAGCTCTGTTAAGTTATAGAACATGCCCATCATCCCAGAAAGTTCTTTGTTACCTCTTCTGAGTAAATTCCCATTTCAGCCTCTGGAAACAGCCGGTGCTGTGGGTTTTTCTCACATGGGTTACCTTTGCTGGTTGTGGCTCTTCATACCATGGAATCATAAAGTATGTACTCTCGTAGAAGGCTTCTTTCGCTGAGCGGAATTTTGAGATTCACCCATGTTTTTTTATGTGTATTCTGTTCATTCTGTTATTGCTGAATAGGATTCCATGGGTGACGATCACACGGCTTATTTATCCATTTTCCTACTGATGTGTACCTGGACTGTTTCCAGTTTGAGCCGTTATAAATAAAGCTGTTATGAACATTCTTGTACAGGTCTTTTTGTGGAACATAAAATTTCAAAGCACAGCTGTCCAAGTCCATTTGATTCCAAAACCCACATGTTTTCCACTACACCCCGTTGCTTCTCCCCAGTGTATCCTACGGCACTATGTTTATGTGCGACGTACCTCTGGAGTTTTTAATCCTAAAATGGTTCATTACAGTGTAAGCACAAATGGGGAAATATGATCTTTAGAAAAAAATTACCCAGATACAAAATCAGCTCTTCCTTAGCCCTGGTCCAATCAGCTACTCAGCTTGGTACGATTTTTTGGAAAGATAGTTATTATATTACCTGTTTATACTACCTAAATAACTTCTTTCTCTAAAAGTTTTCAGTATAGCTTTGTTTCTTATATGTAGAATCTTAGCAATCATTACCTATGGATTCAAGTTCCTCACATTATAAAAGAAGCACGGTTGAATTTATTATAATATATTTTCTGGGTAGAAAATGATAAACCATTAAGACAGTTTAGCAATAAAATCATTAAGGACAGTATAGCAATAAAAACTGTTATTTTATTATTGTGAATGAGAAAATCAGAGTAGAAAATTGCATGCCGATTACCATTCTAATAATTTTTAAACACGTATGTGCATAGCGGTGGAGATTAGAAAGGAACTTGTAAAAATTGAAAGTAACTGACAATGTTGGAATGGTAATCTTAGGCCACATTAAGAAATTTAGACCGGTCCTAATCATGTGTAAATCATGTGTAAAAAGTATTTTCAGAAGAAATGTTTTCTTAATGTTGTGATAACATTGTATAATATATATACATGTATATACATATACAATATATATACAATATATAATATATAATATATAATAAAGTATACATCTAAAGAACCGTTCTTCAGATTTAGGGCTACTATATATTATTGTGCAATTTAGACATTGCACAATAGGCGGACCATTCCCATTCACAGCACAGGTTGGCTTTGTTTAATCGTAAAACAAATTTTCCAGAAATTGATACTTGAAAATGTCATGGTGGGGGGTGGGGTGCGTCTGGGCGACTCAGTTGGTTGGGCGTCTTACTCTTGATATCGGGTCAGGTCACCATCAGGTCATGATCGAGCCCCGCATCAGGCCCTGCCTTAAGAGCATGGAGCCTGCTTGGGATTCTCTCTCTCCCTCTCCCTCTCTCTCTCTCTCTGCCGTTCCCATGCTCACGTGCTCGTGCTCTCTCAAAATAAATAAATACGCTTTAAAAAAATATCATGAGGAAGGGGCAGCTTTTTCTAATTTGCACAAAGATGTATCTGAGCAACTAAGAAGGCTGTTCAAATTATAGTCTTCCTTTAAATTTCCTTTTTGATTTGTCTGGCCTTCATCCACTTTTTTCCCACTTGGCTATACAAATGAGCGCCTTTCTTCATTCCGTCAGGTATTGTTCCTAATAAATTATTTCTAATTTTTAAATCTTCCTCAGTACTCTTACACGGTCTTGCAATGGACCCTTTTTCATTTGTGCAGAGGTAGGTCAAAAGTAAAATATTTACCTGCAACGAGTTAAGACTAACGAACTCTTTGCACCATGACTCTGACATCCTCTCTGTCACATTTTCTTTGCGTCAGGTGACATGGTGGCCCTCGAATATTTGGGATCCAGCTTAGGGGCAGTTAATTTGGAAAAATATTTGGTTTGAGTTTCAGTTAGATGGCTCCCAGGAGCTTTGGTGTATATAGTTAAGCTCTTGTTAGCTCTCTTTGTAAAAGAAGGACTTCCGGGAATTCTCCCGTGTCACACATATTCCACATTGTCACTCATGGGGCACCGCGATGGAAGGGACAGAGCTGGAGACTGCCTCTCAACATGAACCTGTCCTATGGCTCTCAGCACAAGACGTGTGTGGACTGTGGAGGATGGCCATGCTAGGGGACACACTGGATTCTTTTGATTCTCTCTGTAGAAAATAATGTCACCAAAAACATGTGTACGGAGAGGAGAGGGAGAAAAAAGTACTGTCAGATGTATTAGGCGATTCTTGGATTGTGTGATGTTTGTAACAGTGGCAGCTTTTCAGTACATAAAACCTGGGATAGCGAGTAACTTGTTCTGTGAGTAGTGTTCCACAAGATGAGCAAAAGTTTCTGATAAATTTTAACTTGCTAAATGAACGACGTCTTGCGATACGAGTAGTACGTGATGTTGAACATCACATGATCACAACTGAGCCAAAGGTTCCTGAAATTCGCTTTGATATACAAGTGCTTTGGATTATAAGCATGTTTCTAGAATGAATTATGTGTACACACCAAAGTTTTACTATATTTGGAATTTAGCTAAATAAATATTCACATTCATATGTAATTTTGAATTCTTATTTTATTTTTATTTATGTATTTATTTTAAGGTTTATTTATTTTGAGAGAGAGAGAGAGAGAACACAAGTGGGGGGAAGATACAGAGAGGGAGAGACAGAATCCCGAGCAGTCTCTGAGCTGTGAGAGCAGAGCCCGATGTGGGGCTTGATCCCATGGACAATGAGGTCATGACCTGCACCAAAATCAAGAGTTGGACACTTAAATGACTGAGGCACCCAGGTGCCCCATTTTGTATTCTTATTTCTTAAAAGTAGGAGCCCTCAAATTTTTAAAAACTTCAGGCCCCACAAAACTTAGATCAAGAAGCATGAATATGTTTGCTAAATAGAGTTCTCTCCAGATGAGCATGCTTACTAAACATCTCTCAGATCCCTTCCCTTCTCGCCTTCTCCACTGCTGCTCCCTGAATCCAGGCCACCTGACCACTGGCCCTGTGGGCAGCTGCAGCAGCCTCTAATGAGCCCCCCTGACTGTGTTCTTGCTCCTGGAGGCCATTTCCAAACTGCAGCCAGGAAGATTTTTTTTCTAACATCAAGACCCTTAAATGGATTCCAGGTATTTTAAACCTTTTGCCAGCTTCCTCTGTCCTTAGGATTGGTCTAAGTTTCTTAATGAGGCTTGAGATGCCCTGCACAGTCTGGCTCAAGCTGGGATCTCCAGACCCGTCTCCTGGCCCTGCTGGACTTGAACTCTGAAGTCTCCTCCCATCTCAGACTCTACAGTGGGCCAGCCAATCAGTGCCTCCTTGACTGGATCCCCTCTCAGAAAGTCTCGTCTCACTCCTCACCGTGGTTGCTCTAATCCTACCCCAGCACAACTAACTAAACCAGGAATAGAATTCTTTTTTTTTGCCCAGGGAGCAGACAGGATGGGCCAGGATCCCCTCTTTCACATCTTCTCTCTCTGAATTAAGTTAGAGACTGGTCATATCAGTCAGAGTTCAGTGCAGGAAGTTTAAGCAGGAAGGAATTTAACACAGGGAAATGAATGCTTATAAAATCATTAGAAGGCCTGAAAGATCAGATTCCAAGCACTCAGAAATGACTCCCAGAATGATACAGAGCTGACTTATCAGCTGAGCTCCTGTATCTAAGGCCAGTGAACAAAGCCGTGAGTTCAAGAATGTATTGCCCAAATTCAGACGATAACTGCCCCCATAACTGCATTCTCCAGGAAGCTATCGATGCTGGAATGCTGTCTCTGGAAAATGTCACATCTGTCTGAACTCACAGGGCAGCAGACACTCCCCAAAGAGCCAGAGAAAATAGCACCCCCTCCCCATCATACCTATCCCCATACAGATGCACAGAACTGGCATCCAGAGCTGGTTGCAAGAGTCTGGGAACCGAGACTGAGTTTTCTCATCTCTAAAATGGGATAATAATAGCACCCATCTCATAGGATTCCTACAAGGATGAAATGAATTAATATACAGAAAGTATTTAGAACAGTATCTGACCTCAGTGATCCTCAGTAAGTCATAGCTGTTATTTGCATCCAAGGGACTCCATGGAAATATAGGGCAATAATAGAAAAAATGCTGGTTCAAGAGTAAGGTAATATAGATTCTAATGTTGGATTTTTTGTTTATTATGCACACGACTTTGGCCAGTTCGAATCATCCCTCTAGGCTCGGTTTCCTTATCCTGAAGACAGGGACACATATACTTCCTTTGCCTAAAGCTGGTAATTTTTTTTACCAAGCAGCTAAGCTCACTTCTGTTGGCAATATTCTTGAAATTTTCTTTTGGGACCTGCCAACGAGTGCACACCACCCTTAGCCAAGGGGTAAGCTTGGACCTGCCCGCCATGACAATTAGATGTTCTGTCTTTGGAATGGAAGTCTTCCAAGGTGACACAAGGGACTATACCTGAATGGAGCAGTCAGTCATTCTCAATGGCAGAACTCCGAAAAGACCATCCATTAGTTCCTGCTACCCATTTCTCTAGAACTTTCCTGATCCTTCCCAAGGCTTTGTTCACAGTATTTTCTCCCTTCGTTCTTATAAACCACCCCCAAACCAAGCAACAGACTCACTTTTGGCTAATGTTGTCCAGAGTCCAAAATTCCTAACATAAACTCTTTAAAGGGATTTCAGTTACGATAAAATCAGATAAAGTATTTGAAAGCACTTTTAAAACCGTTCGGGTGCCATATAAATAGAATTTATTCGCCGATGCAATAGCAACAGTAAGTGTAAAAGAGAATCTGTTTGTTTATCCATCCAAATCATGCACTCCCTTTCTAAAAAGGACAGAAACACCATATGACAGTAGACTGGCAATGGATACAGTGGTGATAAGCCAGAAAAGTCCACGTATCTCCAGCCTTTACAACGGCATGACCTGACTCAACATTTCCCAGAGCCATGTACCCAACTGGAGGCCCCTGGTTAGATCTTTTTTTTTTTTTAAATTTTTTTTTTCAACGTTTATTTTATTTTTGGGACAGAGAGAGACAGAGCATGAACGGGGGAGGGGCAGAGAGAGAGGGAGACACAGAATCGGAAACAGGCTCCAGGCTCTGAGCCATCAGCCCAGAGCCTGACGCGGGGCTCGAACCCACGGACCGCGAGACCGTGACCTGGCTGAAGTCGGACGCTTAACCGACTGCGCCACCCAGGCGCTCCATAGATCTTTAACTTTCAGATGAAAATCTGGGGTCTGGCCTACCTTCCCAGGAGAGAAGGTGAGACAGGAAAGTGCCACGTAGAAAGGTTTGAAGGTGTATCTACATTTTCCAAGCTCCCTCTTGAGATAATTTACTCTATGAAATGGCAAGGGGCAACACTGTCGTCCTTCCCTCCCTGTGGCCCAATAAATGTTCTCTTATCTTTAAAGCTGAGAGGATCAACCTCTGCTCAAGACAGTACGAATTTGCTAGGACAGCGCTCCCTAATTCGTCCTCTACAGAGTTTTGGTGTCGCGTCTTCAGATGCGAATAGATGTTCTGAGAAATTAAAAAAACGAGGGGGCCCTTTCATTTTCCAGAAAGTGTGAGAAATTGTCTGCATGGTATGCTACTCTTAGGACACCAAAACTCTAAGAAATGTTTTCAGTGTAGACACCAAACCATTTTAATGTAGATTTCTCCCAACGTCCTTAATTTTAGATATTTAATTTTGCCACAAAACAAAACAAAACAAAACAAACATTACCTTGTAGGAGGACACAGCTTGGAAAATCTGCGTTGAGATATTGGTGGGAGTGGGGTGGCTTTGCTCGCAGAAGGCTGGAACCTGAATTTGCTTCTCTCTGCTGCCCCCTACTGATAGATAGAGGGAAGAGTGGGTTTCCGCTGCAAGGGCTGAGGAGATTGAGAGAGCACCCCACCAATGATGGGAGTTGTGCTTTGTCAACCTTGTGGTTTCTGTGGGTCCAATTAGCTGTTTGTTCCTGCTGCATCTATGCCTTCCCAGGTGTCCTTGGGCCCTGGACTGAAGGCAATACGGGCAATCATTCAAAAACTCATTTATCCATCCGTACAAATGTTTGTGTGCTTACTAAAACAGCAGTGATAAACCAGTGCAAAGCGATGGGGAGAGAACCATGAACGACGCGCTCCTGTGGACGAACCAGAGACGTTTCCCAACTGTGTGATTATATTCATTGCACCTGGACCTGGCCTTCCTTTGGACTCTAACATCCTTCCTTGCTCTCTGTGAATCTCAAAGACTGAAACTGCCGATCGAGACTTCTTTCTTCTTATCAAATACAACAGCCATCTTTTCAGTTTTCCAGATCCTGGATACCATTTAGTAGGGACATTTTGATGTTTAGTCATAAATGCCCACCTTAGGCTCATATCATTTTTGCTGCCTCCACAACTCGTACTTTATTCTGTTTTGTGCTGAGATTTGAGGCAGGACCTGGGTCACAGACTCTACCTGAAGCTACCCTGGGTGTGGAAGGGTATTCACTTTGGGAAGAAATCCGAATCGAGTCCTTAAGGTATACAAGTGTTATCATGTTCAGCATGGCTCACAACAAATGGAACATTAAAAAATATCTCCAGAAAGAAAAAATAAAGGAACATTGATGAGGCAGTTTCCAGCCCTTCCATCTCTTTCCTGGCTACCTCTATCCTCACAGAAACTTCTAAGTGACAGTGAAGAGCTTCCTGGCAAACTCCAGTTTTGCCCCACTGCAGAGCCTCACAGAGTAGCCCAGACCTTCTGAGACACTTTGTCATTTCAGTCTCATTACTGTATGGTATTTATGTCATTCATTGCCTGAAAGAAAACAGTTGTATCTTATTGTTCTAGAAACTTTTGCCAGACAGATGCAAGCAGCATCTTTATCTGTCCTTGGAAAAAAGTGGAAGACCTAGGATGCGTCTATTTTGAGGAGAGGACAGCAGTGGGACTGCCTACACCAGACCCTGTCCCCAGCACCAAAATCACCAGCAACCAGAGATCGGAATCTCTCCAAAACTCCACCCTATCACAACTCATCTTGAATCTTTCCACAACCCCCACAGTCTACCTAACCTACTCACGGGTCTTTATTGGATAATAATTGGATCTCATGGAAACTGTACTTTTCTCTTCTCCAAATGGTCCCTACCACTTAAGCAGACATTTGAGAATGAAAGAAAATAAACTCCGGTTAGAAGATCTACATGTCTAAGAAACATGATAAAATTGAATTAGCAAATATGTTAGTTCAAAGAGTGAGTACCTTTCAGAAGCAGAGGCCTTTATTGATTTATTTCCAGAAGACAAAGAGATTGGCACCTTTTCTAGAAGATTCTACCCACAGTCTAACTTTTCTTGGGCTCAGGAGAGATCTGTTCTGATGCACAATCATTACTGAGTAATTACGCTGAGACCTGACCATTTCTTCTCTTCAGCTTTATAATGACATCACCCACCATGTAGAGACTAAAAGCGACCTCAGGTTATCAAGTTCAGTGTTCCCTTTTGACAAGCAGAGAAATTGAGGCCTTAAATAATTAAGTAATTAACCATGTTGCAACCTACTCCTTTTAGTTTATAAAGGAAGCTGTTAATTATTATATGGTAGAATTATTAACTTCATGCCGTCTTTGATCTTGAAAACTATCAAAAAACATTAGTTACCTCCAAATCACCTTGGCTGCCGAGCCTGATGTGGGGATGCTATGCCGTGCGCCCTGCAGATACAACTCTTCCCTTGTCTCACTTCTGGGAAAGGACTGACAAGGAAAGAGTCTTGTCCAAGGTCAAGGGACGGGTGAGGAACAGGACAGAGATTAACATCAAGCCCTAGTAAATAGAACTTTCTCTGTCCTTATTCTCTCGGGTGCTTTTTTTCTCTTTCCTTCTCTACATGCCAAAACATTTCAACACCACGGAGGGCAATCGGATATCTAAAAGAATGGCCAAATTTTCAGTGGTTAGGGAATTAGACGGTGAGTGAAGTTTTTGATGAATAGTCTGAGAGAGATGTTACTTCAGTCACCGCTCTAATATGCATTACTTACTTCCGTGCCTGAGTTACCATAGGGTAGGAACCAGATGGAAAATTTTCTGGATTATTCTGGGTAATGACTATATTAAGTTGTCATGCAATGATGTCCTAAAGAGTAACTAATGTGAGAAATAAAAAGCCAACGTAACTCCTTCACTCAATTGCTTCTGGCTTGTGGGCCCTCAAACATTTTTGCTCAAATACGCCATGAAAGTATTTGAAAAACTCTTGAGAAATTCTGTACCTCTTCATGCATTTTTCAGCTGACATCTGAATGTTTTACCATAAATTTAAATAGTTGCAAAGTCTGTATTTTCCAGGGTACTGCATTATATATATATATATATATATATATATATATATATATATATATTCTTTGGATGTATTAATTAAAAGCAAAGAACTATAAAGATTCAAACTGTGGCTAACATCTGTCACACTTCACGATAGGCCTGAGTGTCAAACCACACAGTCAAATAACACTTATTTTCCACCAGGAAATATTGAAACTCATTTTTAAGTTCAAATAGCCACACTGATGTGCATCTTTCTATGATGGCCTTCTCGTTTCCGAATTTTTATTCTAAAATAGATTGATGATAGATGGAAAGAAAGAAAGACCTTTGCCACGAGTTGGGACTTGAGACCTGAAGTTTTCAGGAGGAACAGGAAGGCCCAACACCCATCTCTCAATGAAGACGTTGTTAAAAAGCAGCAAGGGTTGTCAAGTCATGACAAGACATGGAGGAACCCTAAAATCACTAAGTGGAAGAAGCCGTATAAAAAGGCTTCATTCTGTATGATTTCAACCATAGAACACTCTAGAAGAGGGAATGTGGTGGAGACAGTCAAAATGATCAGTGGCTGCCAGGGGCCGAGGGGAGAGGGGATGAACAGGTGGAGCAAAGAGGAATTTTAAGACAGTGAAACGGCTCTGTATGATAATCTAATGATCGATACATGTCGTTATACATTTGTCAAAATCTATAGAGTGTATAACACAAAGAATGAATCCTAATGTACATTATGGGCTGTGGGGGATAATAATGAGTCACTGTAGATTTATCAGTTGTAACAAATGTACCATTCTAGGGGGGGGGGATGTTGATAGTAAGGCCAGGGGGAATATAGGAAATCTTTATACCTCTGTTCAATTTTGCTGTGAACCTAAACTGACTATAAAAAATAAAGTCTTTAGGGGCATCTGGGTGGCCTAGTCGGTTAAGTGTCTGACTTCGGCTCAGTTCATGATCTCACAGTTTGCGAGTTCGAGCCCCGCATTGGGCTCTGTGCTGATGGCTCGGAGCCTGGAGCCTGCTTTGGATTCTGTGTCTCCCTCTGTCTGCCCCTCCCCTGCTCAAGCTCTGCCTCCTCTCAAAAATAAATAAACATTAAAAAACTTTTTTTTACATAAAGTCTTTTTAAAAAGGCAAGTGGACTAGATTTGACCAAGCTCAGCCTGAACTGGTCCTTGGGTGTCTGGCAGGTGCTGTGACACCAGACTAAATCACTCTGGCCTGGAGAACTGTGCCGACACTGGTTGGCAATGCATGGATACCGTGGTCTTGCCAGGGTCAAAGATGGCCAACCCCTCTGAACTGGGGATGCAATTCCAGGAAGCAAGTGGAAATTTCCACAGTCACCCTGAGAAGGAGCAGCTCTAGAAACCAAAAATGAAAATTCTGGGTCTGGGATGAGATTGGGCTGGGAGGGAGGGTAAAGTTCTTTCTTTGGGGCTTTCAGGAAGAAGGGTCCAGGATGAGAGGCAAGGATGTGCCTGGGGAACCCCCGCTGAAGGCCCAGCAGGGAGAGTGTTGGCTCCCGAACCCGGAGGCAGCACATGTATGGCGGCAAAATTGACATCAGGCCATCCTTGAGCCCCTGAGCTGTTATTCTTTGTGTCTACATGGTCTACAGGTTTGGCAAAAGATGGTGGCCAGTCTTAGCTACTTTGTCAGAAGTTGAGGCAATTGTCTGTGCACATACTTAGGACAGAGGCAGAGAGATGGGAGCAGTCTTTTCTCCTTGCTTAAAAATTCTGCTTGCTGGGCAGCCTGCTGAGTTTCTGGAAGACCTAACAGGCTGTGGCTCTTCACCCCCTCTTTTCCCGTATCTCACCTTTCTACACCTCCACTCCCCACTTAGAACCTAGGAAGGAACTCCAGGCTAAAGGAAAACGGGTCCCCAAAAAACATTTATATGCTTTAATAGCCTCTGTGCCTGAGGAAGGAAGGCGTGACTCCACCTCTCTCTTGGTGAGTAATGTGCATGGACTTGTGATCTCTCTTTTGAGTAGCTGATGCCATTTTTGGGTGCTTATTTCTGAGTTTGAGCCCTCATGAGTGGGTGATGACACCAGATACGTGGGATCCAAGTATATCTGGAGATAGAAAACTACAAATCTAAAGATTCATCCAAGAGCAAATTATTCCCCCATCAACTTTCAAATATTGCATGAATTCTAAGAACACCCCAGTGTATTCCGATCTGGCCATGCCACATGAGTTACAGGCTAAGCTGTTGGGATTTAGGGCAGGGTGGGGGGGGGTGGGTGGGGAAGCCCCTTGTTTTCAGTCAGAAAATAAGTTGCTGTAGCTACCAGTCTAAGAGAAGTGGGGATATTAACTAGATGGGCTGACAGTAACCGGTGTCCAAGGCCAGAAATGATATCACTTGATGAAATATCCCAGGAGCATTAGATCCCTAGGGTTGCTGTAACAAAGTATCATACCCTGAAGGGTAATGAAAATTTGTTGTCTCATAGTTCAAGAGGCTAGAAGTCTAAGATGAAGGCATCAGTAGGACCACACTCTCTTCGAAGTACTAGGAAAGGCTCTGTTCAGACCTCTTGGCCAGCTTTGGATCATTTCTTGGCACATGGTAACATGATTCCGTTCCTCACGTGGTGGTCTCCCTGTGTGTGTCCATCTCCTTGTGAAAAGAAGACGTAAGTCATATTGGATTCGGAATCCACCCTACTCCAATGTGGCTTCTTCTTAACTAACTACATCTGTGAAGACTATTTCCAATAAGGTCACTTTCTGAGGTCCTGGGGGTTAGGATTTCAATATATTAATTGTGGTAGGGGGAGCACAACAGAAACTCTGCTCAGAGAACTCTTTCTTCAGATGTTGCATTAAAATGTCTAAGAAGTCGGGGCACCTGGGTGGCTCGGTCAGTTAAGCGTGGGGCTCTCGATTTAGGCTCAGATTATGATCTCATGGTTCATGATTTTGAGACCCACGACAGTTGTGTGGAAGCTCTTGCTCTCTCTCTTTCTCTCTAAAAAGAAATAAATAAACTTAAAGGGGAAAAAAAAACCCCAAAATGTCTAAGAACTTTGGAAGAGGATTTAATGTCCACTAAAAACCAGAGGACAACCTGAGTCAGTTTCCTAAACACCCTCGGGAAGGCTGTTGGAAAGGCTGGGGTCTGTATTTGCACTGAGATTAGAGTTTCTGGTACAGAAGGCTTAGACATCTGTTGCTTGGAATCTGCTCATTTAAAACAGGGCATGTACAAAGCATAGTGCCTCACCTTGCTGCATACAGCCTCAGCCTCCCTAGACCCTGTATACCCCCTCTCTCACCCCAGCTGCTCTCCTATGCACTGAAATAGGTGAAGGAAAGGGGAGAGGTGAGGAGTGAGGAAGTTGTTGACCACTTACATAAGGGTAGGAACTTGCCCACTTACATAAGTGTAGGAACAAGGCATGGATAGGTTGACATTAGTGGCCCATATCTTGCCTGTTGTGATAGATGGAAGGTCGCCAGAGCAACAAAAGCCCTGACTTCCCTGGGCAGGCTTTGGGAAACATGGTGTGGGCACCCTTTTAGGGAGCTGGGTGCTGAGGCATCCTACAGAGAGTACCCTCTGGTCTAGTAGGCCATGAAAGAGATATGGCTCTTACTTGGTCCTTGACACAGGGGCATGGAACCCAAGTAAATGACTAAAACATGGACTAGGCCCCAGTGGCTCCAGGGGAGACAAGAAGCCCTCCTTAGCCTTGTGGTGGGAAGATCCAAGGGAGTCATTGAGGATTTAGGGAAGCCCAATGGGCTTGTGTTTGCTTTTCTTACAGTGGACTATACTCAGACATGAATGTGCAGCTGATAAAAGGAAACTAGGTATGTTTATGGCAACTGTGGGGAATCTGGGAGGAAGCAGGAAGTGGAGACATTGCAAACAATACGAAATTAGGCTCAGCTGGCTTCTTTAGTTTTCCCTTTTACTCCACACTACAGAGGTCCTAAAAATGGGGAAAAGAATAGTGAGGAAGAAGAGGGCACAACCCCCAGTTAGGAGACCAGATCTGGTTTTGTCAAAAATTGACTCTCTTCGTCTCTCGTTGCCAATAAGCCAAACATTACTCCCCCAAACCTGAGGTTTACTAGGGATTTCAGAACCAAAGAAAATTCTAGACCTCAGGGACATAATGGGTTGAGGAATTGCTTCTTGGTCCACTTGCCGGGAACCCAGATGGATATGGGAAGGATCCCTCACCAACTGATAAGCTGCTTCAGGTCGGGGAGCTAACAGCCTGGGAAACCTAGATCTGGTCTTCTTGGGGGAACCACAGGGTAGGGAAATGGTTTCTTTTCAGGGACTCCAAGATTATGTGGGGAGATGGGAGGCAGAGAAACGATATAAGATCATTTTTTGAAAATATCAGTTTGTGTTTTGGTCTTACTGCTAGAGTGTGTTAACTCCCCCATCCCAGAAGATGCCAGGCCTTTGTGTTCCCAGCCAGCCTGAGTGCTTTTGTGTGGCACTCCAGGAAGTAGCCGTTGCCAGGCACCCAGAAGACTCCCGCCCCCCCTCCTGGCTTTTGTTTTGCCTAGGTCTGGGCTGCTGGAAGCAAATTATGCTGCCTAAAAGGGAAATCAAGAGAAGTGAGTAGTCAGGATTGAAAAGACTCACGCAACTGTAGGCGAGGACTATTTTCCAGAGCTCCCTTCCAGAACTGGAAAGGAAATGGGGGCTTTTGTGATTTCCACACCTAGAGAAGCAACATTGCCCCGTCCTAATACATCCACACTGTCTTCAGAATTATAGAACAGGGGCGCCTGGGTGGCGCAGTCGGTTGGGCGTCCGACTTCAGCCAGGTCACGATCTCGCGGTCCGTGAGTTCGAGCCCCACGTCGGGCTCTGGGCTGATGGCTCAGAGCCTGGAGCCTGTTTCCCATTCTGTGTCTCCCTCTCTCTCTGCCCTTCCCCCGTTCATGCTCTGTCTCTCTGTCCCAAAAATAAATAAACGTTGAAAAAAAAAATTTAAAAAGAGAATTTTAGAACAGGGCTGTCAGAAGTTCAGAGGTTCGCCAAGAGATGGCTCTGCCCCTCCCTACCAAGGGCTCTTGGAAATTAGAGATGGCCCCAAGTTGTCCTTCTCATACACACAGGATGATGAACAGAGTGCAGAATGGATTTCATTTCCCACTGGGTCCTTCACTTAGACAAACCTGTCAGTCCCAGTCTCTTTTCCCAATTCATTGTAACTATTTTTAATTCTTCGATTGGATTTTTCCATATGCCTCCAATTCTCACTATAGCGTCTTCCAACTTCTAAAACTATACTTATTTCTACATTCTCAATATTTATAGTATTATGTTTATAGTGTCTCCAACTGTAATTAATTTATTCATGCTTTGTAGATTGTTTTTAATAACTGGTATTCCTCATAACCACATTTATAACAGGATACTTAGGGATACATTATTTACCATGGAACTAATTGAAGTAATGTGGCGGGATAAATACAGAAACGTACCAATGTGTCATTAAAAGCTGTAATGCTAAAAGGAAAAAAAAAATATGTCCAAATGTTAAAACCAAATAATTTATTTTCTTACACTCTGTCAATTCTTTAAAATTACACCACATTGGGGCACCTGGGTGGCTCAGTCGGTTAAGCGTCCGACTTTGGCTCAGGTCATGATCTCACGGTCCGTGAGTTCGAGCCCTGCGTCGGGCTCTGTGCTGGCAGCTCAGAGACTGGAGCCTGCTTCAGATTCTGTGTCTCCCTCTCTCTCTGACCCTCCCCCGTTCATGCTCTGTCTCTCCCTGTCTCAAAAATAAATAAAAACATTAAAAAAATTAAAAAAAAAATAAATAAAATTACACCACATTTTTTTATTGCTTCATGTTTGAACCTTGATTTTCCTGTGGATGTTTGTTCTTCTTTTAGTTTCTAATTGCCTTTGTATTTTCCAAAAAGAAACATATATCTTTTTCACTGACGTCGTCTAGCTTCTTAAAGATGTTCGTCAAGGTGAATTCACTGACCTTCTTCGACTTCCTGTTTTAATTTGAACAGATTGCTTTTCAGGGCTGCTGCATAATCTTCATCATGGGTTGGTCTCCTCTCCCTTGACCTCATACTTTTTTTTTTTCTTGCATTCACTTTAAGTTTTCCTAAAGTAAATTCTCAATTTTTTTTTCTCAAAGGGTAAATAGTAGAAAACCATTTGTGCTATGTATGTCTGAAAACACCTTTGTTTTGTCTTTATGTCGGAGTAATGGTGTGGGTTGGTATATAATTCTAGGTTAAAATAATGCTTCCTCAGAACTTTGAAGGCATCCAGCATATAGGTTGCTCACCTAATTTTCACTCCATTTAGAGAAACTGTGGTATACTTCTCCCTCTCTCAAAACCTCCTAAGCTGGATTTCTGAAATTTCATATCTTGGTATGAATCTTTTTTTTCCTCCACATCTATTAATCCCTCTGAGTAGTTTTCAATAAGAGTTTTAATTTTATTTTTTTATTTTTTTAATGTTTATTTATTTTTGAGAGAGAGAGAGAGACAGAGTGTGAGCAGGGGAGGGGCAGAGAGAGAGGGAGACACAGAACCTGAAGCAGACTCCAGGCTCTGAGCTGTCAGCACAGAGTCCGATGCGGGGCTCAAACTCATGAACTGTGAGATCATGACCTGAACCCAAGTCGGAGACTTAACCTACTGAGCCACCCAGGTGCCCCCAGAGTTTTAATTTCTTAAATATTTTATTTATTTTATATTTTATGAATTCTTATATTACATAATTTATTATATCTTCCTTTTATTTTGTCTATTTTTTATTTCTAGAACTCCCATTGACCAGACTTTGGGTTGATTTCTCATGCTACAAACTCAGTAGCTTAAAACAAAACACATTTCCTATCTCATGGTTTCTATGGGTCAGGAGTCTAAGCACAGTCCAGCTGAGTCCTCTGCTCTGGGTCTCAAAAGACCTCAATCAAGACATCAACTAGGTTGTGGGCTCATCTGGAGGCTTAACTGGGGAAGAATCTCCTTCCAAGCTTGGCAGAATTTATTTCCTTACAGCGATAGGACTGAGGGCCCCAGCTTATTGGGGGCTTTGGGATAGAGGCTTCCCTCAGCTCCCCAAGGCCACCTCAAATACTTGCCACATAGCCCCCAACATGGCTATTCTCTTTTTCAAAGCCAGCTGGGGAGAGAGAATCCCTGGCATTAGTCTGTTGGCAAGAAAGGAGCTTGTATAATGTAATGTAGCCACAGCAGTGACATTTCATAACTTTTGCCTATAGTTAGTTCACTAAAAGAAATTCATAGGTCCAGCCCACACTCAGGGGGAGAGAACTATTCCAGAGTGTGAACACCAGGAGGTGGAGATCATGGAGAAGCCATCCTCGCATCTGTCCACTGTATCCCATGTCTTTTAATCACCCCTCACCTGCCTTTTCCTCCCTCTGCCATGTTTATTTTCCAATGCTTTTCATTTTTCAATCTATGCTCTGGAAGATTTACTCTCCTTTGTTTGCCTCTTCTTCCCGAGAATAAGAGGCCCATGAAATAGGGGGGAAAAATCACAATAGTGTCACGTTCTGGATGGCTAGTGAAAGATATGATTCAAAGAGGAGGGAGTGGTCCGCAATGTTAAAATTATGTTTTATTTGCTAATGAGTCGGGAAAGATGAGGACTGATAACTTCCCTATTGGATTTGGCCACGTGGGATCATTGTGACTTGGCGGTTTTGGAGGAATGATGAGGGTGGAAGCCATTTGAAGTGGGTTCAAAAGAAAATGGGTGGCAAAGAACTGGAGTAGAAACTAGACAGCTCTTTGGAGGAGTTTTGTGGGGTTTTTTTTGTTTTTAAAGTTTCTCCCCAATTCTATTGCGAAATAATTGATATACTGGAGGAGTTTCTCTGTTAAGAGAAACTGAGAAAATGGGGCAGGAGTTGGATAAGGATGCAGGATTGAGAGAGAGTATTTAACATGTAAGGAGTTATTACGTGTTTATATGCCAATGTCAATAATGTAGGAGAACGGGGGGGGGGGGGGGGGGAAGGGATACAGGAGAGAAAGGGAACAATAGCTAGAACAATACTTTTTAATAGATAAAGGACAACGGAATCCTTTGCACAAGTGGACAGATTGGCCCTTGAGAGCAGTGTAGACAGTTTATTGTTGTAAAAGGAAGAATTCGCCTCGGCAAGGGAAAGGTTAATAGAAATGTGACCTCCTCCTGAGGGGACGCGGCAACTGGGGGGTTGACCTTGACCAGACCTCCTTATAAATATGTTAATGATGTTTACTGTTAGATGGAGACACACACATGCATCTACAGACACGGAAAGAGAGCTGCCGGGTGTCAAAGTAGTCAATTAAGACAAGCTAGGGTTGTGTAGCAACCCACACTACTCCTTCAACATGAAGGCATTTTCACACATGCGTGTCTCAGATTTTTTACCATTCACCCTTCTGAAAAAAGAACATTGACGCAATACTTCAGCAAAACTTACAGTGAATTCAAGCAAGCAAGCAAGCATCGGGTCCATACTGCTTATTGTAAATAAGCCTGGAACCTATGGACTTATGCAGCTTGATGGTCTGGGGGCGCAGACAATACCCTTTTCCACATTGTTCAGAAATCAGTTGTTGATCTGAAAACAGAATGCATTCTAATGATGGAGAAAGAGACTTTTTTTTTTTTTTTTTAAAGCTGAGTCTGACAGATTGGGGCTCCTCCTGAAAGACATGCCACATCTATTTCTAGTTCTTGCCCATCGTCTTCCAATTATCAGCAAAGTTTGGTGCTGGGTGAGATCTATTATTCAAGTGAGTTTGCTTTGACAATTCAACCCTTCTCCTCTGAAGGCAGGTAGGTAGGCAGATGCTCCTGTGGGCGTGTGGTGGGCACGATATCTTTTCTGACTTTTTTTTTTTTCTTTTGGGTTTCCTGGGTAAACTTTGATTTCTCCAGAATTAGTCATCCTGTTTATTCCTCTTGGTCCTTCTCCTGATGACTAATGTGGGAAATCATTCTTGGTCGCCTGGCAACAAGCTGGTAAAAATGGTGGTTCACGCCTCTCAGGGGCAGAGCCTGAAATTTCCTCTGTAATCAAGTGCCTTCCCTGGGAGGACTGGTACCCAAATTTCACAGTAGTGGGCACCCTCAAGTTCTCCAGATGTGGCCAAGTGGCATTTCGCAGAAGGTTCCTAAATAATTGGCACCTAAGCTCAGACTTTTTCGTATGCTGGGCCAGAATCTTTCTTTTTCTCATCCAAGATCAGTGTCACGCTCTTGGATGAGAGCAAGAGTGACAGGAATCACGGTGTTCGTGGTCAAGACCAGCCCCACCGTGTGTTCAGCTGCTTCAAGATCAAGCATGCCTCTCGTAGTGTGCCAGAAGCCAGGGTCCTCTCAACGTCCACCATTAATAGCCTCTGGTGTTTGCCCAGATCTCCGTGGGGATGGTCTGGTGATCCTTGGTTGTCCTTTCCTATTTTTGCATAAAGGGCTAGACTGATTAACGGAGGAGCTTGGCATGGTTTCCAAAGCTGTTGTGTAGTTCTGTTCTCCCAATGAGAATCTTTCTCAAACCAGCATCCTGTCATGGGGGGAGGAGTGCGCATGCGTCTGTGCATGCACTGAATGAGGGGGTTTACTTCCGGGCGGAAGCCCTACACGGAATACATGGGCTAATTCTGTCAACAAAAAAGCTAAGGCTTTACTTCAATTTGCCGGCGTCCACTCTTGGAGCCCTAAACTCGGCGTCACAGATCACTCTCTTTAGCTACCACAGCTCTGTGACTTTTTTCCCCTCGGGCTAAAGACAGCAGCCAGTTGCTTGTCAGGTGTGAGGTGAAGGATGGGAGATGGGAAGACAGCCACCAGCTCTACTGTTCTGGAGAAAGCCTTCCAATAAACACAGGCCTCTTACTCCTGCTTGGAACCTGGTGATGCTAAGCTTTGCGCCACCTTGGAGCTTGCAGAGAAGAACAGCTGTCACCTCTCCTGAAGCTTTCTCCCGGGAATGCTTAGAAAGTACCCCCGATCTTCTTTCCATTTTCCAGAAATCAGTCAGAATCACCAGTCCACTCATTGCCTGTTGTGGTTGTTTTCCCTGTGTTTCTTACGTGTAACACATTTATTCATACAAACTTTTTTTTTAATGTTTATTAATTTTTGAGAGAGAAAGAGAGAGAGAGAGAGAGAGAGAGACGAAGAGAGCATGAGCAGGGGAGGGGTAGAGAGAGAGAGAGGGAGACAGAGAATCCCAAAGCAGGCTCCCCACTGTCAACACAGAGCCTGATGTGGAGCTTGAATTCATGAACTGTGAGATCATGACCCGAGCCAAAATCAAGAGTCAGATGTTTAACTGGCTGAACCACCCAGGCGCCCCTATTCATCCAGAAACCTAAACGCTTTATTTTAAAGAATCTGGATATGAATTGACAGGCTACTATGAAGCCTGCCTTTTGTGTTTGCATAGGATGTTAAAATAGGATGCTTTTGCCCGCAATTTTGGCTATAGGTTCAAAAAGTTGAGTAGCGAATAATAGGTGGCAAATGTTCCCACCTTCCTAAGTGACATACTGCACCTCCGATGCAGGGCTAGCAAAGTTGCAGATCAAAAGCTGTTTCCATGACCCTCCCATCCTAACATTCATTAAAGGGTATTCGAAATGGAGGTTGAAGAGAGAGTTTCTTTGAAAAAATGTGGGTAAGCTGAGGCTCCTTCCCTCTCCCAACCCTACATGTTGGAGAAGGGAAAGGGCTGCCTCTTTACTCAAGCTGGTGACAAGGGTTTCAAAGGCATACTTGGAAAGCTTGATGAGTGTTTCAGAGTTTAGGAATTGATTTGAGCTGTACTTATGAAGCCAAAGCTAAAGGGCTAAGCTGAAGCCACCTGTGGAGACAGGAAAAGACAACGGGCTGTGCTGGGCAGGTGGTACATTCAAGGATACATGGGCATACCATGGACCAAGTGGATAGTGGAAACTGATCCTGGATGCATCCGGAAGAAGCCCTACACAGAAGAGCCGCCAAGTGAGGTAATCCCATCAGTATCAGCTCAAGGGAACACACTGGCTCTGGTGCTAAGGGTAGGGGTTGTCACCACAGATCAGTTAGGGAGTGCGTCACTCATGTCAGGGGCTATGAAATGTGGCGTCTCATAAAGGCCTCTGGAGACCCCATTGGATCACTAAAACAAAAATGTCAACTTGGAATGTCCATAGCCCATCTTGAGTTAGAGCCCCAGATCAGCCGGCAGAAGGGAGAAAGTAGCGCAAGGAAATAGAAAGGAAACTGACCAGGTCTCTCTTCTCATTGCAGGTTTCCAGCGGGAAGGCAGCCTGGGCTGGGTGAGAAGGAAGCCTTTACTCAATAAAGTTTGGAGTTTTTACGACACATGGAACTAGATATATTGATGATTAAAATAAAGCCGTTACTGTGACTAGAAGTAACTGGAGGTCTTTTTTATTTATTTTTTATTTATTTATTTTTTGTTAGAGAGAGGGGGCACAAGTGAGCGAGGGCAGAAAGAGACAGAGGGAGAGAGAGAGAATCCCATAAGAGGGGAGAGACAGAGAATGAGAGAGAGAGAGAGAGAGAGAGAGAGAGAGAGAGAGAGAGAAAGCGGGGCTCAAACTCACAAACCACGAAATCATAGCCTGAGTTGAAGTCAGGTGTTTAACCGACTGAGCCACCCAGGCACCCACTGGAGGTTTTTTTTTTTTTTTTTTTTTTTTTCTGAGAGCTATTATAAGATTCTTGCGACTTGCCTTAGATTTTATCCAACAGGCAGAGAAGAAACAGCCTTATAGGACAGGTTGGTAAGGGCAATGAAGAGAAAGAACAAAGTTTGTTTTTTCTGCTGGCAGCCCATGAAAATTACATTTCCATTCTGCTCACTCAGATCCAACTTTCAAATGTATCTTTTCAGGAAAAATGAAATTGGAATCAGAGGCAGCAGTTTAGGTGAAAGGAAACAGCTCGTGCACTGTCAAAACATCAAAAAGTGAAAACATTCATTCGTTATTAATTTATTAAAAATAAATTGTGCGCCATGACCTGAACTGGGCATGTGGGTTACAAATGTGTCAGAGCGAGCCCACACATTTCTCAATCTGGTGGGAGAGCCAGACGTGTAAACAAATCGTGGCACCGTGGGACATCATACTACAGACGTAGGCGTATAATTATATGGAAGCCTCTTCCTATCTCATTCTGCTCATTTGCATTTCTTACCTGCATATTCTTAAAATTAAAAGTATACCAGGGGAGAGCCACTAATCCTAAATTTGGAATTTCCTAGCAGGGAAATAGGGAGGCCACGACGGAATATGTAGTGGAGTGGGGCCCAGACAATGGAAGGGTTGAGTTGGATTCACCAAAAGGGTGTTTTCCCACTTCATGACTTTGCTGAGAGCCAGAGCTCCTTGCCAGGGAACAAGTTTTGCGATAGCTATTATGAAAATTAAACCCAACTTTCTGTGATTAGAGCATGGTGGGAATTGGCACAGTGATATGTCTTTTTTTTTTTCCCACATATTAAAAAAAAAAAAAAACCTTAAAAAAGCTAAAGCTATTTCTCACACACCACTTTTGGATTTGGCAAACACGATGAACGAGGAGAAAATGGAAAAATTTTAAAAGCTTGTGGCATTTAGCCCTCATCAAAGACAAGAGCTAGAAGTGAGGATAATAATAATTGTTAGCATTTCAGCCTTCAAATCTTTTTCCTTGGAGACAGAAATGAGCAAGCTACAAGGACTATAATGATTTTTTCAAAGGTCTTGAGGATGATAGTTTTTTTTTTCTGTTGTTATCGTGTCACATTAAATAATATTCCCTCCTCAGAAATGTGATATTTTGGCCCCCCAGTTATTTACAGATTACATTAAATCAGAAACCATTGAATTAAGATATTTGGATATATTTCTCTGTACAACAACTTAAACATTTTTTTTTTTTGGTACGGATATAACAGAGAACTATGTTTAGCCTTTTATTTTATTTTATTTATTATTATTGTTTTTGATGTTCAACCTTTTTCTATTTGAAACTAATTTACTTGAGGTTTAGGATGTTTTCCCCAAGCAATAGAGTAGCTTTGTTGAAAACAATGATCAACTTTTACACTGTCCGTATAACTGCCATCTAGCTTGAGAGAAGGCCCTATCTTTTCCCTTCCCATCCTACCCTCCAAATATCTCAATGACAGCTCTCCTTTCAAAAATAAACTTAAATTATCAGTGGCAGTTATGAACGTGATCTATAGTCCTTACATGTGAGAAACGTTACATTATCTATTCTACATTAAATACATCAGTCATGTTTTGGGGGTCACATTAAAGATCTGAAGACTGCCATGGTGTCCTCAAACACTGAAAAGGTTTCTCATTTTCACAACATCATTGTCATGGTTGAGATGCCCATCTGCCATATTTCCCCTGCTGACAACTGTACCTAGCATATCAGTGAAAGTTTGCTAAATAAATGAATGAATGGTTATTTGCTAAATAAATGAATGAATGGTTGGTTGAATGCCTGTTCCAAATGGCCAGGAGGCTCTGTAACCACAGTGCCCACGGCCATGATTCTTAATTGTTCATATCGGAAAGGGTCGATACATAGCACCTCCCTCCCTCCCCACTTGAGTTCAGGACCAACTGGGAGATGCCGGAATGTGCAGCAGGAGATCAAAATACTACTTTAGATACAGATAAAGCTACGTCAGGGAGAATGGTCTGGAACTCCAGAGCTCAACTGGTTCACCCCCCTAGGAATGCTGGTTCACTCACAGCCGGTTCACTCACAGCCAAGGTTGCTCCCGGCCACTGCCGTCCCCCGCCATTGGGGGCAGAGCAGAAAGCCATGGGGAAGAGCTGGAGTGTGCAGGCCCATTTTCCTCCCATTTCACTCATCAGAGCATTTGCTTCTTCTCCCCTGGGAGGACTGGGAGGCAAGGGGGAGAGAGAGCAGGCGTTGGACTTCTGCTGCGTTCTCTCCGCAAAGGAAACGTCAGGAAAGAGAGTAAGTGCACACCCCTTGACACCAGTATTCGGTCCCTCTGGCAGTTATGAACCACCTTGTAAGGGAGGTCTTATGTCCCCTTGGGGCACAGTGCCCACCCATCATGAACCCCAAGCCACTTGTTCCTCCTCAGGGTCTGGAAAGAATCTGCATCCTCATCTGGCAGGTTCTGGCTCTCCTCCCTCCCTCGATGGTCCTCCTTCAATGGGCCTTCCTCCATGGGCCATTCTCTCAGAAACAAAGGGTTGGTGGGCCAGGAAAGGTCTAATTCTGAGAGCTTTCTACCTTCTGTTCTGCAATAAAAATATCCCCTAAGCCATGGAACGTGTAGTCAGAATCTAGTTTCTTAGGATGAGAAAGGGGGGCAAATAATCTGATCTTTCAGTTTTCCTGTGGATTAAGAATAAAATGCTGAGGCGCCTGGGTGGCTCAGTTAGTTGAGCATCAGACTTTTGGTTTCAGCCCAGGTCATGATCCCAGGGTCATAGGATCGGGCCCAGTGTCAGGCTCCATGCTGACCATGGATCCTGTTTAAGATTCTTTTTCTCTCTCGCTCTCCCCTGCCCACACACTCTCCCTCTGAAAAATAAAATAAAATAAAATAAAATAAAATAAAATAAAATAAAATAAAATAAATAAAAAATTTTAAGAAAGAACAAAACGCAACTATGTGTTCTAAAAATTTATTCTTCTCACCTTTGAAAAATTGCATTTGCTACGTAAATAATAGGCATTTTTTGATACATTGGTTTAAAATTCAGCACTGATAAGGGAGATGGAAGATAGCAAAGTTGAACTCTTCCTTCCCTTCACGTGCCACTGGAGATTTAGCTCCAGAGCCCAGGAATCGTATATTGACAGAAAGAAACCTTTTGTGGAAGGTTGGGACTCTGGCCAGTTACAAAACAGTCAATTCTGAACGTTCCCTTCCAAGTGGGCCTTCTGGTGGCACAGGCAGCTGTCTGCTGAAAGAAAAGCCTGAGTCGATATGATGTTCAAAACAGATATACTCTCAGGAAGGGAAGCATCGAAATAGAACTATAAATACAGCGCGGACAGGTTTTCTCCCCGGACACGGATGGAGAAACAGGTCACCCAGATATCTTGTGCCATGATCTTGTCAACACAAAACAGAGCCAGGTTTATGCAGTGAGAATAATAAAAGGAGAGATGGCTGGCTTCTTCATAACAACTTTGAGCTTACAAATCAAACCAATCCTATCCCACCTTGGACATTTTGAATTACACCAACCTACGCAACATGTTATTTGAGCCAGTAAGTAGACAGAGAGAAAAGAACTTTAAAGGAGTGCTAACACCCTTAGCTGTTTTCCACCCTAAATTTGTTTTTTAAACTAATTCCTGTGTCTAGACGGACTTCCCAGAAATGTAGCACAAGGCAGTTACCTTATGGTAAGAGGGGAGAGAAAGAAAAAAGCAGGAAGAGAAAAAGGAGGGAATAATTGTTCAAGCCGACTCGAAAGTCACATAATGTTATATATCAGTTACATCTCCAGTTTAAAAGTAATTAATTAAAAAGTAAGTTAAAGGGGCGCCTGGGTGGTGCAGTCGGTTAGGCGTCCGACTTCAGCCAGGTCACGATCTCGCGGTCCGTGGGTTCGAGCCCCGCGTCGGGCTCTGGGCTGATGGCTCAGAGCCTGGAGCCTGTTTCCGATTCTGTGTCTCCCTCTCTCTCTCTGCCCCTCCCCCGTTCATGCTCTGTCTCTCTCTGTCCCCAAAATAAATAAACGTTGAAAAAAAAAATTTTAAAAAAATTTAAAAAAAAAAAAAAAAAAGTAAGTTAAAGTTTAACCCAGAAGGGAGGGGGTTAGGACTTTGCAGAATCTTCCTTTAATTTCTGGAATTTAAATTCATTAGCCGCAGAGGTACATTTGAGAAGATTAAAATAAGCAATTTTGGCTTCTCTAAACTCACAGATGTAATATTTTTACATCTCACTAAAGTTGGTACTGGTCCTTCATTCCTTAATTAGCAATAATGGGAAAGGAATACAACATAAATGAACAAGCCTGGGAACTGATTTTTAGTGCCTCATGAAATTCACTATACATATGTATGCCTGCACATAAAGGGGTATTAAGCACAACTCAACGTACAATGAAATTTACTCCAGATACCTTGCCTTGATTATATGCTCTTTAATCCTACACTTGGCCATTGTTCCTAGAATGTTCCATGTTGATAAATCTCATGATCAAACCAGAGACTTTTGTCAGAAATGATATTTTTTTGTCCAATCTATAGCTGAAACATGATGAGGCAGCTGGTTCAGCACTTAGTGATAAAATAAAACTCATTCTCCCAATTCCATCTGGAATAGATTTATACAGCCTTTGGCAACTGACAAATCTGGAGCTTTGTACAGCTTTGATTTAGAAGTTTCTCAACAATGACCAAGCCTAGCATCTATCCCTTCACCCTTGCTGAAACACTAGAAAGAAAAAATTCTCACTGTCACAGTAATTCAGAACTTCTTCAATGAAGCAAACATATATGGAGTTTTGAAAGCTCCATATATCCAAGGATGGAAGCACAGCCCTCTGCCCCCGACTTTCCATGGAACGGAATCTGTCTTTATATATGAAACACAGGGATTGACTATTTCATATATTCTGAAAGTATGTTTGCTAGTTTGTCTTTCCACTGGCGATTTCTCAACTAGGGTAAAGTTGGCTTTTGGGGAAGGAATGAAAAAAAAAAAAAACCTCCAGACTTTTCAAAGGAGAGTTATATAAGAGCTAACTCTGAAGTTCAAATAGTTCAAATAGGGAAATGGGCACCACGTTCTCTGGAAAACCCCCTCATCAGCAAATCCTGGCCACAGCGAAGATCTGGAAATCGTAAGTTAGTGTCCTGTGACCTCATTCCATCTACTCTTGTTCAAAATGGTAGAGTGGGGATGAAGAGGGTAGCCGCCCCGTATCCGGGAGCTGGCCTGGTATTACAAATTAGGTCTGGGTTTTGCTAGCACTCAGGGCTGGTACTCTCAGCTAAGTTTTATCCCTTGCTGTTGAACAAAAATAGTTTTACAGAACATCAGCACCAGGCAAGGCCATCTGGGACCATGATGGATCAGGAGGAAACCAAATTTGCTCTGTAATCATGCCTGAGCACCGAGAAAACCGAACATTCTCCAAACCACATAAATGACCAAACATCCTCCCAGCGAGACCAGTAAACATGACCGCTGCTTCTTTACCAGGTATAGCCTCAGCTCCGTTCTAGTCTCTCTTTCAAGGTTAAGATTCAGTAAGGTACCTCTTATGGATGGAATTGTGTCACCCCTTCATATACCGACGTTGCAGCTCCCAGCACCTCAGAATGTGATCTTGTTGGGAGAGGAGGTTGTTGCACATGGAAGTAAGTTGAATGGGATCATGGTGAAGTCGGGGTGAGGCCCTAATCCGATGTGATCAGCGTCCTCGCAGGAAGGGGGAGTTTGGACACAGACATGCACACAGGGGAGAACACCACGTGAAGATATTATGCTAAATGTTATGAAAAATAATAAAAAACATCCCTAGATTCGAGGCAGTCCCTCCTTGTCCAATTGTCTTCCTCAAGTCATAGTCCCTAAATAAATATAAAAAGCAAGGCACTAAAAGGAGCATGGAAATGGTGGATAGAGGTGGGAATGGCAATTTGGCAGTCTACAAAATCAACAGCCACAAAGGAGAGGGAGAGATGCCTGGTTTTCTTTTTAGGCAGGCCTTGCATTTTGGCCCAGGGGCAGATGGTCTGGAAGGCATTAGGTTGTTCCGTTTCCTGTGTCACAGTACGAGCAAGGCATTTCAACCCAGATTATCCGGTGGAATTAAGCTAAATTTCTCTTAATCTTAATTTTTAGTGTTGTAAGCTTTCATATATTTCTTTTTTTTCCCCATGTATTTCTATTTTCACAAGAATTTCAATAAGCCGAAAGAAGATGGGTGGGAAGCTTTTTAGTAAATGTCATTTCGAATTAGGGAATACAAGTGAATACAGGTGATATGGCCAGAGTACACGTTTCTCATGGGCAGAAACTGATTTACACCTCTTAATTTGTAGGATAGTATCAGCCCATAGTTCAATACATTTTCTTTGATGGGTAAAATCAGTGTGATCTAAACCACAGACAGTCCTTAATGATCCAGTCGGCATTTTGGGGCAACCGAGAAATAATTTCATACCCTTTTTCCAAGGTCAAAAGATCAAGCCGTTCAGATCATCAAGCCAATTCACAATTTACTTGATGTCAATTAGGACCAACTTTGTAAGTTTATTGTGAAGATTAAAATATTGCTTAAAGCTGTCGGTATAATCCCCCTATAACAGCAAGTATGTCTTACCCTTGACTTAAATATTAGCTTTTATCATAAGTCACTCAGAATGTAAATTTCTTGATGGTAAGACTTCAACAGTTTTATTCAACCCTGTAAGCCCTAGCATCGAGGTGCTTGGTATACATTTACCGAATGAACGAGTGAGTGGGTGAATAAATGAACTGGTGAGTGAACAAATTAAGTCACACCCTGACTTAAGTTCCTTGCCATCTACTTTGGAAGATTAATCACTGGTTACTATTATCTGTATGAAACTGACCAGCCGCTATACAACTTTATCATTTGGTGGCACCAACACAGGTCATGAAAACGGCAGGATGAGTAAGCTCAAAATAGGTACAGCCCGCTAAAAAGAAATTACTCCTAAGTCAAAGGAGATATTCTCTGCCTAAATTGTTCATGATTTACAAAATTGTGACAGGTATTAACAGCAGATAATTCCATTTAAATTAGTACTTGAGCCCTGAAATAAAGCTGCTTAGAGAAGTTTTCTTTAATTTTGGTGCAGGGACTCTGAAATATTCCACATTTATGGCAATGTTGACGTGTGTTCATTACAAAGTATTTTTAAACACAGTTAATGGAAAATAAAGGTTGGCAATAAAATCAAGTACCTTAGGACAATCAGGCAGGTAGATTCTTAACAAGCAATATTTACATAAGACCAATGATTTAAGGGATTTTTTATTAAATGATTTTATTAATCTTATTTTATTGTGCTTTGCCTCAGTAAATCTTCAATACAATGAAGGATTTAAAATTTAATTACCTTCTAGCCTTTAAATTCTATGATTTTATAGTTGTTCAATTCTGGGGAAAAATGTATTTCACTTCTCTTTTAAAAGTAAATGAGAGAGGGGTGGCTGGGTGGCTCAGTCAGTTAAGCGTTCAACTCTGGCTCAGGTCACAACCTTGTGCCCTGTGGGTTCGAGCCCCACGTTGGGCTCAGACAGCTTGGAGCCTGGAGCCTATTTCAGAACATGTGTCTCCCTCTCTCTCTGCCTTCCCTCTCTCATGCTCTGTCTCTCTCTTCCTCTCTCTCAAAAAAAAAAAAAAATTAAAAATTTTAAGTGAATGAGATAAAAAGAAATATTTTAGGTTTTTGAAATGATATATAAACAAACTTCTTTTTTTTTATTTTTTTTTAAATTTTTATTTTCAGTTTCTCTCTGATAAAGTGAGTCCAACCAAAATGTTACTTCAGAAATCTTGTAAATTTAAAGTTCCTAGAATTTTCCCTTGCTCCAAGTCTACATTTAATGTTTGGAGTTTAAATCATAAAATAATAAAGCGACAGTGTCACTAAGTAAACAAGAGCAAAAGTCCTCTTTGAAAAAGCCATAAAGAGCTGCTTGTTGCTTCAGCTCCAGAATTTTCTGTAAGGGTCATTTGTCGTGGGCTGGTGAGACTTTTCCACGCCACTGTTGCCATCTATCGGTAAAGTTACTGCCCTAGTTTACAAAATGTAATTTGGGCTGATAAATGGTGAAGGCTTTGTTTTTGCGTTTGCTTTGGTTTGTTTTTTGAATTTTATTCAAGTGGGTATGGGAGCAGAAGGAATCTTTTTCTTTCTGAAAGAATTTCACAATTTGGTGTTGTGACTAAGGATGCATTATTTCCCACCTGTGTGAACTCTGGGCTCTTTCTCATCCATAAAGTGGACATACTTCACATAGTGCTGGGCACTTACTATGTGCTCAGTGAACATTAGCTATTATCACTGTTTTCTTCTTAAGGCAAACTGGAATGAAAGCCTCTTGATTACTTTCTAGGAACATTGCTGATTTCCAAGCTATTTCTCATTTGTTTGCGTTTCAATAGCAGAACATAATAGAGAGTCTACAATTCTACTGACGCTGTTATTTCTATGTCTTGAAATTATTCAAGCTCTTAGCACATACTTAATTGAGAGTCATTTCAGGTCATGACCTCTTTTTTAGAAGCAGTAGTTTTATTTTGAATTTTCCCATTTTTCTATAAACTCCATTGGTTATGGTGACAGCGCTTGAAAAGATACCTATGAACAAATCAAAAATGAGGCATGCTTTTGGGCATGTGGCACGTAGTCACTAAAAATAGCTTCTAGAATACGAATATTCTTACAGAAGGCAAGCTGCTCATCACTCGGGCCAGAAATTCACGGAAATTCACCGAGGGCCACTGTGGCATTTTCACACTGCTTCTGTTCTGCCATCAGATATCTTGTTCCCGTTTTTCCCTTTAGGACTTGTTCTGCAGGCTCATGCCCTTTCCAGTGTAAATTTGCTTCTCTTTTCTCAGCTCCTGCCAAATCCTCTCTTCATCGATTACCCTGATCGATATCAAAAAGGCCCAAGAGGACAGCAGACCCCTGCAGAGTTCTCCTCAGAAGGTCACGGAAAAGAGCACGAGGGATGCTTCCATTCTAATTTCTGTGACCCAGACGTATCCATATTTTATAAACCACAATTCACACGCAGGGCCGTTTAAATAGTAACCAGTGTCCCTCCTCATCAGACGCCTGGTCAAACTGCTACCAGATGTTTCTACTTTAGTCCCGTTAGGATCCAGTGCGCCGGTCATCTGACTTCCAGATTGTCTTCTTTTCGGACTCTTGTGAAATCTGAATGGTCAACCATTTTTGTACCAAGACTCGAACGCTAGTTCCCGAGAACTCCGGCGACCCATCCAGATCTGGTATTTGGATGACCACCCCAGGCCACCACCCGCCCCCGGTTGGACCCACAGCAGATTTACTTTGTTACCACTCATCTTCATACATGACACCACCTTTCATCTCATTGCTCAGGCCCCAAATCTTAGAGACATGTTTAGTTTCTCCTTTCTCTCACATCCCAAATTTAGTCCCCAGACAACTCATCAGCTCCACCTTGAAAGTGCATCTGACTTTTAAAAATCTCCTCCACTGCTGACACTGGGCCAAACCACAGTCTTCTCTCCCTGGACTACTAAAATGTCTTTGAATGGATATATATATATGTATATATATTTTTTTAAGTTTATTTATTTATTTTGAGCGAGACAGAGACAGCACGAGCGGGAAGGAGCAGAGAGGAAGGGAGAGAGAGAATCCCAAGCAGGCTCCGCGCTGCCAACGCGGGGCTAGAACCTACGAAGCCGTGAGATCGTGAGCTGAGCTGAAACCAAGAGTCAGACGCTTAACCGACGGAGCCACCCAGGCGCCCCTGAACGGATCTTTTAAGAATGTAAACCAGATCATGCCTTGTCTTTGTTCTAACTCTTCAGTGTCCTTCTGTAAAACCTAGGGCACCATCAGAACTCCTCACCACGGCCTCCTGCCCTCTAGAAACTGGCCAGCAGTGACCTCACTCATTTCCTTCCAGACTCCCTCTTCTGCTGTTCCTGGGCCCCACCTGCCTTGTAGCTCTCCCTGAACATTCCAGCACACTCTCACCTCAGAGCCTTTGCGTTTGCTGTCTCAGCCACTCGGCATGCTCTTCCCCAGATGTCGCAGTGACGTGCTCCCTGCCATCAGTCAGACCCCTGCTCACACGTGACTTCCGCAGGTAGGTCTCCCCAGACATCCCACTTAAAGCAACCACCCTTTCCTTGTCCCTGTCCCCCTGCTCTCCATCCCTGAACCAGCCCTGTGTTAATTTGGAGCACAGACCTCTCCCTGGCATCGTATAGTTATTTGTCGATAGTGCATCTCCGTCCTTAGAGGTCTACTTCTGCAAGGCAGGGTCTTTTCCTCTTGTTCACTGCTATAACCTCAGTGCCTACTGCCTCAGAGGAACTTTTAAAAATTCGTTCAGTTTGGGTGAGAATCATTGAGTAAATGAAGCCTCGATGTCCCCGCTGACTATTTCCCAGACATTACACTTAACTATTGAAAGTAATAATTACCGCTCGGAGACCTTACCAACGGACCGATACCTCATGCACTAAGCACTTAATGCAAGTTGTTTGATTTAACCCTCATAGTAATGCTAAAAGAAACCTAAGTGTTTTTTTTTTTCCAACTGCCCGATAACCTTGCTTTTCGTTTTTACCAATTTTCATAAATGGAGGAAGTTGATCAATTGAAAAATGGAATAGATTTTCTCAGACATTGTGCAGCTACGGTTCCAAAACAACTCTTTTCCCTTGATTTAAACTGGTGTAGGCTAATCTGTCCATTCGAGACATGTTCTTTTTTTTTTTTTTTAAATTTTTTTTCAACGTTTATTTATTTTTGGGACAGAGAGAGACAGAGCATGAACGGGGGAGGGGCAGAGAGAGAGGGAGACACAGAATTGGAAACAGGCTCCAGGCTCCGAGCCATCAGCCCAGAGCCTGACGCGGGGCTCGAACTCACGGACCGCGAGATCGTGACCTGGCTGAAGTCGGACGCTTAACCGACTGCGCCACCCAGGCGCCCCGCGAGACATGTTCTTATCCGGACATGTCAGGAGCCTCTGGTGACGAGGTAGAAGAGACCAGAGGATCACTACACAACCTTACTCTCAGTGTACGTTACCAGGAAAGCAAGGTTCAGGTTGAATCATGCTATGCCAACAGCCTTTTTAGCAAGCTGGCATGGGAACAGCCAGGCAATCTGTTTTCAAAAGCTCAGTGACGACCTTGCATGTTAGATTCACGGGAGGTGATAAGATTCTGGCAACAGGATTTAGCTGATCTTGTGAAGTGGTTTGTCCCGGTCTTATTTGGAACCCTAGAGTCAGAGTTTTCAAGGGTACAGGGAGTTGTGCTGAACTGATTCTCGTACCCTGGTGTATGCGGGGGCAAACGTTCCTGTGCAATATTTCTCAGCAAATTGCATCACTGGAACACCATTCATTTTCACAGTACAGAACTAATCCTAACAGCTCTCGTGCTGATGAACAATCCTCATAGGGCAGACAGAAATAGTTGAACCCTCCGGCAGACCCTCTGAAGTGAGGCGTCCTGATTAGGGTGTTTCAAACACTAACTAAGTACTTCTGGGGTGTGTATTCTTGAGTAGAGGAAAAAAGCTCCAGATGTCAAGTAACCTATTCGCAAGTGCTTGTACCGTCTTCGTGTTTCTCACTTTCCAAGAGGAAGTATTGAAGGGGAAATTACAAACGATGGAAGAGTCTTAGAGGGACTGCCAGGTCCAACGCGGTGCAGGTGCGTGGGCAAGGCCGGGCAAAGAGCCGGAAGCTCCTTCATGGTGCCTTCATGCATAGCGAGCAGGCGGGATGAAGTCCTCAGTTGTCAGAGAGAGACTTCTCTGAAGTGGAGACTGCCCCGCATCCAATATTGGGTGCGGCTGTCCTTACCTTTATTCCCACTTGGCCGGTGGTAGAATTGTTAAGTTCCCTCGGGCTTTTATCCACATCTCTGGGTCGCCACGTGGGAGCTCTCTGAAGCAGGCCCCTATTTTTCTTCTAAAGCTGTTTTTGGGTTGTGCAATTAAATGAAGACCGACCATATGAGAAAGGCAAAGGTTATGTATTCAGAGCTGCAAGGGAGTCAGCCACCAACACGTGTGTTATGGCAGAGGCTGAAGGCCGTCAGAAGAGTGGGAAAGCTTTATAACAAAAAGAGAGAGAAAGCTTCAGATGTGCCCCGATGGGGGGGGGGGTGGTTGGGCTAGGGAAACTGTAAGCAGGCTACCTAGAAGTGGGGCATCCCATGGGAGAGACTGGGGGTGCGTGCTTGGTTTTCTCCGCTTGGTCCTAAATTGGAAACGGGGGCCAAAAATCAGGGAAGTGGTCAGTTATGATTCCAGTCTTAGCCATTTTGAGCCAATTGGTACAGAAGTTCTTATTTCACTTCCTGGATTGTTATTACACGTAGCGGTCCAACCTCCTCCAAGTCTGACTTCTAGCAGGCTGGCTTCCTGGGCTGGCTACTGTAAATAAGGAGGGTGTTGTTACAGGTTGTGGATCAGAGTTGTCTTGTTAAATGTGACCTGGCCGTTGTTGGTGTACTCCGTCTGTCCAGGCAGCGGGTGAGCGAGTTGGAGAGACTACCCAGCACCGGGTTCTTTCATGACCTTGGCTGTTCCTAAACCTGTTTATAGAGGCTGAGGGTTCCCCCAGGGCACTGTTCGGTTGTTCTCATATGGCGGGTCTTCATTTAATTGCACAAATCTCCGTAAATGGCCTCTTTCAGGGCTTACATCTATCGTGGTTCCTGGCTTCTCTTCACATCAATATAAGCCCATCTGATTTCTATCTTGTAGGAATTCTTCAAAATTTCTGTTCCATTCATGGTACCCTTCTATATTTCCCACATTGTTGTATCTTGTCTATTGTTTTGATGGCATTTTGGTAGGGAGATGAGCTAAGTATTTTTGTGCAGGAGGATCTATAATGCTCTCTCTATCAGAATAGAAAGAGAAAGCGCTACTTTTCCACCCCCATTGCTACTTTTTGGAAGAAAGCCAAGGCTCTGATTTCTTTTTTTTTTTTTTTAATTTTTTTTTTCAACGTTTATTTATTTTTGGGACAGAGAGAGACAGAGCATGAACGGGGGAGGAGCAGAGAGAGAGGGAGACACAGAATCGGAAACAGGCTCCAGGCTCTGAGCCATCAGCCCAGAGCCTGATGCGGGGCTCGAACTCACGGACCGCGAGACCGTGACCTGGCTGAAGTCGGACGCTTAACCGACTGCGCCACCCAGGCGCCCCAAGGCTCTGATTTCTAAGGGATATGCTCTTCTCCACTGCCCCCCCAGCTCGCAACAAACACAACTACTCTTGAACTTCTTTACTTTTTCAGAATTTTGCTGAAGAAAACCCTATCTGTTTCGTTTGGGAGATTAAGTCTATCAAAGAATTAAGTTAGAGCTGTCATCGACATGGGCATAGCGGGTGGGGTTGTCAGGGTGGAGGAGGGGATGGCAATAATTAACAACAACAAAAAAATGAAGTTATTCTGTATATCTCGAGCAAATAAAGTCAGTTACCATAACCTTCCAGTTTTATTTGCATTAATGAGGGACTCAGTGACACTAGAATATAATAACGTGTTATAAAACTATTATACTTATTCCTTTCATAGAAAGGATTTTTTTTTTGATAGTTTCAACATTGACTTGCTCCGATATTTTTTTTTCCCTCCAGAAATAGTTACTAGATTGGATGGACATTCATGGGATGTTGTAGACATGATGTCATTTTTGATAAATTTTCATTTTGAGGAGGCACATTCTCCACTGGTGACAGATTTTGGCAAAGTTACATATATTCTGTAATAGTAAAAGAAAGTTTTCAGAAATGCATCCAGGAAATTATCTCTCAAAGTTTTGCTGTATTAGGCAATATAAATGTATCAAATCAATATGTTGTATGCCTTAAACTTATATAATGTTTTATGCCAAAGATAACTCAATTAAATCATTTTTGCTGAATTACAGTAGGACTTAAAATGCATTTTGGGAAAAGACCTGTATACTAGACTAATTAAAGATAACCTAATCAGATTGAGGTTTTTGAAGATATTGCTGGATTATGGTGATATAACGAGGTGGGAACCAAGCGTGAGAACTCCTTGTTCCATCTATACATGAGAAACAACAAACATTACATTTAACATCGATGGCTTTACTTTTAGAAGTCAAGAGGTAATTGTGATGCGCCCTGGGTGTTATATGTAAGTGATGAATCCCTAAATTCGACTCCCGAAACCAGTATTACACTGTAAATTAATGAACTAGAATGTAAATAAAATTTTGAAAAAAAATCAAGAGGCAAACTCAAATCTGAATTATGCTCTCTAGATTATTACAATGCCCTTGGCCCATCGCCTATTTGGAGTCGGGACCATGAAACACACGGCCTATTTTACAGCTTGCTGGGGAAACAGGGTCCCATCTCTTAAGCACCACCTGCGCAGAAACCTCACCTATGCTATTCTAGACTACATTCTCAGAACCTAGAACAGTGTTTCGTTCATATTAATACTCAAAAAGTAGTTTTATGACAAACCAAAAAAAAAA
>NW_024412429.1:31388873-31429830 GCF_014898765.1 Herpailurus yagouaroundi | reverse complement strand
GGGGGGGGGGGGGAGGCAGGTAGGAGATGGGTGAAATATGCGAGGGGGGTTAAAAGCTACAGACTTCAGTTCTAAAGTAAATAAGTCACAGAGATGAAAAGCACAGCACAGGGAATACGGTCAAGACATTGTATGAAGGTTTTTGTGACAGGTGGTGACTATCCTTATTGTGATGAGCAGTGAGTAATGTGCAGAATTGTTCGATCATTACGCTGTCCACCTGAAACGAATACAACACCGTATGTTAATTTTACTTCAATAAATAAATAAACATAAACCAATAAATACATCAATAAGTAAGTAAATAAATAAATCAAACATTTTGATGAGTAAGGAAACGCGACTTTCCGGTTAATGTAATTCTATATAATCGCCACACCTCATTACCTCCTACTTGGTTGTAAAAGAAGTCACCCGTATTTCAAACACCAGATGTACCACCCACAGACACACCGTAGAGTCTCTTACTGTCACGTGATGCACCACATGATCCCACACAGACCAGAGGAATTTCGTCCCCTGACCCGACGATGGCCACTGGTTCTACATCTCAGTCTTTCACAGGTCACAGAGGTGCCCTCAACTTTGGCCTCAGCATTAGTTGGCTAGAACTGCCATGAGAAAGAACCACAACCTGGGTGGCTTAGAACAACAGAAAGTTACTGTGTCCCGTTCTGGAGGTCAGAAGTCTAACTTCGAGGTGTTGGCAGGGCCGTGCTCCCTCTGAAGGTCCTAAGACTCTGTTCCAGGCCTGACAGTTGTTTGGCCTGTGACTGCATTACTCTAATCTTCGCACGCAAGTCTCCCTACGTGTATGCGCTCCTAGATTTCTTCATTCTGTATGACACCAGTCACATTGGATTAGAGGCCCACCCTATTCCAGGGTGACCTCATCTTCACTAATCGCCTCTGCCATGGCCTATTTCCAAATAAGGTTGCGTTCTGGGATACTGGGGGTCGGGACCGCAACATATAAAATGTTGCCGGGGGACACAATTCAATTTATCACAGACCCAGAGGACAACTATTGGTTCATAACCACTGGTTCAGCCATTATTCCCAAAGCATTCTTAAGTTCAGAGGGCCTTCCAAAGCTTAGCCACTAACCTCCAGATTCTACTGTTGAGCCCGGGTCAAGATTTGTTCCCACTGGGGCCCATGGTGACCTTTCTGTGCACAGGCCATCTGCCTACCCTGAGAGAAAACCCGAACTTCGTATTCCGAGAGGGGAGTACCGTATTCTTCCCCTTCTTTCAGAAATTCTCTGGTTTCCTTTTTCATACTGTTCCACCTTTTAGAAAAATGTTATGTATTTGTTTTGAGAGGACAGGATCCCACAAACGAGCAGGGGAGGGGCAGAGAGAAAGTGGGGGGGGGGGGGGAGAGAGAGAGAGAGAGAGAGTCCCGAACAGGTTCAGACCTGAGCCCTACTCGGGGCTCGAACTCACAAACGCAGGGCTGGAACTCAGGAACTGTGAGATCATGACGTGAGCTGAAATCAAGAGCCAGAGGCTTAACCGACTGAGCCACCCAGGCGCCCCTTATATTGCTCCCCTTTTAAACACACTGCAAACCATGTCGAGAGGCAGAGCGGTGCCAGTTTAAGCCTGTCAAAATATCCCAGCCCTCTGACAATTTGTTCACTGATACGCAGGTGATACAAACCAGTCAGGACTTGAATTTTGGAGACGTTCTCTCCCTTCTTTGAACCTAGAGCTCAGAGCATTTAAACCTAGATCCCCATCACACATGGAGATACTTTGTGAAAGAGTAACGCCCTCACAGCCAGGAGCAGAGCCCCAGTGTTAGAGAGAGTTCTTAGGACATTCTTTAAGTTTCTCATTCAAGCTCTATCTGATGACCTTTTTAGTTGCACGAGTCATGAAACTCTCTGTTCTTTTTTCCTCAAGTCAGTTTGAGTTAGGTTTCTAAAGACATTCGAAAGACTGAGAACACAATGAATGCCTGTCAACTGGGAGAGCCCACTTTTTACCTTAAACCTTCCCTATATCCTACCTCAGCAACTCTCGAAAGGATGATAAAATGTGGGGTCAGGGTGACCTTTCTGTGGCCAAACTAGCCTCTCATTACCTCTCAACCAGGCCTGGTCACGTAGTAATCACAGCTACAACTACAGGGACTTGAAAGATATCCAGAAGTTCCGAAGATTCTTCCGGTCCTGCAGATACTAAGAGGAGAGGGAAAGCCTTAGGAGAATTTGGAGCCGGAAGGGATTCTGTACGTGCCACCCGCAAGATTCAAACAGAATCTTTCCCTGGAAGCATTCACCCAGCTGTACCTATAGGCTTAAGAGGAAGTAGGCAAAGACTGAGTTAGACGAAGAGAGAAAATGGATAGCGAATGAATATTTTTGCACAGAAACTGAATTGAAAAATGAAAGCAAAACACCAAAAAATATATACTATTATTTCCCTGAGTCAGGGTCTCAGAAGCTTTCTAGATAATTATAGCATTGCATATGTTCTGATACGATACTCCAAAATAGGGGAAGAAAACAGATCTCAGGAAAAGATAGAGATAAAAGGAAAGGTAAGTAAGAGAGGCCAGACTAAGACATTTATTTATTTTTTTTTTTAATTTTTTTTTTTCAACGTTTATTTATTTTTGGGACAGAGAGAGATAGAGCATGAACGGGGGAGGGGCAGAGAGAGAGGGAGACACAGAATCGGAAACAGGCTCCAGGTTCTGAGCCATCAGCCCAGAGCCTGACGCGGGGCTCAAACTCACGGACCACGAGATCGTGACCTGGCTGAAGTCGGACGCTTAACCGACTGCGCCACCCAGGCGCCCCGAGACTAAGACATTTAGAAGCCACCATGGGTAAAGAAGAAATTGCATGCGCTTTGGAATCAGAATTGAGTTGAAATCCTAGTAAATAACTGTAAACAAGTCATTAACTCTCTTTAAGACTCACTTCCTTCACCTGCAAAACGAAGTTAATTGTATCTACCTTGTATTTAGGTTGTAACCATTAAGTGAGAGATGAATACACATAAAATGTGTGCTATCATAGGAACCGAACTATGATTGTCTCTGTTCTTGTTTTTATGAAGAGTGTTCATACTCAGAGATGACACATTTGAACATATTAGGTGCTATGAATTGTGTGGCGAGGATGAAATTGCTCAGACCTAATACTATCAAATCCCTACACGGGATTTAATTACTTTAAATGAGATCAAGCAATGCAACTAAAATCTTAAAGGAAAATGAATGTATACAGCGCAAAATGGCACGGTTTAGGGATCTGACCAACGGGACCACCCTTAGGGCAAAGAGCTGACAGTCGCTTCACACATAAGTAGGATCTCTTGTCAGTGTCAGCATCTGACCTAAACAGCTATCTGTCATCAGAAAATGGTTGGCACCAGAGCTGTGCCCAGGAGGGGGTGTTCCCACCATAGATGGTGACACTCTCCGCCAAGCAGAGCCCCTCCTTCGAGGCCCTCAATGGGCGACATTCAGTCATGGACACAGTAAGTGACACACAAGAGAAGCGCACAAAGAAACCGGGCCGGGGTGGAACGCATGAATAAACAAGACGTGCCTGTGGCTGAGAACTAAGCATAGGCGTCTAACCACGGGAGCAGGACAAGCGACCAGAGGAGGAGCTGCTGAAGCTGAACACTGCGGCTGGAAGCAGCTGACACCTGCTTCTGAGGGGCATCACCCGGGGCAGCAACCGGGTTCCGGGGTGCGGGTGCGGGGGGGGGGGGGGGGGGGGGGGGGGGGGCCCGGGGGCTGGCGCAGCACTGGAGTCCTGGGTGTGGTCGCGGGCCTCCTCTCTCAGACTGAGCTGTGCAGCCTCTCACCGGGGTTCCTGTCTCCCCCAGAGCGCCCTTGAGGTAGCCCCCCACGCCCCACAAACTGAGATACCCAGAATTTGCTTCTGTCTCTTGCAAGTTGTGAGTGTAATTAACACCGTCCCTGGCTTGCACGTCGGACAACTTTGGCTTGAGTGATGCAGGGAAGCTCCCTCCTATCCCCCCGCAGACAGGCTGAACCTGCCTCACCTGAACAGCCACCCAAGAACCCAAATCGGCTGCCTTTGCGAACTTTTTGTTGCCTCTGCTCTCCCTCTGCACCATCGCTGCGTTGCCCTAACCCTTTGTAGTTTTCAAATACTCTGACACTCATTATCTCACTTAGTTCTTGTGATTTTTTTTTTTTTTTTTTTTTTTTTTTTTTTTTTTTTTTTTTTTTTTGCAGCACATTAACAGACTGGCCTTCTTCAGTTGACCTGGAGATGGGCACAAGGTCAAGTGGCTAGCTTCAGATTTTCCAAGCTCAGGAGGCTGTTACAGCAAACCTTCAAAGACAGAGGAAAGCAGTGAGAACTCCAGACTGTTTGGAAGGAGAGACAAAACAAGGGAGGATAGGATGTGCACAAGGCACCTTACGGTGGATGGATCCGGAGGAGTCCCAGGGGGATCCACTCATGCTAATGGCCTACTCACAATTATGATGAGCACACATCCCAACTGTCCACAGGTCTGAGGACACCCATTGTCCGTCCAATCCAGCATTTGTCCCATCTCCTTTCACTCTCAAATGTGTCCCAATGTAAACAATAGGTTATATGGTCCACTCTATTATGAACCTGAGATATGGCTCGTTAATAAATTGAGGAAAGATCAAAGTATAATCTTCTTTATAACCAGGACAGAAAAGCATATTGAGAAAGAGTATCCCTTGGAAAATTATCAATGACCTAAGTTTCAAAATTATGAACTTTAATCGTTTCTTAAGCAGACTATTGCATCAATGAGAACAGTTACACTCTTTGAGCATTTCCATCCATGTTTCTGCAGACCGAGTAGATGTCTTGATTGCATTTTTTGTCTGGGGGTCAAGACTCTGTTCCGACCCTGTCTTCCACATGAGACTGGAACCACACACAGCTGTTTCTTGTTGCGTGTAAAATATTTAATTGCAACATCTTGAACTCATTCCCAATTCAGAGTGACAATTTCCCAACAGGTGCAGATAAAAGCGCTTAAATGTGAGGTTTCGTAACAGTCTAAGTTATACATAAAGGAGTGATGGAGATTGCCTGATTGTGGGCGCACATACTCGTTATGGGTACACATCTTCACCCGTCCATTTTTATGGAAACATATTTTCTTTGTCTTTCATGAAATAGAAGTCTGGTAGAATCCCTTTTGCCAGGTTGACTGTTGAGTACCTACTTGGACTGACTACAAGTCAGTCCGGTACTTTATCATCCTAGCTGTTAATTCTCATAGCATCCAATTATCCCCTGTCCATCCTCCAACCAATCCATCGTATACCGCGCCAGAGGGCTATGTTTCCTGGAATACTACTTTATCATCACTTCTTTGCTCCAGACATCCAGAGCTCCCCCTGCCTTGTGATGTGTGCCTTTTAATTTCATTAAAAGAATTTCTGGACTCACCCCTTTGAATGACGTTCCAAGTGCTCATTACGTGGTCTCATCCTCTGTCTCCCACCACGGCTCTATTATTGGTCTTCATTTTAGCATTTGATAACATACCAACCACGTATTTAATTTAATTTAGTTTTTCTTGGCAATAGATGTCATTTTCTGGACAGAATTTAAAGGTCCTTGGGGACAACATCCTTTTTTTTTTTTTTTTTTTTCCTTCTCAGGCACAGGAGGTTTACAGATGAGCTGCTAGGCTCTAAGATTTTTGAGCATTCCCATGCTCAAAATCACCTTGCACAGAATCTAGCAAAGCATATGATGCCAAATTTAGGCTCAGTAAATTACTGAATTGAAAGCAGTAGGATAGGCGCTTGGTATATGACTTGAAGAATTCCCCTTTCTTCCAGCAGATGGCGCTAAATGTAAGGCGTTTAAGCCTTAGTTTCGCTTATTAAACTGATATTCCACTGTAAATTTCTGGAATTTCTTTTTCACTGCTTTTAGGAGTAATTCTTTGGTTAATCCCATATTGTGCATTCCTTTCTCATTTTTTTGAGACAGGTTTATTTTACTGCATTTATAGACAATAACAATGGCTGGCATTTCTTGGCTTCATTCCATGCGCAGGGCTGGGCACTACAGGGGCAGTACCTTATTTAAGAGTCATGACACCTTTACGACGTAGGAGCTGTTGGTGTTCCCACTTCCCTAATGAGGAAACCGAGGGAGGCTAAGCACCTTAGTCAAATATCACATCACTGTAAAGCGACAGAAGCAGAATCCAAACCCATGTAGGCAGACGGTTTTAGTATGATGTCATCCAACCTTTTTTCTGTGTCACTAATATGGTTTTTGTAAACATAATTTTACTAAATTTTCAACCTGAATGCCAATTTGTTGTTTACCAAAAATAATATATGTTTTGCAGACGGGCTGGGTTCACGCCCTTCTCTGACTTTGCTGACAAGCATCTCCTATGCCTGGTAGATGGCTACCTTTTTTTTTTTTTTTTTAACTAGAAAAAAGGGTGACTCAGCTTCACAGTTTTACACGCCAAGCTTCTCTCTCAGTTCCAAACTGTCTCAAAATCCTTGATGAAATTTTCTTCCATCAAAGAGATATCTTTAAAAGGAGCTCCTGGGAAGCACTTGGCACTGCCCTGCACAGAAAAGTGCTCTGTATTAGTTATGATAACTAATGCCACTGTGTATAGAGAAACAAACCGAAGGATCAGAAAGAAATGTACCAAAAGGATAAGAGATTGTTAGGGCTATGGGGGGGATCTATTATTTTATCTGCCCAGCTTTTCTGCCTCTCCTTCTCTGGGACCAGCATCCTCTCTTCTTTTGAGACCTTTTCCCAAATACTCATTCCATGTGACTCAGGGCAGTTGTTAGTCAAGGTACATGCGGGCACATGGCCCCAGCCAGGCGGGCCGAGTGCTTCCCTGGAATTTATTGATCCCGTGGTGGAAGAGGAAAGTTCCTCCTTCTTCTGAGGAAAATGAAGCAAAATGAAATTAAATACATTGTCTAAAATCTCATTTGCCCATTCATTTGAATAAAAATTCAGTTAGATGTCTAACTTACACTATGCACAAAAATAAATTCCACATAAATCAAAAACTTAAAACCTATGAAAGTATTAAAAGAAAAAAGGGAAAATATAATTCAGTCAAGGGAAGGCCTTCTTAAACATTATAAAAGATGCAAAATCCATAAAGAAAGTGTATGGATATATTTAAGCTTACCAAAATTTCACAAAGAACTCATAATCCGTAAGAAAAGGACAAACGGGCACTTGGGTGGCTCAGTTGGTTAAGCGTCTGACTTCGACCCGGGTCATGATCTCAGGCTCATGCGTTTGAGCCCCGAATTGGGCTCTGTACTGACAGCTTGGAGACTAGAGCCTGCTTTGGATTCGGTATCCCCCTCTCTCTCCTCCCCTCCTCCACTCATGCTCTCTCTCTCTCTCTCTCTCTCAAATATAAATAAAGAAACATTAAAAAAAATTTAAGAAAAAGGCAAACAATATGAACAGGCAATTCACAGAGGAGGTAATACAAATTAGCAGTAAACATAGAAAGAGGCTCAGTTGTACCATGTACAATTGTTTACTATGCTAAAACACAAACTTTCATGAAATACCTTTCTTCACCCATCACATTGCAAAAGATATTAAAATTTGATTTTTAATTTAATTGTTAGCAAGTGTATGGGTAAAGGGACTTTCTCATGTGCTGTAGGTGGGAGTAAAAAATTCCGTAATGTTACAGAGGACAATTTTAAAACTTAGCATAATTTAGTGTAATTTTAAAATTAAAGTATAACATTTTATGATCCAGAAATTTAAATTTTTGGTGTTCATTCTGGATAAACATGTGCATGTGTGCACAAGGAAGTGTATTTGAGGCTGTTTATTAAAGCATTGTTTGTAACAGGAAAAACTTGTAAGCAGCTTAAATGCCTAACAGAGTCTAAAAAAAAAAGCGTATCTACCTATCATAACTATGAAGCAGTTTAAGGAAGGTTATGGGGTTTTTGTCGTTATTGTTGTTTTTGTTTTGTTTTAGAGAGAGAGCGTGCAAGTGGGAGAAAGGCAGAGGGAGAGAGAGAGGGAGAGAGAAAGAGACAGAGAATCTCAAGCAGGCTGCACACTCAGCACAGAGACCAATGTAAGCTCTAACCCATGACCTTGGGCTCATGACCTGAGCTGAAATCAACAGTTGGCTGCTCAACTGGCTGAACCACCCTGGCTCGCTTTGAAAGAGAATCTCGTGTTTCACTCATGTGACCAACCTTATCCAAATCTGGATACAGCACAGCTCCTTCCGGTTTCCCCTCACTTGCTGTCTTTCTCAAGGAACCCTCCTGTTGACATCTGGTCACCCCAGGTTCTTCGCTCTGCCTCTAATTGTCCAGTCTTCTATGCTTCATTGATGCTTACCCATCCTTTGATCCATTCTTTCCAGTGGTTACCTGACTACTATGATAGACTAATTTCCTATAGGGAAACTCGAGTTAGCAGCTTACTGTATTATCTCTCAAGGATGAATTGTGTAACTTAACAGGGATTTTTGGTGCATTATCTTAAAGAATGGATGAATGGCGATAATTTTAGGAAAGTCGATGTGAAAGACATTTGGGAGAAAAAAGAATCCCCTTCATCAAAATATAAAGGCTGCCTTCCATTCGTATAAATGACTCTCATTTTATTGACTATCAAGTTTGTTTAAAACTGATTCATACAGGGAACCATAAATGTGCAAAAATATTCTTGCATTATCTATGAACACTATAAGTAGGAAATAAGATACAATTTATTTTGCAAAGTATGTATATTAGCTTTTTCAGTCTTCCAAATATGGACGGGTTTAATAAGCTATACAATTTATACTTATGCATTCAGTGTGGATAAGTTTTCCCTAGAGGTTCTTTCAAAAGACATAAAGCAGTATCGTTTTATAATAAATATAGCTGATATTTACTCCTTTATTTTTTATTTTTTTTTTCAACGTTTATTTATTTTTGGGACAGAGAGAGACAGAGCATGAACGGGGGAGGGGCAGAGAGAGAGGGAGACACAGAATCGGAAACAGGCTCCAGGCTCCGAGCCATCAGCCCAGAGCCTGACGCGGGGCTCGAACTCACGGACCGCGAGATCGTGACCTGGCTGAAGTCGGACGCTTAACGGACTGCGCCACCCAGGCGCCCCATCCAGGGATTTTTTAATGCATAGAGAGACAGAGCATCTGGTCTACCCCAAGTTCCTCGTGTAGTTATGCAAATGACAACAACGATGACCACAAGAACACAATAGCAGCTTCTTATTAGCAGCAAACTCAGTAATAGTATTATCGTTTAAGGGGAGCAGAGTCGCTTTGGAGAGTCTTGTTTCTGCCCTGAAGGGACGCAATTTCTCAACATAAATATTTCTGAGTTCCAGTCCTGGATCAGCCATCCATTTATTAGTTATACGGCCTTGGGCAAGTTATTTAACTTCACTGAGCCGAAGGTTTTTTCATCAAAAAAAAAAAACAAAAAAACAAACAAAAAAAAAAAAAACGGGAAAACAATATCCCACCAGGTTTTATGAGTTGGAAATGTCTTAACACTGTAGGAGTGTCTCTCGGGGGCAGTCATCAAGGAGACACGACTGCCTGTTGACCCGTGAGACAGACTCTGGCAATTGGAGACTTCTCACCCCCTCCCTTGTCCTTGGAATGTGTGTTCCGCTTGCCTTCCCTGTTCCCAGAATCCGCCCCAAGGATACAGCGGTGAGATAGAACATGTGGTGCGGAGAGTATCTAGATGGTATATGTGATTAAATCTAATTAAGGGCTTTTTAGGCAAACTTTTACGATTTGATGGCTGGGTGTGGAAATCTCTCATCTTGTGCCCATGACAAGCTTTGTAAGTCACTTCCCTTGCTTATTCCTAAAGCTTCCATCCACCTGTCTAGAGTGGTTTTCCTCTTCCTTTGGTCTCTCCCTGCCCTCTCTGTAGGGGGGTGGGCCTCAGAATATACTCAGAAGTCTCCCAAGGAGGTTACAAGCAGTGTCTCGTACGTAAAAGGCAACAAATGTGCTTTCTTTCCTTTGTCCCAGCTGTATCCTGACACCTTTTTCTGTAAAGGCAACATCCAACTCTTCCCCAATGCGCACATCAGTCGTGCTGCTTTTAGACTGTTGTAGCCTTAGCTGAGGAGCAAACGTTTTGCCTTCTTGCATGAGGTCACTACCTGACAGTCAAGGGGTAGGTGTGGACTCCTCGTAATGTGTGTGTGCAGCAGGGGTGGACGAAAACGTTCGAAAATAGGGGCACCCGGGTGGCTCGGTTGGTTGAGCACCCGCCTCTTGATTTCAGCTCAGGTCATGATCTCATGGTTTGAAAGATCAAGCCGTGTGTCAGGCTCTGCGTGGACAGTGCGGAGCCTGCTTGGGAATCTCTCTCTCCCTCTCCTTTTGCGCTTCCCCCACTCATGCCCTCTCTCTCTCTCGCTCTCTCTCAAAATAAGTAAATAAAAACTAAAAAAAAGAAAATGTTTGAAAATATTTTACTGTATCAGAGCTTCTTATTTTATAAACTAATGATGAAATGAAAATATGAAAGATGAGAAGCTGGCTTATAAACAAGAGTGGATAGGTCTTATAAACAATACATTTGGAACAAAGGCGTAAATCGTTAATCACGCCAAAGCTGGGAATCTAGGTTTGTTTTTTTTTTTTTTTTTTTTTTTTGAGAGAGAGAGAGAGACAGAACATGAGTGGGGGAGGGGGAGAGAGAGACGGAGACAAAGAACCCGGAGCAGGCTCCAGGCTCTGAGCTGTCAGCACAGAGCCTGATGCAGGGCTCGAACCCACGAACCGCGAGATCATGATCTGAGCTGAAGCCGGACACTTAACTGACTGAGCCACCCAGGCGCCCCAGGAATCTCTAGTTTTGATCAGATATTCATTGGCCTATGGCAGTTCATTCAAAAGAATGAACAGAACATTCAAAGTGAAAGAACGTTTGTGATACGTTGGAGCTGCATCATTGTGTCTAAAGGCAAGGTATGAGTCAGATTTCTACAAAGTTTTTAGGTTTTAGGGAACAACCTTGTCCTTGAAATTAAAGGACTGGCTATAATGATTTCATTCACCACATATTTAATTATGGGGTCAAGGATTCCTCACTTTTACCTTAGGTCCACTTGAAAGATCGGATCCCTCAATAAATAAACTAACAACTTTTACTGAGGGCTTCTTATGTTCAAAATACTCAGCAATGTTACTCAAAAGGAAGCAAGAACCATTTTGGGAGCTATCTTGGTAGCAGGATATTGGGCTCCAATCTCTTGCTACTCCTCTCCCGCAGGCAGAGGCCTGTCCTTTCCTGTTCTACCAGCAGCAGTAATGGCCTAAAAGGGAAATCTAAGAGGATTTGCATGAATCATGTGGACTTCTCAAAATACAAGCAACTAAATCCTCTTAGAACACCTGCCGCCTCATGGGAAATTTGTTGCCCACTCTGTTACTGCAGGAATGCTGAAAACTCACCGGAGAAAATGAAGAAAAGTTCTCAGAAGCTGCCAGTTGGGGAAGAATCATGCAAAGGCACTGGCCTGTTACAGAAGGAAGCCCTGGAAACATTAGGCATCCTCTGGGGAACGGAGACTCAGGAAGCACTGGAAGAACTGAATTTAATTGAACTCCACTTGAGGTGCTCCACTTGAGGTGAAGAGGCCAATTTAAGTAAGAGTAGTAATTTTAGCTCCAAGGCCCTGTGACCATTCTCATGTGGTGGCACAACATTATCCTCAGCATCTCCTGAGGGCCAGGCATTTTTCTCGCCTCATGGAGACATTTCCTGTATCCTTTCTTGGTCCGATTGGGTCTCTCTTCTTTTCTTTTTTTTTTTTAATTTTTTTTTTAACTTTTTTTTTTTTTTTTTTTTTTGGGACAGAGAGAGACAGAGCATGAACAGGGGAGGGGCAGAGAGAGAGGGAGACACAGACTCGGAAACAGGCTCCAGGTTCTGAGCCATCTGCCCAGAGCCCGACGCGGGGCTCGAACTCACGGACCGCGAGATCGTGACCTGAGCTGAAGTCGGACGCCTAACCGACTGCGCCACCCAGGCGCCCCGGGTCTCTCTTCTTTTCATTCTTCCTTCTTTTCCCCTGCAAACACAGAAATGCACCCCCGGTCCCATTCCCTTATAGAAAAAGTGATTGCCAGTCCAAAAAAAAAAAAAAAAAAAAAAATGTTTCCAAAGTATATGTTCTATGGAAGGTCTTTCTCCTCTTCATTCTCCCGAACAACCCAGTACTCCCAGTTACCATCTTCCAGCCTTATCTACTGGTCCCCCAGGGCGACTTTGTGCCAGAACTGCACACTTTCCTCCTGTTTGGGTGTGATGTGCTCACAGTTTTTGTACGTGCCTGTTATTTTCATTTGAATTATTCGCCTTCCGAGCACTTTACCTTTAAAGAAAACTTAGCAAGCTACTTCAAAATATTTGTGACTCTGCCCTAGCTAGTGTTCCCTGCAGAGAAAAGTTTCCCCATTATGGAAGAAAAACATGTTAATTCTGTATTTTTTGCAGCAGAAACCGGCCTTGAGAGTATTAACCTAAGAGTTCACAAGTGATTATCGGCATAACTCAAAATAACACCAAATCCTTCCAAGGGGAACATTCAGTTACTGGAGACTGGTGATCATAATTCTGTCCTAATTGCTTTTCATAGTTATGGCACAGATGAAAATCATTGGCTATCCTTTTTTTTTTTTTTTTACTTTAATTTCTTTAATGTTTATTTAGGTTTTTTTTTTTTTAATTTTTTTTTCAACGTTTATTTATTTTTGGGACAGAGAGAGACACAGCATGAACGGGGGAGGGGCAGAGAGAGAGGGAGACACAGAATCGGAAACAGGCTCCAGGCTCCGAGCCCGACGTGGGGCTCGAACTCACGGACCTCGAGATCGTGACCTGGCTGAAGTCGGACGCTTAACCGACTGCGCCACCCAGGCGCCCCAATGTTTATTTAGTTTTGAGACAGAGAGAGAGACAGAGTGTGAGCGGGCAAGAGGCAGAGAGAGAGGGAAACACAGAATCTGAAGCAGGCTCCAGGCTCCGAGCCATCAGCACAGAGCCCCACGCGGGGCTTGGACCCACGAACCGTGAGATCATGACCTGAGCAGAAGTCAAACGCTTAACCGACTGAGCCACCCAGGTTCCCCAAATCATTGGCTGTTCTTGATTGGGATTTCTTTTTTTGCCATTGGGATACCATAAGGAGATTATGTTGGCAATGGGGAGCTTTTGGGCCACATTGTCTTCTGAGATGTATACACCACTCCAGACAGGCCAGGAAATGTGGGCATATACCAGTTTGAGCTAATAAAACGGCCTGTCTGGGAGAAGCACAAGGGCAACCAGTGTGGACTAGACTGTCTCTCTAGCTTATAAACAGAGAATAAGTGACTCCCCAGTGACTCATGGAATGGAGTGACCTACTTTTCTCAGACACTCCATAAACTATTGACACTGTATCCTCTGAAATACACGGCGTCACAAAAACATTTCTGCAGTGGGACACAAAAGCAGACTTTCGGAAAACAAGCTGCAGTGGTACTTAGAAATACTTGGACAAGAATGTACCCTGGGAAAAACTGGGAACACAGAAGTGTGAAAGATAAAGTTACCTCCACGGGAAAACTGAAATGTTTGTGATAAAGACATCAGGAAGCAAGAGCCTCAAAAACTCACACTGAGGGATGCCTGGGTGGCTCAGTCGGTTAAGCGACCGACTTCAGCTCAGGTCATGATCTGGCGGTCCGTGGGTTCGAGCCCCGCGTCGGGCTCTGGGCTGACGGCTTGGAGCCCGGAGCCTGCTTCAGATTCTGTGTCTCCCTCTCTCTCTGCCCCTCCCCCGCTCATGCTCTGTCTCTCTCTGTCTCTCAGAAGTAAATAAACGTTAAAAAAATTAAGACAAAACAAAACAAAACAAAACAAAAACCTCAAGTAGACTGAATTCTGGATTGCTTGGGCAGCCTGGGACTATTGTTTATTGTTACTGTTAGTATTTCAGAAAGTCCAGGTGTCCCAAAAGGATGATAGAATTAATATAATTAAGTTAATTCTAAATGTCCAAGATCATTTGTAGCTGTAGATAACTTCAACGCAACTTTTCGCTCACAACCATAAAAGGAAAACTCGAATGAAAATAGGCAAACTAAAAGTTATTCTTAAAATGGCACTCCACTCTTCCCCTTCTCCATCCGAACAATTTGGTCCAAAACCAGAGGGTGAGGTCGAGCCGGTTGGTGTCCACACAGGTTGAGGTGGGGAGCACAGTGGGACATCAGAGTCTGACCGTGTGTGCAAGCTGTCCACAGGAGGGAGTGGCAGCTTGGTGTGAGCTCTGGAGCCAACAGGAGCTTAGAGGTGCCCCTATAGGAGGGGGACGCGACTTGGGGGGGCGGGGGTCAGAGCCCGAGGAAGGGGAGGAGGGCCCCCACGAAGGGGAGGGGCACCAAAAGCAAGACGACATAGGTTATGTACCGAGAATTGATCCAATAAATAAATATTTAAGGTAAAGTGAGGAGGTTTCTCAACTGTTGGCGTAAGGAGGCACACTTATGACCGGGAGACAATAAGAATCTACTGAATTGGATACAGGGATGTCAATGTGAATTTGTTTTTTAATCTAGATAAATGAGAGAGAGAGAGATAAGTCTCTGTCTCCATCCACTAAGAGGTCTTGGGGGCAGTGACAAAACCCAGCAAAGCAGTACAATGCATCACCCACCATCCAACCTTACTCTTTATGTACCATCGTCCATTAAAAGGAACCAGGGCTTTCTGGATACATGGCTGAGTCCAGCGCTAGGTTCAAAGACGCTCAGAGGACATAGGACCGTGTTTAAAAGCGCGTAGAAATCTGATGAAAGGGGCTCTCACATACCAAATTGGGGACAATTAGAGCACCAGAATAGATACTAATAGTAACATTAGAACTTCTTAATGGATGTGTACTGAAATAAATGAATGAACAAATAAATTGAACATTTAATGAGAAATGGTATATTCACGCAGCCTCCTCCGCCACCCCCATACAACAAATACTTATCAATGATAGAGAATAAAGAGTAATTTTACAGTGGAGAAGGCTGACAGAACCATCTTAACAAGTGATGGAAGTTAGCATTGTTAGTAATAGGACAATCTGAAATTCCGTGTCATCTAATTAGAGGCTAATGAGAACATATCGTTTCTGTGATATTCCTGCCAAAGATGTGTAATCTGCCTGGACCCATGAGGAAATATTAGACGAACTGACATTGAGGGACAGTCCACAAAACAACTGGCCTGAAACCTAACACGTCAAGGTCATGACAATCAAGGAAAATACAAGGAACTTTCCAGATTGAAGGATACTACAGAGATGTGTCAACTACATGCAGGACGTGATTCTGAACGGATCTTTTTGCTATAAAGGACTTTCGAATAAATGGTAAGACTTGAGTGAGGTCCAAGGATTAGACAGTACAAGTGTATCAGTGTTAATGTCCTGATTTTGATGGTTGATTGTGGTTATGTAGGAGAATAGCTTTGTTTATAGGAGTACTAAGTGCTAAAATATTTGGGGGTGATGGGGCAACGTCATCATTTACTCTGACCTTGAAGCTTTTCATTAAGTTTGAGATTGTTTCCCAAATGTGAAACAAAATAAGGTAGAATGATGCATATGACAGCAGTACAAAGAAGGTTCTTCCAGTCTTTTAGTTTCTCAAAGACTGCCCAGAGGATAAGCAGGAAAGCTTGATTGAAATGAATTTGAGCTCCGGGGCACCCGGGTGGCTCAGTCAGTTAAGCACTTTGGAAGCTTGTGAGTTCAAGCTCCGCCTCAGGCTGTCTGCTCTCACTCAGCACAGAGCCTGCTTCAGATCCTCTGTGGCCCCCTCTCTCTCTGCCCTCCCCTGCTTGCGTGCAGTCTCTCTCTCTCTCTCTCAAAAATAAATAAACATTTAAAAAAAAGAAATGGGTTTGAGCAGATCTTACAAATTAAGCACCTGGTTTGAAAGACTGGAGACCAAGTTCTACCATGAGGACAGATTTCGCTCCTGATCTGATTTGCTTTGGGTGCCCCTCTCTGCAAAGAGATATCCCTAAAGTCTCTTCATCTTCTCATGCCATTTCCTCACACAGGTGAAAGCGAAACATCTCTTTCTTTCGTCTTGCCAAGCTATGAGGCCTCCTTTGCCAAGGCTACTATGTCATCAGCCATCATTATGAAGATAACTTTTCAATCTGAAAAAAAAAAATCTCTACTTACATTTTATTTTATTTTATTTTATTTTATTTTATTTTATTTTATTTTATTCTACTTACATTTTAATAAGATTGGTAAAGCCAACCAAAGTAAGTAGATTTCCACTTTTTAACTGGCAAACACAAAGGAGCTGGGAAAGAATAAAGACCATGCTATAAATAGTAGAGTGTCTTGAATAGGAAAAAGTCTGGAAGGAGAACCCCCAGGCCCCGATCCTGACCCTGTCACCTCCTAGCTTTGTGCCTGGTGGCCAGTTTCTCATTCTTGCCATGTCTCAGTAGTCTCGTTTTTAAAAAGGGTTAAGATTAATAGTCTCCTAATAGAATTTGTAAATGTAAAGCACTTAGAATAGCAAGTAGGAGATAGTAATTCTTCAACAAGAATTAAGTATTAGTAGTATTATCTATCAACAATTTTAGGGATGCCTGGGTGGCTCAGTTGGCTAAGCATCTGACTGTTGAGTTCAACTCAGGTCTTGATCCATGGTCATGAGATCGAGTGCCGAGTAGGGCTCTGTGCTGAGTGTGGAGCCTGCTTGGGATTCTGTCTCCCTCTCTCTCTCTCTCTCTCTCTCTCTCTCTCTCTGTCTCTGCACCTCCCCCACTTGTGTGCGTGCATACTCTCTCTCAAAATAAATACAATTTAAAAAGAAAGAATTTTCTTTAAAAATTTTTAAAAATATTTATACCTTATGATTTTTTGATCTTCCTTTTAGGCTTCACCTCAGAGAAATACCCATGCACAAGGGTGTCCCCTGCAACAATGTTTGTATATAGAAAAATTTTACAACTTAAATATTCACATGCCTACACAATTTTTTGTGCTGAAAGTGAGTCATTTTCATGTCATATTGTGAAATGAAAAGGCAAGCTGGTACACCCAATATTGGTATTTATGTGCTAAATAATGCTATACATCTGTGCAGGTCTACCTGTATGTAATGTTTAGCAAGATATCTGGAAGGATATGGGGCACCTGGGTGGCTCAGTCGGTTAAGCGTCCGACTTCAGCTCAGGTCACGATCTCGCGGTCCGGGAGTTCGAGCCCCGCGTCGGGCTCTGGGCTGATGGCTCAGAGCCTGGAGCTTGCTTCCGATTCTGTGTCTCCCTCTCTCTCTGCCCCTCCCCTGTTCATGCTGTGTCTCTCTCTGTCTCAAAAATAAATAAACGTTAAAAAAAAATTAAAAAAAAAAGATATCTGGAAGGATATCTAAAAAATTGTTAACCATTTGTTACCTTTTGGGGAAAAATTTTGATTTAAGCTATAATCAAAGGGAGTTTAGTTTCTCTTGTAAATCCTAATCTTCTAAACGGAGAATATATTTGTATATTATCTATATAATTAAAGATTGGTGATAAAAATCAGTTACATTGTTATCCATGCTATTGACATAAATCTTCTAAGCACGTGATTGATTATTGATCAGCATCATAAAAGAAAGGGAGCAACCTTCTTCAGTCTGAAAGGTTGAGTTGGAGAAAACACTTAACATGTTTTACTCTGGGACCTAATACATGCTATTTGCTCGTTTGCTTTTGCTCCAGCCAATTTCCAGCTCTGTGTCTGACAGAGGCTAAGAAAAAAAGTTGTCCATGTCCTGACCTTAGGCTAACGGGCGATCTCTAGCCCAGCTGGGAAGAACGCGGGTTGAGAGAATGTAACATGTGCTGTAGATCACCCTAAGCTTTAGCTAAAAGGTGACGATTTCTTTCTTTGCTTTTTGTTGCTGCTGCTGTAATGTGAAGCACTGGACTAGTACAGATTTTGTGTTCCAAAGGTGGTTGTGTTGAATGGCCCTTGGAATTCCAGTGACGAGAATGACCTTGGAAGTGAACAGGTTTGGTTTGCTCGGGGGTTTTCCCTCCCCTGTGCTCTTTGTCATGGTGAGTACATGTTTCAGAATGGGGAGCCGGGCCCTGGGGTGGCTCAAGTGGCTACACATCCGACTTTGGTCATGATCTCCTGGTTTGTGAGTTCGAGCCCCACATCAGGCTCTGTGCTGACAGTGGAGAGCCGCCTTCGGATCCTCTGCCTCCCTCTCTCTCTGCCCCTCCCCTGCTTGTGCTCTCTCCCTCTCTCTGTCTCTGTCAAAACTAAATAAAAACATTAAAAAAAAAATAGAATGGGGACCAAACTTGTGGTCATGCAGTATTACAGCTCAGACCTTGTCATGTTTGTTGGGTGCCCCTTTGGCAGATTTTGCACCACTAGAAGGAGTTGATTTGTAGCACAGAAAGGGGGATGACCTTGTTGGTAAATGGTGATGGGAAACCAACAGCAATGGCCTCAATTCCTGGCTTGGGAGATTACTTGTGCTTTTAGCTCTGGGACATTTAACCTCTCACTTTTCCCACTTGTAAAATAGGAATGGTAATAGCACCAATAAATGTAACCCGATGCTGCATCTATACAGCACTTACAACTCTTGGATAAAAAATAGCTTAGAAAATGTCTCCGCGTTACTCATCGGGATAATGGACCAGGAATATGCTTCCTCTGAAAATGTTAAACTAACAACACTTTTACTGGTTATTTGATCTCAACATTTGTGCCAAATGCAATGGAGATAATACAATTTCTTATCCTGCTTACCTTTTTATTACTAAGCCGTAGAAAGTTCAAGTCAAACCTCTACCTATTTTTGGAGATGGGGAAAAGCAAAATGAAGCAATTGTCCATATATCCATGATAAAATTAAAAGCTTTGACTTCAGAGAAAATACAATACTTCTATCCATTTAGTCAAATGCCTTAAAATAAGACTGATTTAAGGGACGTGAAGTTAAGGAGTTGGCAAAAATTAGAGACAAGTGGCATGCCAGATTTCTTGATGGGGTCCAGGGAGAAAATGGGATGGATAAAGCCAGAGAAACCCAAAGCTTAAGGGTGAAGCAGAAATCATTCATCCACAGTCGGTCTCAGAAAAGCGGAGTTTGAGGGACAATGTCAGTGTCTTCGGTAGGTTTGACACTTAACACTATGTCCAGGATCTTCTAGCTCTGCTCCTTGTCAACTTTAAGGAATTATTCTAGATTCCTGGGCATTTTCTCATGGAAAATTACCTTCAGGTTTGGATTCGGAAGTTGGTTCTCATCCGCTAAAGTTTACTAACAACTTATTTTATTTTTCTACCTAGGATTTGGATAGAACTCAGTGCAATTAGTCTGTACTTTCAGACAAGTGCAAGGGCTGGCATCTTGTCTCTAGAGAAGATGTTATGAACTGGCCATGTGCTTACATGCTAGCAACTGGGGAGGATTTGCTCTCCTCCTGAGCCCAGTAACTATACCACATCGGCATCAACACAGATTTGCATCCACAGTAACTTATTTTGATCCTAGTGACCCTAGGTTTGGGTGACTTCTACCCGAGCAACCGCTATGTAAGTACCGGTAGTAGGTGTTTGTGGAGGGTTTTGGATGACACGGAAGTTATCCTGCCCTCAATGACTGCTTCAGATTGCCCCTGACAAATGAGAATCTATCCTACTTATTTTTATTATCACTTCTAAGGAAGGATGTTATGTTTAGCCATTCCCCAGAATGCATTCCAGAGTTGACTGAGCCACAACCCACACTGTTGGAAAATCCTTCTGTGTAAAGAGACACCTGGCCTCTCACAAGTGAATTTGGGTGGGGTTGGGGGACATGGGGTGAGGAAGGCCAGGGGAATGTCTATTTCCAGAATGTGGCCCAGGCCCATGTGACACGTGCTGTAATATTGGTTTAAAATAAATGCTGTGGGGCTCTTTCCAGAGAATTCCTTCATCCCAGTTTCCCTGATGATTCTGCTGTGAAACATCAGTGACTGAAGTCAATAGAGCTCTTATCAAGCCTCTAAGAGAATGGGGTTTGGTCTCCTTGTCTCCCCTGGAAGTAGCCTTTCCAAGCAAGTGAACTACAAACATGGAATTTCTCTATCACAATTACTTAAAATAGTCAACTGAATGACTCTTCCATTTTCTTGTTATAATTGTATTTTGCAATTCTCAGTTATTTCAAAGAACCCCAATAAACTTGTGTTTAATAATGTTTGGGCAGAAAATTTTAATGGTAGATTAAAACAATAGGTTATGTATTTTATATACTTCTAAATTTTTTTTTTTTTTTTTAATTCTCAACATCCCTGAGACACCATTGGAAGTGTAAAATGTTTAGAGCTGGAAGAAAATGTGGGGGTTACCTGCCCTGGTTCCTTCCTGATCCAATACCGCTTGCCCCCAGAGTAGTTACAGAGTGTGATGGGTAATTTTATGTGTCAACTTGACTGGGCCAAGGGATGTCCAGATAGCTGGCAATATATTATTTCTAGGTGTGTTTGTGAGGGTGTTTGTGGAAGAGATTAGCATTTGGAAAGGTAGACTGCGTAAAAAAGATAGTCCCTACCAATGCAGGTGAACATAATCCAATCTACTGAGCACATAATAGAACACAAAGACAGAAGGAGGGTGAATTTTCTTTCTTTGCTTAACCTGGGACATCCATCTTCCCTTGCCCTGTGACACGGCCACTCCTAGTTCTCGAACCTTCGGACTCAGACTGAAGCCATTGCTGGTTTTCCTGGGTCTCAGCTCGCAGAGGGCAGGTTGGGGGACTTCTCAGTGACTGGAATCACATGAGCAAATTCCTATGATAAATGTCCTCTTCTGCTATCGATACATATCCTATCGGTTCTGTGTCTCTGGGGCATCCCGGCTAACACACAAAGCCACAAGATGGTCATGTCAACTTTGAAGATCTCATCACCTCCTCAGATGTCTTGGAAGCCGACCTCTCTATGGTTTCCACCTGTCTTGCTGCACAGCGCTGCAAGATAAAGTCAATTCTCCTTCCGCACAAAATATTTATGCACAGCTATCAAGCTCCCTGTCTGCGCACCCCCTTCACTGCCCCCCTTGGGCTAAATGCCACCTCCAAACTTCTCCTTTCCCGGCTAGCCATTCCGTTTTTCCTTATGAAATCTGGTTTCGGTATCTTTCGCACACTGCTCACTTCACGGGGTGGTTTCCTTGAAATATACTGCCAGAGGGGCGCCTGGGTGGCGCAGTCGGTTAAGCGTCCGACTTCAGCCAGGTCACGATCTCGCGGTGCGTGAGTTCGAGCCCCGCGTCGGGCTCTGGGCTGATGGCTCGGAGCCTGGAGCCTGTTTCCGATTCTGAGTCTCCCTCTCTCTCTGCCCCTCCCCCGTTCATGCTCTGTCTCTCTCTGTCCCAAAAATAAATAAAAACGTTGAAAAAAAAATTTAAAAAGAAATATACTGCCAGAAACAAAACCTTCTTCTACTGGTACCATTTCATCAGTAATAATAACTTTTCTTTCGGATGCAGTATTTCTGGTAATCAGTCTAAGAGTGCTCTTGGTTTTGGGAAGCTTAATTTGCACTCGACTAATACTAACACTGGGATTGAAATCTATTAAATTGTCTAATTTCCGCAAGTACTGTCAAACCCGACCTTTTCACTTTTATAGTCGTAAAATTGATTCTTTGGACTCTTATCTGAAACTTCATATTTCCTTTTTTTTTTTTTTAACCAATTCTCATTTTGCTTAATGCTTTCAGTAACCTTCTTGAATTCTGACTCTGTCATACGTCATGTTATAGTTCCTTTTTTTTAGCCTCAAGTTTTAATGTCAGGCTATCGACTCATTGGTTTGTTTTGATTAATTGGCCAGTTGTCGCGAATCCAAGTTTTATCATTTCCGCTTTTCTAGCAAAGAGATTTTTTTAAATGTCTGTGAAATATTACACAAGTGAATCACTCATTCGTTCGTCCAACAAGCATGTATCGAGCACTTGCTATATGCTAGGCATATGGGTACTAGGGTTTTAATAGATATCAGAAGATAAAGTCTCTGCCCTCAGGGAGCTTATATTCTAAGAAGAGACACAAATACATAAATAATCGCCCAGTGTGGGGTGATAAAGGAAATAAACGTGCTAGGGAGACAGAATATAGAGGAGATGCTTTAGATAAGGTGGAGTAATAGGTAAAACAGCCTTTCGGAGAAAGAAAAGTACGAATGGAAAGCCTGGAGACAGGCAACAGCCGGACCACTACGTCTAGGTCCTGAGATACATGACCTGGTTCGGTGTCTGTCTCTCTGGTCCCAACTATAACCTTGGCCCCCAGGACGGGACTTCTTGGGTCTGCTCCTGGCTTCACATTTCAGAGCACGGTGAAGACGTCTTTCCCCAGAGCACAGCCCTGAGCACAGAAGGCGGGCTGACTGCTCAGCCCGACCCTTGGCCCTCACCTGGCAAACTCAGGACTCCTCTCTCATGGGGGATTTTCATTTGAAAGAGCACATGGAATCGCGAATTCCAGGCTGAGCAGCCACAGAAACAGTGCGAAGTATCCCTTTTGAAAGGTCCCAGCTGGTGTCAGAACTCAGTCCGGGTATGCGTATGCATATGTGGGCTAGCACCTGTGTCCTATTCCTGCTTTACAGCATACAGTGCACGGTGGCAGGCATAGGCCTTCCATTAACCTTATTACCTATTTTCAGTCTTCTAATGCCGCAGAGTAATGCCAACTCAGCTGCAAAGTCATCTGGAAAATGAATATCAAGGTCTAGTGACACCGGTCTCTTGCCCAGATTAGCTTTGACTTCCAATTTTCCTCTTCCTTCCGTATCATATTAAATAATAAGCACATGAGCCAAGGAGGGACCATCCAGCGGGCCCTTCTCAGAAGTCTAGGATACAGAGAAAAATTACAAAAATGTGGTCAGAACTTGAGAAGAAAGAAATATTAATAAAAACTTAGTAAGCATGTATGTCCCCAAGTAGACAATAGAAAGTGATTTTATATTATTTTATTTTATTTTAACTGAGTTGTTCTGATTCTAGTAATGTTCACAGAAGGATCTGAACCTCCCCAACTTTCCCTATAAAAATGAAGAAGAGGTTGACATTAGCAGTCTTCAGTTTCCTGATGTCACATAATGTGAGTGCCAATTGGCGGGATATCATACACAGTGAAATATGTTCAAGGTCATAGAGGAGCATTTTTCATTGGTCACTCTTCTGACTGGGAAGTGATCGAAATATGAGGGCCTCTGGGGTCAGCAGGACCTGCCTTGGATTCTTTCTTTGCCATTCCCAACTCCAAGGAAAAGTTATTTATTCTTACCAGTTTCAGCGTCTCCTCTATAACTCAGGGACAACGTACTTACCTGATAATAAGATAATGCATCTAACATACTTGTAGGTTTCAACAAATGTTAGCACTTGAATCTTTCCCTCCTTTCTGAAATATTTTGAGTTGTATGTACGAATGTGTGTGTGTTCTTATAACTGGAACAACACGTGATACATTTCCTCTGCTCATATGTAAAATAAGGGAATTATTTGGAAGTCTGTCTGCACGGCAAGACTTGTAACAATTTTGAGAAGTCTTTTCTGTTAATATTGTTTACCTATTCCGCAGTATCCATTCTTCTCAGTGGGATCTAAAGAGATGCAACCCAGAGAGTGAGAGTCATAGATTTTAGTTCCATTTCACCTTTTAACTAGTGGTGAGACCCAAGCTAGCCAATTACGCATTGCTTCCTCCTTCAACTGACCAGTTGGATTTATCACATCTGTGTTACCCCAACTCTTGGGGCGAATAAACGAGAATTTAGATATAGTCACTGGATACCTTTGAAAAATAAGTGGCACATATTTGCATTTCCACATCATCATGCCATACACGAACGTCTCAAAATTACTCGCTTTCTCTTATTTTTAAAAATTGACTTTAAAAGTTTTTCTCATTGCTTTAAACTTTATGTTCCATTTTAGGGGTCAGTAAATATGAGTGGTGCAATAAAAGTCATATAACGTTTGATCACATGATGATTTAGGCAAAAAAAAAAAAAAAATTTAAGTAGGCTCCCCGTTAAACATGGGGCTTGAACTCACAACCCTGAGTCACATGCTTTACCCACATGCTTTAGCCAGCCAGGCACCTTTAGGCAAAGCATTTATTAATCGCCTATTATATATCTTGTGCTATATTAGCCATGGCCTTCCCTCTTCAAGGTAGGTGTTATTATTTCTATGTCACAGAAAGTGAAAACTGAGTGTCAAGGACTAAAATCATTTGCTGAATGTCACAAGCATAGAAAGAGATCACAGGATTTAAACCCTGGTTTCTGACTCCAAATTCTACCATTTCTCACCGTTATGCTATAACATGGAGGAAATGCCTTTCTTCTTCCCATGATTGTCAGATTTAAACAAAAGAGCTTCAAACCCTTCCATTACAAGCCCCCTGCAGCCCAAACACCCAGATATACATGAGGAAAAATTAAAACTCTTGCTGTTTTGGGGGAAAAAAAGGAAGAAATAAATATTCTCATTTTCTGAGCTAAGTGAGGCAACATTTGTGTGGTTACTTAATTATCGTATGTTTTTCTCATTAGATTTCCAAGCTCCGTGAAGCCAGGGACCACGTTCCTTTGCGCTCATCATTGAATCCCTAGCACTGGGCATGATGCCTAACATCAAAAATATGCAATAGATTTTTACGAAGGCATTGATATGTGTACAAACGAGTGAACTATAACAAGAAAAATTTCAAGTGTGGACTCGGCAATTTGAACTACAACGTACGTCAGGAAGGAAACAGACCTCTCCAACAACACCCCCAGGTTGTTCCTCTTGCGTTAAATAATAGCTGGGTTTTAAGGCAAACACGTGGGTTGCAATTTTGACAAGAACAGCCACCCAGGGTGAAGCATCACAAGTAAAATATAGGTCGTGCTCTGATCTTCGGCTCCTTTTTTTTTTGGTCATGACTGACTTATGAAAAACCTCATATAAACAATTTTTATAAATCAAAAATAGGGAAGAAATATACCGACTGTGAGCCAAAGGCCTGAGTAACAGTACCTGTAATACAGGTAATGTTTACCACCTGAGAACACTTAAAAACATCAAGCATTAGTGTATCCACTGGGTGGCGCTGCAGGCTGATGTTGATGTCATTCCACAAATTGTTAAAGGCAATCGGGAAATATTTAATAAGACAGTAATGCTTGTAATTAAAAACTCTTCTCATTTGAATCACACACCAGTTCTAGGAGGAACGAGGAGTATGTGTTTCTATCTCTTAAACGCAGACCTTACAAACCATGAAAACATGAGAAAACTGCCTCCCAGGAGATTGATGGAGCCAACCCCTTTAAAGCAGCCCATTTGAATTTGAGCTGCGGATTCCAAAGTTATTTACCGGTGACCTTCGGTCCCTTTTTCCATTTTCAAGCGTCCGTCTGGAAACCCAGCGATCTCTACGGAAGGGAGACCGGACCAGCTGACCCGGACATTCCAGATGGTGGCTCTTGCTCTCACCGCTCAGTAAACATGCCAGAATGCTTCATGAGAGGCTGTGAAAAGAGAAAGCCTCTGGGGTCAGAGCAGTAGGTTCAAGCGTGACTCTTTCACGTATTCCATGGGTGTCTGCTCAGGTAAACTTCTCAGAGCTTCAACTTTAGCACATGCAAAAAGGGAATAGAAATACGTTATCTTGTTTGCTTCTCCCGTCTTATCAGACGATCGCGTTAGCAGGTGACAGAGTGCGGTGCTTCGTGGATGTAGGTTGTTATCACGTTCTCTGGAAGCTTGGGCCACGTTCATTAAAATCCTCCCCATTCCCCTAATCCTGCAAACCCCGCGCAGAAGACTCTCTGAGCTTTGCAAATCAAAAGTTTTCTCTCAACGTGAGGTATCTGCTCGTTAATTAGCTAATCGATGACTTGATAGTCTTTGATTTTTTTTTTTCTATTAGGTTTATAGTTTTGTCTTTCAGTTTTAGGTTTCCCGTCCATCTGATGTTTATTTTTAAATGTCACGTGCAGTAGAAATCTAACTTTTCCCCCTGCATATGATGAGCTAAATTTCCTAACGTTGTTTGCTAAATAACCCATCGTTTCTCCATTGATTTGTGGTGGCACTCATCTCATATTCTCTATGCCATCTATTGTGGCCCATTTGTCTGTCCATATGCCGATTGCAGGCTGCTTTAATACTGTTTTGATGTCTTTGTAATATGTTTTAAGATCTGGTAGGTCTGCTTTACTCTCTTTCCTTTCCATTTTCTGTTATCGTGGACCGACTTTCATGTAAATTTTATATGAAATATTAGTGGAAAGATGTAAGCTTTCATGTGTATTTCAAAATTGATGATTCAATTCCCCCTTAAACAATCCTTTTGGAATTTTCGTTGGAAATTTACTGAAACCTGTAGATAGATTTTGGGAGAATCAACACCTTTGCAAAGTTGTGATATCCCATGCATTAACATAATACTCCCTTCATGTAATCAGTTCTTTTAATAGAGGCAATTTCCTAACCTCTGATAGGTTACTTAATTCCTAGGTTATAATTTTTGCTATAAACATAAACAAACTATTTTTTTTCTGTTGGGTTATTACGGAGTAGAGATACATTATTGAATTGTGCAGGTAGATACTATGCGAGGCAACCTTACTGAACTCCCCAATGAAGTATTATAGTTTGTGGGTCTCCTTGGTGTTGTTGTAGAATCACATCATCTGCATCATTGACAATTTTGCCTTTTCTTTCCTGATACGTTTACCTCTTATTACTTTTTCTGGTCTTTTTATGTGGCTGGGTCCTCTAAAACTATGTTACCTATGTTGCATAGCAAAAAGGATTCATATTATCAGGATCTCTCTCTCTCCCCCCAGTGTGTGATTTTCATTTAAATAAAACTGAAAGAAAAGTAAGATAATGATTTGGGTGTTCTTTATTTAGTAATACCTTTTATACCTTATCTTGTATTTTATTTTTTTTAAGTTTATTTATTTATTTAGAAAGAGAGAGAGCACACACATAAGCAGAGGAGGGGCAGAGAGAGAGAGGGAGGGAGGGAGAGAGAGAATCCCAAGCAGGCACCATGCTGTCAGCACGGAGCCCGACACAGGGCTCGATCTCCTGAACCCTGAGATCATGACCTGAGCCGAAATCAAGAGTCCACCGCCCAGTTGACTGAGCCACCCAAGTGCCTTTATACCTTGTATTTTAAATTGGTTGTTCACATACAATATTTCATCATGTTAAGGGTTAGTAGAATGAAGAACAATTCTTCATCTCTGAATTCGGGGAATTAATTCCTTGAAAAACCTTCCTGATTTTAAATGGGAAGAATTTTCAAAGGCGATTCAAATAAGCATATGCATTAGATATGTTTAAAAACTAATTTCTACTAAGTAACAAATCTCTCAGTAGGACAACCTATGAAGAAACTCTTAACAGACTCCTAGAGGTCTGAAGTATTAAAATCGAAAGTCATGTAAACTGGTACAGTTCAAGGCAGGCTGTTGCCTGAGAAGCACCCGAAACTAATTGATCACTTCCTGGTCAGCAAAGCCCATTCTCGTACAGCGTTTGTCTTGTTAGATCTTTGCTCTGGCTTGTAAGGAAGGCACAACAGTTAGCTGTAGCCCCGTTTTATGGAAAAAGAGACTTACCAGATGACCAAGGCAGAACCCAGATCTTCTGGTTTATATCCAGATATGCCCCCAACAACCCTGTGTTTCTTCCAGAGATTTGACCCTACTGATGTTAGCAATGATGAAAAAGTCAGAACAGAGTGTTTTTGTGTAACTCATTTCTTCTGTCTTTAAAGAAAAAGTTGACAGGCATAGTATCAGGCTGTTGAGGGCTATGCCACTCTTAGCTGGTGACTAATGGGACACCGTTCACCCTTATTTTATGGGGCGTGTTTAAGAAACCTAAAAGGAATTTAATTTGAAAAGTTTGAAAATCCTTTGGGACTATTAGAAACACCTTGAACTCCATATAATTGGGACATAGGATTATTTACCTAAATATTATAGTGTACCCTTCACAACCTGTCTCTTGCAGCTGGAAAGTAGATATGCCTGCGGGGAGGAGGGGGAAAGAATCCGAGGACACTTGGTCATTTTCCGTTCTCTTAAAGATGCACGGTTGGAAGTGTTGCCTGGAAACAGTAAGTTATGAAGCATGCAGAAGGTCTGAGTGGTCCCAGTCCCTCAGCTCCCCCAATCAAGTGCCAAGCGCATTGTTCTTTACTTGTTGAATTACATTTTTCTACAGGCTGAAACATGTTAGCCCAGATCCTCTATAGTACAGAAGAAGTGCTTTTAGTTCCAATTTGGGAAAGAAGGGAGAAGGCTCAGGGAGACTAAGAAGTGGAGATAGGTGTGAAAACTCAGAGGTTTTCCTGATTTACTATGCTGCCTCCCTCAGCACACACACACACACACACACACACACACACACACACACACACATTACTTCCTGTTCATTGTAACTCAGGATAGTTTGGCCAAGCTGGTTCCTTATCCTTTTATGGCAGACAGAAAATTCTTCAGATCTCTTTTCCCTTTTGAGTGAGTGGTCTGCTAAAAAGGGGGCCTCGTAAAAGCTCCTAGATCATATACTAAAGAGCCTGTCTGCTTCCTTTCCAAAACTGGTTATGGAATTCTGATGGAAGTTGGGGCCTCTAGGCGTGTGAATATGATGGGGAGCTGGGGACAATCTTTATCAACCTGGAAGGATGGACTCTGTGGCATGTAATGCCAGACTCCTGTCTGGAGAAATGGGAGAAGCCCATTTCTTTTTTTTTTTTTTTTAATTTTTTTTTTTCAACGTTTATTTATTTTTGGGACAGAGAGAGACAGAGCATGAACGGGGGAGGGGCAGAGAGAGAGGGAGACACAGAATCGGAAACAGGCTCCAGGCTCTGAGCCATTAGCCCAGAGCCCGACTCGGGGCTTGAACTCACGGACCGCGAGATCGTGACCTGGCTGAAGTCGGACGCTTAACCGACTGCGCCACCCAGGCGCCCCGAGAAGCCCATTTCTTCCCTCACTGTTGTATAGTGGAGAGAAGCAGAACTTTCAATCTCCGGTGTTTGGGGTTTTGTTTTTTTGTTGTGTTGCTCATAGATAAGGAATGGCAAGAATGCAAAAGAGAGGGTGGCTCATTGAATTTTACATAATTGCATATGAGATTGGATGGGAAAATTTGCAAATATTTCTGCCCCTAGACTCATTTTTACTTGGCCAACACAATTTTTGCTTTTGATCTTCATTATTTTAATGTCAAGGCTTTTAAGAGAAAATGCGTTGTCAGTGGCTCTGTCTTATTCTAATATGATTTACAAGTCTGGTTCCTAAAGGCAGTGAGTTTATGACCCCTAGACCTAGTAATCTTTCCCACCCTGACATTTTTATGATTCTGTGGAATTGGAAAGCCAGGAGAGTTGATAGGGAGAATGACTTAAAGGAATGTAGGAATGGTTAGAAGGGAGAGTCTTATCCCCCAGCTAGGTAACTTGTGTGAAAATATTCCAGTATGCCCTAGACATGAGACGGCTCTTTAGTGACTGGAAAATGGAGATGGTTTCCAGCTGTTTTAGAAAGAGTGTATCTACAGCCAAGTTGCTGAGCTGTTAGGTTCCAAAGACTGTGGGCAAGGCAAAAATTGTACATAGTTGCAAAGGGCAACCTTGAAAGCCAAGTCTTGTGTCTCAGTGAGGCTGTTTGTTTGTTTTTTCTGCAACATGAGACCAGATTGCTGTGTCTTCACTCAGCACCAAATGAAAAAGTCCACAGGCAGTGTTTAAGAGTTCTGTTGCACCAACATATTTTGAAAGCACTGGAATCCCGCAAGTGAGACTTTGAACTTAGAAAATATGAACAACTAAGATAACTTAAAAAAAGAAATCAACCAGAAATCGAGACACGCCCTCTGCTCCGTCCTTTAAAATTCTAATTCTGTGTTATTGGAAGGAAGCTTTTAGGCTTGTACATGCATACCGTCTTTCTGAAAAGATACACCTGAAGGCTTACTATTTGTTATTTGCAGTGAGGGGAAATTGGGGTGGGAGTGGCTGCGAGAGGCAGTCATGAAATTATCCCTCATTTCAACCCATTGTGTTTTTATTTATTTGTTTTACTGTGAGCATGTTATCTGTCTATAAATAAAGGAAGGCATCATTTCATTCACATGCTTTCCTCTTCCCTGATTATTTCATCTTTATTTTGCTCTGCTTTTCAAAGAGTTGTCACCTATATGTTTGATTCGGCAAATTCTATTTTCTCTAAGTGTATCCCAACATGTCCGTTATTATTAGGTATCATGTAATTTAATTCAAGGATCAGATCATCACTGTATGCTCCTTTTTCATGATCTTTCAGAGGAAAATATAATCACTGTTTTTTTATGTGGACTCCAGATCAGTTCCATGCAACTTTAATTAATTTAATTAAGTAAAACTTTAATTTAATTGATTATTGCCAAAACAAATAGATCTATATTGCGTTTTGCTAGCAACATAGCAACACATTTCGAATCAAACAATGACTTTGGCCTCTGGAATGCTACATTCAGAGTGTATGACTATCCAAAGTGGCAGTAAACTAAGACAGAGCAGAAGTGTGTTAGGATTATCTCGATATCATGAACAAATTGGCTGCCACTCATCTCTTTTATATGGGTGTATGTAAAGTGACACTATGTCTTTATGCTTATGACCCTTGATCTATTGTTCACAAGTAGTGATGGTCCGCATTGTATATTTTCTTGGAAACAATCTGTACCTTGCATATTATTGTTATAGTATCATCATCATGCTTACTGTGATATGCTTAGGTGGAGCACAGAACAGACAACACAGAAAAGAGGAAACCAAGAACCCTATCCTTTGTAGTTGGTGGTTTCCAAGGTATCCAAATACACAAACTTATCTGTCTGAACACAACGTTGTAGGCAAACACTATATAAACATCTAGGATTACCCCTCATCTTGGTGCCACCGTTTGTCACAGAAAAGATGCGGGAAGCAGAAAAAACATGAATAAATTAAACGTGTTCTTATATACAAGTACGTGAGGCCAAAGTGGACCGGGAAAGATCACATATATGCACAAGTAAAGTCTAAGCTATAATCATTAATTGTTGGTTTTGGTGACTGGATAACAATTTTCGTGCAGTAAGAGGAAAATATTTAATTTCCCAAATTTGGCTTCATTAATTTAGATGAGTGTATTTTTTCTTAATAGAAGTGTTATACTGATCAACACCAGGTCAAGTTTAACATCATCATGCTCCTAAAACAAAACTTGAGGCATAGGGAATAGAATTCCAAGGGCTGTTTGATGGATGAAGCAAGAAATTTCTTAACAGGATGGGGTAGGAGTGACTACAGTGTGTAACATCCTGCCTTGCTAATCATGCTGATTGATTATTGATCATTTGGTCCGTCATGCCTTGGGAATGTTGAAGAAACTGGTGGGTGGGTGGCCTTTGTCCTAGATGTTACTATTGCAGCTATGACAACCGCTTCAATAAGTTAGGTCAATTACATTAATGAAACAAACTACATTAACCGTGCCTTGCCTTGGATTCATCCTTCTTTCTTCATTCCCAGTGACTCACTAAACTCCATTGATTTGGGGTCTGGCAAACATCTCTTCTCTATCCTTCCCTCACCGTCACCAATGGCTCTCAAGAAGTCTCCAGATGGCTTCCTTTTTTTTCCTCCTCCTCCTTCTTCTTCCCCTCCCCCTCCTCCCGCTGCTTCTTCCGCTGCTTCTTCTTTTAGTTATAAAGCCCTCCCTGCACTCAGCTCTCGGCAAGAGTCACCCGAACACTCCTTTCAATCACTTCATTTTCCTCATGGAAAGCAGCGAAATGCTTCTTGTGGCTACCTTCTGAGTTCTAAACTTCTCCGTGAGACTTTCAAAAACAGCAGTGACAAGGTCGATCTCTCTATTCAAACTGACTTCTCACTGCTTTTTAATATCCTTTTCTCCCCTCATCGAGTAAAGAGGAGGGGAAATTGAGAAACGTAATGAGTTGGGAAAGAAGAAATTGATTTGCATTCTTGGCATTTCAATTCCTTCTGACCTTGTCTCACAGATCACTGTGAAGAGGCAGGTTAGAAGAGAGTTACTATGTGTCCCCAGCTAGGAAGCTGATCCGTAGGGCTGGGATTCTGATGTAGATCTGACAACTTTCCTTTTCCAATATTCCATCCACTAGTTTATGCAAGCTGCCCCCTCTCTCCCGGACCTCTACCAGCCAGCACCTGAGAGGCTTCTCTTTCTGCCTCACTTCCACGATCCAGTTCCCAACACAGCCTATCTGAACACTCTAGATCTCCCTAAGCGTCTCTGGCCTCCACTATCTGAAAACTTAGTCCCCGCCCCCCAAATCAGGTAAGGTGCCCCTCCTCTGTGTTCCCATAATGTCCTGTTTTGATTATACTACGTAACTTTTTTCTACATATCTTAATAAACATTTTTTGAAGCATCACAGAGAAAAGGGCACCTATCATAAGCATATAACCTGATGAAATATCAAAAAGCAAAACTACTCCCTGAGACCACCAGCCAAACTGAGAAATCACCAGCACCCAGGAGACCACCCCTTTCACGTACCCTCTTAATCATGATCTCCACCCACGTCCTCTCCTCAGAGGTGATCTTGTCCTGACCTCTATATAGATTCACTTTGTTTGTCTGCTTTCAAGGTTTATATGCGTTAAACCATACAGTCTGTTTGCTATGTTTGTTTGTGGGTTTTATTCCCTGTTATTGTATGTAATGAGCATCCGTTTTCAGTGCAGTATAGCATTCCCTTGTATGAAATCATGCTAATTTATTCTACCCTTGGTGGACAGTTTGAATTGTTCCCATGTGGGGCTAAGATTAATAGTACTCCTGTGAACATTATTGCAAATTTTTTTTATTGAATACATGTACATTCTTTGGGGTATAAAGCATGGAGAGGAGCTACTAGGCCAAACGTTATGTGCGTGATCATCTTTAGCAAATAGTGCCAAGCAGTTTTCCAAAATGGTGGTGCTACTTTACACGCCCACGGTAATGTGCTTTGTATTTCCAGCTGCTCTTAATCGGCACCAACAACTGATAGTGTCTACATTATGCTTGCAAATCCCAACCCCCTTTCTCTCTCTTTCCGCATAGCCTGACGCCCGCAAGATACCTCCGTAAGCGTCTGATGAAATAATAAGTTAATGGTTAACAAACGCACAGGGGTCCGCTTCTAGATCTGTTGTCACCTGTCAGGCAGAATAGCATAATTGTTACAAGCATAGTCTCTCAAGACCCCTCATGATTTGACTTCTAACGTCACCACTTACTAACCGGCAAGTTACCTTTCTGTACTAGTCTCTTCGCTTTTGATATCCCAGGGTCATCCTGAAATAGCCTATACTGTACTTAGACTAACTTCTCGTGTATAGTAAGAGCTCACTAGCATTAGCTGTTAGTGTTATTATCTAACCCTGAGGGCCTGCACCCAATTAGACTTCCTACAAATAGAATCGGTCGGTAAGAATCTTTGGTATCCCCTCTGTGAAGCCTGCTCCAGGCAGCTGATCCCACGGAAGCATCTGGACTTCTGAAGTTCTCTTTACCCCTCCTTCGGCACCTGCTGTGCACCATGAGTAGGTGCCCTGTCTCCCCAAGTTGATGGCCAATGCCCCAAGCACAGTGACTCAGTCTTCGTGGTAGCAGTGGTTTCAGAGTCCCCTTTTAACTTGGGGGAACCGTAGCTGAATACATTGCCCCCAAACCCACGGTTGAACAGATGCACGGTGAGAGGGCGATGGAGAAGCGTACTGTCCCTTTTTGCAACTGCCAGGCTCAAGCTGTAGTTTCCAATGCTGGCAGGGAGTTACTTTCCTCTCCCAGATAAAAGATACCTCTGCTTGTATGCTACCTTACATCACAGTACTTGGTAAATATTTGCCCTTTTAAAAAATTGACCCCCTGTTCTTTCTTAGCTTCCTTGTTCTTACCTTGTTCCCTTCCTGCCCACTTGTATTTGATCTCATCTCTCACTGTTTGCATGACAACCCTTGGGACCCCTCTGCTCTTACCATTTCCCAAGCAACAGGATCAGATCTTATACAGTGATTGACTATAACCCAATAAACCAAGTGTCTACCCTTAAAAAAGTAAAAAGCTCTGTCATCCATGACCAGTCCCTGTGACTTAACTATGATTAGACTGGAGATTCCCAAGCCTGCAAGAACTGTGTTCAGATAAAAAGGTAATTTAAGCGCCTTTGGTTCAAGAAGGAGTTTGTAACTATTGATAATGAGAATGAGGGGAAGCTCTGCAAAAAGCCCCCCCCCCCCCTCCACCGGTCAGAGCTGGTGTCAATCTCTATTAGGAAAATGCAGGCTTTAGAGTCTCTGTGACAATTCGGACTCAAATTTGGATGATCTCTTAGTATCTTCATATCTTTCCCTCTTCTACAGTAGATATTCCAGCAGTATGAGCCTTAGGAGTGGCCTCTACACCCCAGACCAGAGCATGGGGGTCTACACCGCAGACCCAGAGTCGGCTGGGGCCGTGCACTGCCGGGTACACACAGGCTCAAGAGGCTTCTGGCCTGTGCCAGGGACTGGCTCCTTGGGGGTCCTTCTCTGAGCTGGCACGGTACTCCATTCAGCTCTTGGTGCTCTCAGCTTCGGCCAGCTCAGCTTCTTGGGAACATAGTCGTTCAGGACAGACATCCTCACCCTCTTGAGTGGCATTCTACTTGCAGACTATTATCTTGACTTCCATTTCAACAAACTGCTTTATTGAAAAAGCGTCCTTCCTATTAGGCTCTCTAAGGGCAGAGATTTGTCTGCTTTGCCCACTGCTATATCCCCAGCACTCAGAGCAGAGCCTGGCCCAGATTATTTGTTGAAAGAATTACCTGCCAGGCAAACCAAATGTCAGGACCAACAGCCAACTTCGTAGGGTAGGCAACAAATACAGGGAACATTGCTTCATGGTTTCCTTGTGAAATGCATTTGTCTATGGAAAAGGATTTATTTGGATGGGTTTATGAACGACTGACATCATAAGACCACTCTGTAGCCCCCTGGAGTCTGAACCTGACGCTCTTGGAAGCAAACCACCTAGCTGGAAGTCACAGCAGCATTTCCCAGGTTTTAAAATTTTAAATGGACCCATTATTACTTACCCTCCCCCCGCAACCAAGATATACAGAAATAACACACGTGACACAATTTATGTAAATATTTTTCAAGGTTTTATTGCAAACCAAAGTTGGTTTATCGCACACAAAAAAAAGTTGTGTGGTGGGGAGGGGGGGGAAGAATTGTACATATTATAACCATGTTAATTACAGTACATTAAAATGGTGGTTTACATTACAAATAAGCCTGTAAGTTTAAATATACTAGTGTTATAACCCAATGTACAGACTGTCTTTATACAATACATACAGTTATCAGGAATGCAAAAAAAAAAAAAAAAAAAAAAAAAAAAAGAGGAACATAAATAATGCCCATTTTCAGGTGACATTTTAAACAATGAAAATACCAGGCTTTGACCGACAACTGGGGCATTGGTCCATAAAAACCCTTTCTAAAAATAGAAATATTTGTAGCAGCAATGCTTTCTTTAAGCATCTGGATACAAGTCATTGCAAGACCATTTTCAATAAATTTTAGTTATTAGCTGTATCTTACAGAAGAAAAAAACGGTCTACACATAAATTTATCTTCCAAATATGGAAGAAACAAACAATGTCCCACATTGTAGTATCCTGCAAGTGTCACATTGATGCTTATAACGAAATCCATCTGTGATCAAGCATACCACATTCATACCACTGTTCACACAGTAAATCCACAAGGGGAGGGGAAAAAAAAAAAAGAAAAAGAACTGAAACACTCTGCAACAGGAAAAGCTTTGGAGCTAACACGATCTCATCAGAAAAGGCACATTTCATCAGATTCGACATCACGGCCCAGACAGACCCTCAGAAAACCCTCCTTAGAGCTGCGTCGTCCTAATAAGACTACTGCCTCTGTCTACGGCGGCACGCGAACGCTCACTGCAGAGATAGCACCATGTTGGAAGGAAGAATAAAAATGAAAACCTCATGAGCTCACTGAGAGGAGGATGTGCTCTTCGAAAAGCTTCCGGCGAACAGTGTGCAATGAGATTGCCAAGACGTGCAAGCTTCCAGAGATGTGCAAATTCTCTTTTAAGACGTCCTGTCAGCTGGCGGCCCCGCCAGAAGGCTAACTAGAACACTTAACACACGCACACACACACACACACACACACACACACGAATCCTTCACGACCAACCCTGGGACCGTTCAGAGGAAAGAGTCCACAGGGGGTGCGTAGGAAAAGCCTAGGAAGGCCTCGGCCGCTTCCTTGACGCTGGCTGTGAGCAGGATGCTGTCAGGGGACCTGCCAATGGAGCTGGGGACCGGCTCTTCGGTAAATTCGGGATCAAAGTGCCTCAGGTCACTAGGTCCACTCTGTGGCAGGAAAACCAAACCAAACCAAACACTCAGCGTCAAGAATTCACGGTGGGTACAGGGCAGGCAAATCCTCATTCGGGCTTTAAACCCCGGAGCTCGACTCTTCAGGGCACTCTATGGAAACTCCCGAAACAGCCATCCGTTTCAAGCACAGAAGCCAAAGGCCACACAAAGTTTAAATAAGGCGGAGGGTGTTCGCTTTTTAGCTTTTGGTACTTGAATTGGGAGCTGTGGTGAGAAGTGATGTTAGCTTGGCTGGGACAAAAATTCCACTTTTCACCTAGGGAAGGTTGTGGTTTGTGAATAAAGGACCCGCCAAGTTGTTCCTTGAGGGCCCTCCCCTCCACCACCACAGCCTCTGACTTACAGAAATGCCCTTTGGGCCCTCCCATACTTGGCAGAAAGAGACACTCACCACATTTGGGTTAAAAGGGGGAGTAATCTTCTTATTAATGAGATCGTCCCAGTTAATTAGGGAGAAGAAGACGTGATTCTTAATCTCCATCTGTCGAGAAGAAACAGGAGGTTAAGTTAGACAGGTGGAATTCGAGAAGGGCAGTGAGGTCTAGGGTGCTTCCCAGCCCGCCCAGAACAGGGCGAAGGCACTCACAAAGTCGTCCTGGGCGCCCAGCCTCTTGGTCCTGTCCTTCTGCAGGAGGCCCTCCAGAAGGTGTCTGGCAGAATTGGTAATGTTGGGCTTCAGCTGGAGGGGCTTGTTCAGAATGTTGTCGTACATCTCAGCTGTGTTTCGGCTATAAAAAGGAGGCTTAAAGAACAGGGGAAATCAGCGCTTAATCGGGGGTTTGGTACAGCAGACATTACCAAGAGAGAAATGCACTGTGGTATGCTAGATGCGACAAAGCCCTTCCCTTAATGGGGTTTCTCTGCCCTGGATTTTTCACTGTCTGTTTCACAACAGTGAGACATTAATAAGCCACATTTTTCCTCACGCAGGTTAAGTGTGGTCATATCTAGAAAATGCGAGTTTACCAAAAAAAAAAAAAAAAAAAAAAAAAAAAAAAAATTCACTAAGAGCTGGCTCTAAAACACCTATAAAATAACCAATAGGCTTCTCTTATCAGCATCTGATAAGGTTATTCATAAAGGGCAAGACACAATGACCAGATGGGACTTGTGTGCCCAGACAAGTCTGGGTTTCAAGAGGACTACGTTCTGGGGAGCATTATCAAGCCAGGGCGATAGTCCATGACTCTCAACGTGCTACTCACCAGGCCATACAGCATCTCATATAAGACGGCCCCCAGGCACCACCAGTCCACGGTCCTGTCGTAAGGCTGCTTATGGAGCACCTCAGGTGCAAGATACTGAAACACAAAGCAGGACAACAGTGTTCAGGAGTCCGTGAAACCAGGAATCCCAAGACCAGGCATGCACTTTGAGAGGGCCGAGAGACCCTGGGTCCACCCGCAGGACACATGCCTTTACGTTACTTCCTGATAAAACTGCTGGGCTTGGAGGCTGACGGGCCAGTTAGGTGTACTGATGTTTAGGAAGCTGTTGGGCACCCAGCAGATTATCCTACTTGGGAACTGAAAACCTTTTATGCCATGGCTTTTGCAAACAGCTTGTCTTAATGAAAGCAACATGAGGCCTTGGGATTTCCCATGCTGCATCAAACAAACAGCAAATGTGTTTTACTTGTGCTGAATGGGACTGAGAAATCTCTGAGAATGATCTACTCTTCCGGTAGTTTAAGTATTATTGCACTTGCCTCCCCCTGGAAGGAAGGGCACAGACCAGTCCCCAAATCAAGAGCGCTCTTACCTCGGGCGTGCCACAGAAGGTGGATGTTGTGCCATTGTGTTCGATGTTCTCCTTGCAGAGCCCAAAGTCAGTAAGGACAATGTGTCCCTGTGAATCCAGCAAAATATTCTCTGGTTTTAAGTCTCTGCAAGGAAAAAAAAAAACAAACAAAAAAAGTAGTTGTGTAAGTTAATTTCACTTCATAAGAAATCCTCTGGGAAAATAATAGCTTGGGGTATTAGAAGCATTTTCAATTCACTGAGGCTGTACAGTGAATACAAAAAGGGAGTCCTTGTTCTGCTAATCTATTCTGGATTAGGCACAATCCTAGCTGGCCAGTTCCCTCGTGGCACGGAGTCAAGGCGGCTCACATGCTGGGGTATCCGGTTTTAGGTGACCAAGCTGTACGTAAATACAAATTATCTTAAGGCTCCGTCAAAGGCTAGGGCTATGTCTTCTTTGTACCCAGGAAGGTAACCTTGAGAGCCCTGCAGCTCACCTATAAACGATGTTCAGAGAGTGCAGGTAACCCAAGGCACTGGCTATTTCAGCAGCGTAGAAACGAGCCCGTGGTTCCAGGAAGCAACGTTCCCTCTGAAGATGGTAAAACAACTGTAGGAGACAGGACAAGGTCAGCTGGGTTGCCAAGGCTTGGTAACAATGCGTTTCATTAGACTTGACATATATAGCTAAAGAGAACAATTGCAGGAAGCGGCCCTAAATAGTCTCTTAACTATATGAAACTCTCAGGTTAAAGGAAATGCTAATTCTGGTAACTTTTCCCCCCCTACATATCATTTAAAACCTCTCCTCTCAAACTGGAAACAAGAATGCTATGCACAGACACCCAAAGGTTAGCTCCCATTCCCGCCGCTCACCTCTCCACCATTAATATAGTCGAGGACAAAGTACAATTTGTCAGCGGTCTGGAAGGAGAAGTGAAGGCCCACCAGGAAAGGGTGTTTTACATTCTTCAGTAGAACATTCCGTTCCGACATAATGTGCTTTTCCTAGAAAAAGGACAATTAAGATTGAGTGGCAAATTTCAACGTGGTACCAAAATTCTAAGGTAAAACCACCCAGTGAATGTCTTATCTCCAACTGCAATCCATCACACTTCATACCTCCTTCTTTTTCAGAATCGCTTTCTTCTGTAAAACTTTGACTGCATAGAATGCTTCTTCTGCTTTGTGTCTTGCTAGAAGAACCTGAAATTTCAATTCAAAAAATCATTTTGCTGTCCGCATCCACTGAGAATGTCAGACGAGTGCATGAAAGACCATCAAAAATGAGGTCTTCAGATCTGAAATTACCTTTCCAAAACTGCCTTTGCCAATCACTTTCAAGAAGTGAAAGTCAGATGGTTTCGCATGAGGATTGGATGACGGGCCAAGGTTGATTTGCTGAGAGGGACTTGGCTGGAAAAGAAAACGTTTTCTTTTAATAGCTTTGCCTCAAAGGAAGACAACAATCACCATACATCCTAAACACAATCAAAACTACTTTTCATCCGTACACAGTAATATTTCATATGGGAGTCTGCAAATGGTACACAGTAATGTTGTAACCAGATAAAACTTTTATGCAACATGCCTTTTAAAATACTGCACTGACTCAATACTTAAGTGCTTATGTCACTCGTTATGCCATTAACTGAGGCATTCCTACCTTGAGACTAATTTCTAGAAAATGCTATTTTAATCCATCACGGTAGGAATACTAACTGACTCATTTACAAGATGCCTCCACGGAAGCATCACAAATAGAGAATACTTACTGGAGGAGAAGGGTTGGCATTCATAAGCTCAGGCTCCTGAGGTTGGGAGATTTTCAAAATGGACTGAACTTCAGGGCTGCAGAGAAAGGAACAACTGAGAACCTCCCAGACTCGTCGCAAGGGGGCACACCGACACCAGTAGTCAAGGTTCGGGCTCGACTTTTCCCGGACAGGTCCGAGCGTTTAAACTTAAAACCACCCAAATAAATGACTCAGTTACCAAAGAAAATAATAAGCCCACTTAAAATACAGCGATGAGGGCTGTTTTTCATGGAAACGGGGTGAATTAGGCAAACAGGAAAATTTTCACCTTGCAGCTCTCTCTTCCAGGCCAAATCAGCAAATTAGTTTTAATATTTAAAATGTTCTAAACTGGAATTGGAGAGAGAAAAGGGATCCCACCCTTGGGGAAGTCTTCGGCTTCCTGATCGACACCCCGACGAGAGTGTGTCTTCACTGCTGATAAACAAGCTAGGCTACTTATTTTTTATTTCCCCCAGTCCTCCCCCAAACTTACTGTTTGCATGCGTAGGAGTTATTGGCAATCTTCTGAATAAAGTCGTTCAGGCCCATCCTCCTCTGTTTCATGAAAGCTGTGAATTAAAGGAGAAATAAATAAACGTCTAGATGGCTTCGCAACGGCCGACGCCACACACACTGATTTGACGCGTGACCTTAAAAAAGTTTCCACTTCGCACATCCTAGAAGTCGCTATAATTCCTACACTCACCGATGAGAATTGCTACCATTCCCCTCATTCTGGAGTAAGTGAGGGTGCCCCTAGCAGCCTCGGTTTTCACCGTCATCTCCGCAGAGAGAGCACGGGCAGACGTTACAGAGGAGACACC